>NC_064921.1:809007945-809328171 GCF_023897955.1 Schistocerca gregaria | reverse complement strand
TCTCGATTCGGCATGTACCGTGCCATGAAGTGGTTTACATCGATGGCTGATGGTCACGTAGGCTTTGCGTATGTTCATGGAGGACATATTGAACAGCACTCCTTGCCAGGTGGCTGCAGTGTTTACACTGCAGAGCTGGCGGCCACATCTCGTACTCTTGAGCACGTCCGCTGATGCCCTGACGAGTCATTTCTCCTGTGTACTGACTCCTTGATCAGCCTACAAGCTATTGACCAGTGCTACTCTCGTCATCCTTGGTAGCGTCCATTCAGGAGTCCATCTGTGCCCTAGAACGGTCCCGTCGTTCAGTGGTGTTTGTGTGGATCCCAGGACACGTCGGAATCCCAGGCATCGAACTAGCCGACAGGCTGCCAAACAGGTTACGCGGAAACCGCTTCTGGAGATAGGCATCTCCGAAACTGACCTGCGTTCTGTCTTACACCGCAGGGTTTTTCGGCTTTGGGAGACGGAATGCCATAATAGTACGCACAACAAACTGCGTATCATTAAGGAGAACACGAGTGGGTGTAAGTCTTCCATGCAATCCTCTCGCAGGGAATCAGTTCTCCTCTGCCGGATCCTCATTGGCCATACGTGGCTAACTCATGGTTACCTCCTCCGTCGCGAGGACCCACCTCGATGTCGCTGTGGCTCACAAATGACGGTCGTCCATCTCTTGCTGGACTGCCCACTTTTAGCCACTCTGCGGTGGACTTTAAACTTTCCCAGCACCCTGCCTTCGGTGTTGGGCGACAATGCCTCAACAGCTGCTTTAGTTTTACGTTTTATTCATGATGGTGGGTTTTATTATTTGAGCTAAGTTTTAGCGCATGTCCTTTGACGCTGTGTGTCCTCCACCCTAGTGCTTTTAGGATTGAAGTTTTAATGTGTTGCAGAGTGGCTGGCTTTTCCTTTTTATTCTCTTGGTCAGCCAGCCATGGCAATATGCTCTCTTGTTTTGATCTCTTCTACATGTTTCTAGCGTATCTTTGTGGCTTTCTTGTAGGAACGAGGTACCGATGGCCTAAAAGTTCGTTCTCCCCCCCCCCCTTTTAAACCAACCAACCTATCAATAGTTCTGACGGAATGTTGTCTATTTCTGGGGCCTGGTTTGGACTTACATTTTTCAGAGCTCTGTCAAATTCTCCTCGCAGTATCGTCTCTCTCGTCTCACCCTCAACTACGTCCATATTCCGTTCTATAATGTCGCCTTTAAGTTCATCTCCCTTGTATATACCCTCTAGAGGCCTGCTTCTTCGACCTTGGTTACGTTTTAGAAAATGGCCATGGAAATCGGTAATCGTGATCAAAATGTGTAAGTAAGCAAATGAAAAGGAAAAAAAGACTTGAAATGGAAAAAAAACTAATTTGTGTGTGGTGCTATGGAAAATTTTTGCATTAAGTCATATGCTATTCCTAGAGTTGTTGAGCGTACGGACTGATAATTTTGTCTTGCACCCGAGTTTACTGGGACGTTTTGTCTTCCGTTACTGTATACTGAGGTCTGTGACAGGTTTTGCTGCTGCTGCTGATGTTGATAGAGCGAGTATACAGACGTTGCACTCGCAGCGAACTCGGCGGGCGGCCCAGCGGCGACTATCGATTCCACGCACGTGGCCCGCCAGCCGGCGCGGCGTCATGCGCGCCTACGCGTGAGAGCGGCCGCAGTCGCCGACCCCGCTACTGTGGAAGGCGACACTGGGGTGTCTGGGGCGCTCAGGGGTACACGCGCTCCACTGCCGCCAGGCCAGAGTCTCTCTGCACACCGCTGTTAGGTGCAGGGAGGTATGGAGCGTGCGGAGAGCGATTGCTTAAACGCCTCTGCGTGTGTGTTGTAGATTGTCGAGTCGTGTTTTCGCGGTCCCAGTCGGTGCAGTACGTAGGGGGCTCAACGAATTAGGCAGTCTTCACTAAATACTGGTTCTAGCCATCTGTAACAAATCTTTCATCGCATAAGTAGCGAGTACCTTCAAGTCTACTCATTCAGATTTCTCACATGTCCGTCACACTCTCCCACGGGTCAAACAAACCTGTGGCCACTCGTGCCGGTCTCCTCTGTACACATCCCATATTCCCTGTTAGTCTCGTTTAGGGTTGCCATGTCCAAAACTGGAAAAGCCGGACTTGACGTTATACTTAACCGTACATTTTGCCCTGAAAGCCGCACTACCTAGCTTATAAGTAGAAACACAGTCTGTTGGGTATTATCAGTCGTTTATTGATACTCAGCTACAGTCAGTGGTTTGCGAGGTAAACCTTAAACGCATTTAAATTTTAAAAAAAATCAACAAGCAGCCTTATCAGTTTGGCAGTCTTGATGGCAAATATCTGTTCAGTCTTCTTGCTAAGGCAATCCACATCTACATCATACTCCGCTAGCCACCTGACGGTACGTTTGTACCACTAACTGAGCCCTGTAACCCTGTTTCATTGGCGAATAGAGCGTGGAAAGAATTTATGGTTGTAAGACTCTGTATTAGCTCTAATTCCTCGAATTTTCTCCTCATCTTCATCACGCGAGACGTACACTATGTGATCAAAAGTATCCGGACACCTGGCTGAAAATACTTAAATGTTCGTGGCGCCCTCTATCGGTAATGGACGAATTCAGTATGGTGTTGGCTCACCCTTAGCCATGATGACAGCTTCCACTCTCGCCGCCATACGTTCAGTCAGGTGCTCCAAGGTTTCTTGGGGAATGGCAGCCCATTCTTCGTGGGAGGAGAGGTATCGATGTCGGTCGGTGCGGCCTGGCACGAAGTCGGTTTTCCAAAACATCCCAAAGGTGTCCTGTAGGATTCATGTCAGGTCTCTGTGCAGGCCAGGCCATTACAAGGATGTCATTGTCGTGTAACCACTCCGCCACAGGCTGTGCATTATAAATAAGTGCTCGATCGTGTTGAAAGATGCAATCGCCATCCCCGAATTGCTCTTCACCAATGGGATGCAAGGTGCTTAAAGCATCAAGTAGGCCTGTGCTGTGATAGTGCCACGCAAAACAAGGGGTGCAAGCCTCCACCATGAAAAACACGACCACATCATATCACCACCGCCTCCGAATTTTACTATTGGCACTACACACGCTGGCAGATGTCGTTCACCGAGCATTCGCCATACCCACGCCCTGCCAGGAATCACCACATTGTGAACCTACACTCCACACAACGTTTCTCCACTGCTGTATCGTCCAGTGTTAACGCTCCTTACACCAAGCGAGACGTCGTCTGGCATTTACCGCGTAATGTGTGGCTTATTAGCAGCTGCTCGACCATGAAATCCAAGTTTTCTAACCTTCTGCTTAACTGTCATAGTACTTGCAGTGGATCCTGATGCAGTTTGAGTTTGGAATTCCTGTGTGATGGTCTGGATAGATGTCTGCCTATTACACATTACGACCCTCTTCAACTGTCGATTGTCTCATGTCAGTCAGCAGATGAGATCAGCCTTTACGCTTTTGTGCTATATATGTCCCTTCACGTTTCCACTTCACTATCACATTGGAAACGGTGGGTCAAGGGATATTTAGGAGTGTGGAAATCTCGCGTACATAAGTATGATGCAAGTGACACCCAATCCCTGGGGCCCTATTCTGGATCTTTCCGTCATTTTGCCGATCGGTTCGGTGAGCAAGCGCACCGAACTGCGTAGGTTTCGAAACAGAGCCCCAATATTATTCAGTAAGCATTTCGAAAGCGTTACCTAACGGTCCTAGCGAACCGAAATGCTGCTGTTCTCGTCGCGCCAACCAATGAAAAGCAATCTGCCTCAGATCCGCGCATGCGCAATGCAGCGCCATAGAGATACGAATTCGAAGCGGCTAGCAGCTGACACAGGCATGCTATTCTTCACAGTACCGAAAGTGCGGTTAGAGTACGTAATACTGTTCAAATTTCGCTGACCACGGGCTTCCATGAATTCATGAAAACGATAGAATATTGACTGTGTTGTGGAAACTCGTAAATATCACATTATGTCCTTTTATTCTCATTCACATCGACGTCTTGTTTTCTGAATATGAGTCAGGAATGAGGTGTAGTACCATATAGTACAAATACATCTATAGAAACACCCGAAAGTTTTCCGTCGTTCCTTAGTTGCTTCAAAATTCATGGAGGTACGTTCCGTCTATGCAACTAATCGAAGACAGTTCGTTTATTGCCATACGCGTTTCGCTTCCTTTATTCGTGATGATGCTTCACAAATAAAAAAAGCGAAACTCGTATGGGAATAAACTGCCTTCATAGACGGAACACGTCTCCACGAACCCGTAAAGTTGTTTAAGAGTGTGTCAAAGAATAACATGAACAGAATGTGGTTGTAGCTCGCTCCTAGAGATCCAAGTAATGAAGTAACTTTCTTCCCTATATGATACGTAAACGATTTGGTTTTTAAAAAACAAAATTTTCAAAAAATCGCCTTTTCAAGAGTGTGTGGCGTTTGCAGCTATAGAAGATCTTTGTAGTTTATAACATACACCTCATGAATCAAAATGTTTCATATATGGTGGTATAGTCTGAAAATATTGTGGCGAGAACCTTTTATCTCAGTCTACTGTTATTAAGGATTCGATCGCAGATAAATACTTGTGACAAGCTAGAGTGTAAAGACGATTGCTACTAGTTTCATTCGCAGTAATTTACTTTGTGCTCTTAGAGCCCTGTCTGACCACACTCTCGGAAATCGCTACGTATTCCGAAAAAAAGATGAATCATTTGTGACAAGAAGTAATATAAATAATGCCGGGATGGTTCCTTTGAAAGGGCACGGCCGACTCCCTTCCCCATCTTTCCCTAACCCGATGAGACCGATGACCTCGCTGTCTGGTCTCCTTCCCCAAACAACCCAACTCCAACCCCAGTAATACACTCCTGGAAATTGAAATAAGAACACCGTGAATTCATTGTCCCAGGAAGGGGAAACCTTATTGACACATTCCTGGGGTCAGATACATCACATGATCACACTGACAGAACCACAGGCACATAGACACAGGCAACAGAGCATGCACAATGTCGGCACTAGTACAGTGTATATCCACCTTTCGCAGCAATGCAGGCTGCTATTCTCCCATGGAGACGATCGTAGAGATGCTGGATGTAGTCCTGTGGAACGGCTTGCCATGCCATTTCCACCTGGCGCCTCAGTTGCACCACCGTTCGTGCTGGACGTGTAGACCGCGTGAGACGACGCTTCATCCAGTCCCAAACATGCTCAATGAGGGACAGATCCGGAGATCTTGCTGGCCAGGGTAGTTGACTTACACCTTCTAGAGCACGTTGGGTGGCACGGGATACATGCGGACGTGCATTGTCCTGTTGGAACAGCAAGTTCCCTTGCCGGTCTAGGAATGGTAGAACGATGGGTTCGATGACGGTTTGGATGTACCGTGCACTATTCAGTGTCCCCTCGACGATCACCAGAAGTGTACGGCCAGTGTAGGAAATCGCTCCCCACACCATGATGCCGGGTGTTGCCCCTGTGTGCCTCGGTCGTATGCAGTCCTGATTGTGGCGCTCACCTGCACGGCGCCAAACACGCATGCGACCATCATTGGCACCAAGGCAGAAGCGACTCTCATCGCTGAATACGACACGTCTCCATTCGTCCCTCCATTCACGCCTGTCGCGACACCACTGGAGGCGGGCTGCACGATGTTGGGGCGTGAGCGGAAGACGGCCTAACGGTGTGCGGGACCGTAGCCCAGCTTCGTGGAGACGGTTGCGAATGGTCCTCGCCGATACCCCAAGCCAACAGTGTCCCTAATTTGCTGGGAAGTGGCGGTGCGGTCCCCTACGGCACTGCGTAGGATCCTACGGTCTTGGCGTGCATCCGTGCGTCGCTGCGGTCCGGTCCCAGGTCGACGGGCACGTGCACCTTCTGCCGACCACTGGCGACAACATCGATGTACTGTGGAGACCTCACGCCCCACGTGTTGAGCAATTCGGCGGTACGTCCACCCGGCCTCCCGCATGCCCACTATACGCCCTCGCTCAAAGTCCGTCAACTGCACATACGGTTGACGTCCCCGCTGTCGCGGCATGCTACCAGTGTTAAAGACTGCGATGGAGCTCCGTATACCACGGCAAACTGGCTGACACTGACGGCGGCGGTGCGCAAATGCTGCGCAGTTAGCGCCATTCGACGGCCAACACCGCGGTTCCTGGTGTGTCCGCTGTGCCGTGCGTGTGATCATTGCTTGTACAGCCCTCTCGCAGTGTCCGGAGCAAGTATGGTGGGTCTGACACACCGGTGTCAATGTGTTCTTTTTTCCATTTCCAGGAGTGTATAAATGTCACTGTCAGTTGTTTCACGCACAGTAATTTCAGCTTTCATTTCTTAAACATACGGAAGTCACAAAATCAGAGATACTAGTTACTGAGAAAGCGCGCTCTTACGTGTAAATTACAACGAATATTTCAGAAAAATGCTTAACTTCGACGATTAACGAAGCCTCGGAATGTGTTGCAAACACGAACAGGAATAAAAATATTTCTGCATCCATCGGTATACGAACTTAACGCCCTCTGCCACGGCAGTTTGTCGCCTTACCAACTCCGCTACTACAAGTCACATGCTATTGCTGCGTTATTTTATGTAATTCCATTTTAGGGAGACACATGCTGCCGTCGTTAATTGAATGATGCGGGCGTAAGCTGTAAATGCATGAAATTTTTGAAGGTTTCTTCAGTCAGACTTCACAAGATTCCCTTGCATTGTAACTTAAAAGTTTGAAACGCATGTCGATAATTAATAAGTAAATCATTTGCGGTGAAGAGTACGCGAAGTCACTAGTAATTTCAGCTAACACTCATGTAATATACGCAAGCAGAGCCGATGTCTTGATATTTAATGATCTCTAAACTCTTAATTGCGTAAAATAACAGGTATTTTGGGTTTTTTTTCGATGTGGTAATCATTCACAGTAACTACCAAACCTAACAACCATATTTCTAATGAAGGAAAATAGTCTATTATGAACTCACTTTGCAACCGGACGCGTCCTGTGGTGATTCTTTAGCAACACAATCACTAAATCCAAAGCTAAGACCGCTCAATATATTTAAAATAACAAATTATGGGTTTAAATCAACCACAGATAACCGAACGACAGAGCCATACCGAAATCCAAAACATCTCGGTACGGTTGTCGAAAAATCAGTGGGAGGACCGATCGGTAACGGGAAATTCGGATAAATAACTGAAAATGTCAGTACCGAGACTAACCTACTGCACCGATCGGTATGAACGATATAGATTAGGGCCCCTAACCAAGTCCACGGGGCGCCCCATTATGCTCTCTCGATGTCTAATGACTACTGGGGTCGCTGATGTGGAGTACCTGGCAGTAGGTGGCAGCACAGTGCTGCTAGTATAGAAACGTATGTTTTGGAGGGTGTGCGGATACTTTTAATCACGTAGTGTACGTGGGGGCAGTAATATGTTGTTGCCTTACTCTTCATAGAAAGTGCTCTCTCTTCATTAGCAAATCTCTCCGTGATGCACTAAGTTTCTCTTGTAACGTCTGCCAATGGAGTTTATTGGGCTTCGCTGTAAAGCTCTCGCGCCGGCTAAACGATCCAGTGACGAAACGCGCATCTGTTCGTTAGATTCTCTCCCTCCCTATCAGTCTTACCTGGTAGGGATCCGAGATAGATGAACAATACTGAAGAATCGGTGGAACAAGTGCGTTATAAGACACTTCCTTTGTGGATGAGCTACATTTCCTTAAGATTCTTCCTATGAGTCTGAATCTGACACTTGATTTTTTCACAATTTGTTTTATATGGTCATTCGACTCTAGGTCGCTCTGGATCTAATATCAAAATAACTTAAAAGTGCTTCATTAAAAAGAAATAAAGAATTATCTATTCTTCTGGGACGGAAAACGAAAAGATATTCAATAACTTCTGACGCTTAAGTTACTCTTACAAACAGCTAACTATAATCTGTGGTTAAGTATTAATATTTCGTGTATAAATGCTTGGAATCTTTCTTCCGGACATGTCCGGAAGAGCACACGCTACGCGGAATCTCCAGCCGTCATACATATTACGTAAATTGAGGGTGGAGTGTGGAGAAAGGAAAGCAAGTGCAAAGAACTATTAATGTCAACTGCATCTGGTTCGAATCCCGGTCTGGCACTCATTTTCACTCGTCAATGCTGATTCCACGCAGCTGACGTAAATAGTTCCTTTCCTTTCCATTTCTTTCCTTTCCGCCGCCGCCCCCCACCCTATTCCACCTTCAGTTAACGTAATGTTAATATTTCCCATTTGAACCCACTTTATGAAGTAAGTTTATTTTTGTTGGAAATTATTTCTTGCAGCTCTTGACGGAATAATTTTAAATTTCACATCATCTTTGTGATTGTCTCAGTTGGAAATTTATTGTGTTCCTGCGTCGAGTGAGAATTTGTGAAAGAGAATACCCTTTGGACTTTGGCGTTGGGGCCTGGAGTTTCGAAGTAATACTCTGCCAATTTCAGTAATTCCGAATAAAGTTGTTCATTAAACTGTGTTTTGAAATAAGGTATGCACTTTTTGTGTTCCAAAAGCTTTTTAAAGGCAAAGCCGTCATCTTTTTTGTTGCATGAGTTTTGATGAATTCTGCCACTGATCGAAGAATTCAATGTCATCCAATTGTTTTCGTTTCTGCTGTTTGTTTCCAGGTCGGAACACCAACTAATTTCATCTTGCGCAATTGCTTTAATTGAATTTTCAGTGGTGTTTGGGAATTATATATCATTCTTGTTTACTCTGATTTCTTCCACCTGATTTGCATGTGCTTGAATAATCAATTTAGTTGTGCTTTCTCTAATTTATCGCTAAAAACCTTTAAAAAATCCGGACACGGCGTTAAAAACCCTGACACACCCGACTAAAGCCGGACACCTGGCAGTCCTAGTCCCACACACTTGCTCAGTATTTAAGATCGAAGGAACGAACTATAGCGCTGCTTACTGCTTCCCAGTTAAGTAACTAATTACTGTGAGATGAGAAGTGTTCCCGCCGTGATTCAGTATTGTGTCGGACATGCTAACAGCGCAAGTGGTTCCTCGCGAACTGTTGCATGTGGAGGGCTACGTTAACCAATCCGTAAACAGAAGGCCCAACACACCTGCAATTTCCCTAATTCACCATTAAGAGGTTTTCCGCTCTCGTGTCTTGTCAAGTTGTCTCGATATCCTACTTGGTCTTCTTCTCCGGCGGTAGTGAATACAAATATGGCTACAGTCAACTTTGAATGATGGAATGACAAGTGGCAAAATTTCAACGCTTCTTTAACGAAAAGATCGAAATAATTAAAAGCAACCAAGTTTTTTAATAGGAAAATCGAGAAGGAAAGTCTTCAGAGCAAGGCTAACGTTAATACTTGAATATAAATTCTCGGATTCTACTCATCAATCACCAAGCTCCATTTCAGTTTCATACAATTACCTCCACACGACTTTAATAAAAAGTCGAAGTCGCACGCGCGTGGATTCACATATAAACATTTTGCAGGACACTTTTAATCCAATAAATCATTTCTGGATGCATAATACCAGAATTTGTAAAAACTGATACTATACCCGTGAAAGATGGTTACGAACTGACTAGTAAACATCATCCGGGGCTCACTAATACGTAAACTTGATTTGAACAATGTAAAATATCCACTCGCAGAAGTTACATGGTGTCAGCCTGAATACTAGTCAATGACTGCCTATGCGAACCACTTGAAAACTCTTTCCAAACTGCCTGAGGGGCTAGCTTCAGTGTTTCGCGCCTGCCTACGCAGGCCGCGTTTCTTGTTAGTCGGTTTAATTGTCCAGTAACAGACAACCTTAAATCCAATTCTAATTAAACTGTGAGCTCGATTTTGGAGTTACTGAAGTCATGGTTATGAATCTCTGTGTGGATGATGTCGACAGTCCAGCCGGAATCGTACATAAACAATTAAACAGCTTTTCACACTTACGTGTTCGCCGCCAAGTCTGGCGGTGTGAATCGCTGTCTTCTCTGTGTGCTCCAGTACGGCACGACCCCTGCTGGCGTGGCCGCTTTCACGCTTCATGACCACGTTTCGTTTTACGGGCTCGGGACTGCTGCCGAGCCCCAGTGTGCCTGCTCGCCTAGAGCTGTCGTAAACCAGTGTGATGAAATCTGGTGAAATGTTCGTCGACATGGGGCAGAAGTATCACAAACCGTTTTGTTTGCAGTGTCTTCTGTAGACTGATCCATTGTCCCAGTATTCTGCCAGTGAAACGGAGCCTGCAGCTTTCTTTAACTACGACTGAATCTGTGATCATCTTATTTCGTATACCTGTAGAGTGATACACCCAGATATTTGTCGACGGTCCACCGATATGCTGTAACACTGAGCTTCACAATTAAAGCCATCGTGGCTGCTACGGTCGCAGGTTCGAATCCTGCCTCGAGCATGGATGTGTGTGATGTCCTTAGGTTAGTTAGGTTTAAGTAGTTCTAACTTCTAGAGGACTGATGACCACAGATTTTAAGTCCCATAGTGCTCAGAGCCATTTGAACCAATTAAAGCCATCATTAAATGCACCTAGTGCCACCAATAAATGTCGTACTTCACGTCGCATTACGCCGACTCTCGTAAGCAAGATGTGCCTAACGGCACAGCACATCCTCCCACACGTGACCAGTTGAACTGAGATTATGTTTGGTGACCGATGAATGGAGAAATTAAACACCCGGCTATCACGTTTTCTGTATGAATGGAATCATTGTCACGTCCATAACCACACAGAATGATTCAGTGTCGCCTTGTAGGCTTTTCATTTATTTGGTGCTACAAGTGCCGTCTAGCCACTATTACGTTAATGGAACAAAGCCCTTTACTACTTAAGCTGTAGGTATACTATACGAAAAGTTGAAGTTTTTCATGTAATGAATGCTACTATACAAAATCAAAAGACAGATGAACGTTAGCTGCGCCTGCGGCAGTGTGGGCCTCCGGAACACACATTGTGGGACTGCATCCTCTAAGAAGCAGCTGCGGGCAATGGACATCAGGTATTAAGGATGTTGGATCCCAAAGCAGTACTAAGGAGCGAGTCGACCTGGCGCGTCTTGGACTACACTATACCTGCAGTATACGCGAAGGCCAAGGAAGACTGCACAAGGCATTCAACCACAAGTGAGCATGCTGCCATCCAGGCTAGACAACGTACTCTGCAGATGTAGAGAAGGTAACTGAGGACGCGTCAACCGAATGAAACAGTTTCCCCACGTTGTGTTGGTGCAAGTGATTATGGAAGTGCGGACTTTAAGAAGTAACAGTGATGAGTGAAATGCCTCGCTACAGTGGAGACTCTGCTGACGTGCTGCCCGAAGGCCAAGGAATCCAACGGACTACGGCTCTTGACTGGGGTAGTGTGAGGGCGGATACAGTAGCGGAAACAACCATCTACAAGCTAAGTGCACCTAAATAATTAACAAAGAGTGTCCAGATTCTGTAAGGCCTGTAGTGCTGTTAGTAGTTGGGTAACTGGTTAAGGGTTTTATTATAGTTTTGTGCTAGTAGAAGTAGTTCAAATATTTCAATATTTAAAAAATTAAGTATCAGAAATAAAAAGGGAAAATAAAAATTTATTACTGTCCAAGGAAACTTGATTTGTATGGTCTATTGTAGCTGTTCAGAAATAGACTGAAAAAACGAAGAATAAGAAAATTACAAATAATGTTATCTTTACGTGGAAAGATAAATCGTGTTGCTCATTTTGATGATAATACTTAAATTTAACTAAATACAGTCAGAGACAAGGAGGAGAAGAGAGGTGGGTTACAGGGCAGAGTTCGCAATCGCCATGGGTTCTACTCTCGAAAAATCGTGAAGTTTACACCCCATGGCTGGTAGCCGCCATTCAAGATTATTTCAACTTCTCTGTGATCCTGAGGGCATGGCGCAGGTTGTCGAGACCTTGATCTCCCCTTACATAGCGATTCTTTGTGCTGTTAGTGTCCATCCATCGTGATTTAAGTTTAAGGTTGAATGACAAGTACGCGTTTTTTGTTACATTGATTTTTGTGTATTTCAAACTAGTTTTCGGCTTAAAGGGTCATCTTTAGAAAACTATTGACTAGCCTGTGAAAGGAAACTAGTTCTTACGTAACCAGACATTACAAGCAGAGATACAATTCACTTGCTTAGAGCACTGTGCATCAAACTTTTCTTAATGTTGTGCTAATTTCAACATTAAGAAACAAGTATGATGCACAGCACTCTATGGAAGTGGATTGTAGCTTTGCTTGTAATATTTGGTTTCGTAAGAACTAATGCCCTTTGAGACGATAATCAGTTGTTTGCTGAAGATGGCCCAATTAAAGCTATAATGGAGTCTAAAACTGGTTTGGAACGTAGCTGATGAGTCTACATTTCTCCGATAGCTTTGGTATCAGTGTGCCGTTTCCGTCTACACTCCACCGGGGATGTCCGTGAATTCTTCTGTAAAATGTTTTGGTTTTTTTAGCACACGAATTCACCCGGTTGGAAACGCAAGAAGCAAATTTTTTCCTGCTATCAGAATTAATTCATTCAGATTACTATAGAATAACACAGAGTCGGTTAACGTTCTTGTTGTTTCTACAGCTGTTAAGAGTGAATGAAGAGTATGTAGAATAGAACTTTATGTCTAGTTTTCCTCTAGGAACTGCGTATTTTCCTTTTGATGATGGCACTCGACTGTAAAAGGTTGCAAAAAAGTAAAGTACGTGATGGAAGAAGCTGAGCACAATGGCTGGCAGGAAGGAAGGACTGTGAAATCTCGGCCGTGGCGAGCTGGGTCCCTCGAACAGCTGCCATTATTCTCGCCAGCGTCTGTCCTCTGTCCTCGCTTCTGCTGCGACCTGGATTGCTGCTAAAGTTGTGACACATTTTGGTACAAGGACAGTATCTTGTCTCCTATTTTTACTAATTTTGCAGTCGCTAAAGGGAATTAAATGAAAACCTCTCCCACCTAGATGGTCGCTTTCTTATGTGTACCCACATTTAGGTTCGCGTGACAGTGATGTAGATGTTTCGGCGCGATTACTGGTTCACACTAGTCGAGCTTTATCTGCCGGTTACAGCCGAAAAAAACGGTATGGAACAGGTGGAATGACTCACTGCAGGTAGAACACGTTACTGCAACAGTCGAGCTACTAAGAGTGGCCTGAGGTCAGAGCGGTTCTGGGCGAGCACTTCATCTCAAGAAACCAAATGGACTTGCCGTTAAATGTTCTTGTTTTAATCCATTACGAGTAAGTAATACAAAATTTATTGAGTATTTCTTGACAGTTAAAAGTTTCGCGTCGGACTGTGGTTCGAATCCTGATCCCTGCTGTTCCTGAGAGCAGTCAAGCTAACTGCGCACGTCCCCAAGACTGAATCAAACTGTCAGTGCCACTGACGTTTACAGAAATTCTTTACCAGAGCTAGCACCAGAGATTCTGCCGCGGGGGTACGTGCGAACTGACCAGCAGCACTGGGAGAAACAGAGAATGTGAAGGACACTGGCCTACCCTGCCTCAGGCGGCGTACACTGCAGAGGGAGGGTCTCGTAAGACGTGACACTCCTTTCATTTCGTCAGCGATGCAACATATCGAAACGAGGTTTTTCAGCAAGTGTTGCAGATATCGGGGGGACATATTTTTACTGTATGTGTCAGCTCTTCCAGCTACTGTATTGACAAACGGTCCAGTCACGTTAATGAGACCACCAACTATGTTAGACGTCAACGTGCAACTACTCGTAGATATAGTGGAGAGTACTTGAAGCCTATCGGAGGGGGGGGGGGGGGGGCGGCAACGGTAAACAGTGAAGCAGTGCAGTCGTTGTCGTCATTCGGAACTTGAGTGATTTACCTAACGGCCATAAAGGCATGATCAGTCGCTTTCGGACCAGATGTGGATGCATTTCCGAAACGGCTAAGTTTGTAAACCGTTCGCGCGCTGCCGCGGTTAAGGCATACTGTGAGTGGGAAATTTACGCTATCCTAAACCGGCACCGAGGCAACTGTAGTGCACCACGGACTTTAGATGACAGGAGTAAACAACAGCTTCGTAGATTTGTGAGGGCGAATAGATGTGCAACTGTTGAGCAACTGACTGCCCAGATGAAACAGGGAGGCTACCAACGGTGTCTCCTCGTCGACGTTGCTGTGTATGGGCCTCTGCATCAGTCACCTGGTTCATGCACCCATGTTGACATCTGTTCATCGCCGACGAAGGCTGGCATTTGCACGCCAGAATCTCAACCGGACGTCCACTGAGTGACGACAGGTGCCCTTTTCAGATGAATCACGTTTTATTCTTCATCGGACAGATGGCCCTTGGCGTGTATGGCGTGAAACATCTGAAAGCAAACCACCTCCAACAATCGTCGGAAGGCTTCAGACCATGCGTTACCGTATGGGCAATGTTTTCCTGGCATTCCCGGGGTGATCTCCTCACTGTGTAAGGCACGGTGGATGATGAACGCAAGTATTCATCAATCCCTCGGATCATGTCCCTCCTTACTTGCAGTTTGCTTTTCCTCGGCACAACGGCATCTACCAGCGGGACAGTGCAACGTGTCACGCAGCTCGCTGAGAACGTCCGTGGTTCGAAGAGCACCAGGATGAGTTCGCCTGGCCACCAAACCCTGCGAATTAAAACCTAAGAGAGAATCTGTAGGACCACCTTGACCGGACGCCACGGGTCCTGAAGCGAGAAACTTAGCACAGCTGGCCACAGCACTGGCTCCACATCCCTGTCCATAGCTGTCAGAATCTCACTGACACTCTTCCTGCACACCTCGCAGCGGTCTGCGCTGCAAAAGGTGGGCAGTGTATGTTTCTTCGGTAGAAAGATATGCATTTTCAACTGAATTCGAAAACTCTTCACAAGACGATTACAAGAACAGTGATACAACGCTTGATAAGTGTTGGCGTTGAAAATTTTCGGTGGAATATGCGAGAAATGTGCTAAAATTGATTGGCAAGGCGGCCGATCTCGACAATTGCGACGTAAACAGCGCCAAGTGGCGAGGTCCTTATATGCAGCAAGAACAGTAGGCTCAACACCGATAAGAAAAGACTTATTTTCTCCTGTCCCTACTTTATACGATAAATAGCTTTTTTTTATATATATAATTTTGTGTGTGTGTGTGTGTGTGTGTGTGTGTGTGTGTGTGTGTGTGTGTGTGTGTGAAGAGTTTGTCAGAGTACTGAAAGACCTAAGTCGAAACAAGGCTCTGAGTAGACCACATTCCATTAGAACTACTGACATTTGGGAGAGCCAGTCCTGACAAAACTCTACCATCTCGTGAGCAAGATGTATGAGACAGGCGAAATACCCTCAGACTTCAAGAAGAATATAATAATTCCAATTCCAAAGAAAGCAGGTGTTGACAGATGTGAAAAGTACCTACTATTAGTTTAATAAGTCACAGCTGCAAAATACTAACGCGAACTCTTTACCCACAAATCGAAAAACCAGTAGAAGCCGACCTCGGGGAAGATCAGTTTGGTTTCCGTAGAAAAGTTGGAACATGTGAGGCAATACTGATCCTACGACTTATCTTAGAAGAAAGGTTAAGGAAAGGCAAACCTACGTTTCTAGCATTCGTAGACTTAGAGGAAGCTTTTGACAGTGTTGACTGGAATACTCTCGTTCAAATTCTGAAGGTGGCAGGGGTAAAATACAGGGATCGAAAGGCTATTTACAATTTGTACAGGAACCAGATGGCAGTTACAATAGTCGAGGGACATGAAAGGGAAACAGTGGTTGGGAAGGGAGTGAGACAGGGTTGTAGCCTCTCCCCGATGTTATTCAATCTGTATATTGAGCAAGCAGTAAAGGAAACAAAAGAAAAATTCGGAGTAGGTATTAAAATTCATGGAGAAGAATTAAAAAATTTTGAGGTTCGTCGATGACATTGTAATTCTGTCAGAGACAGAAAGGACTTGGAAGAGCAGTTGAACTGAATGGACGGTGCCTTGAAAGGAGGGTATAAGATGAACATCAACAAAAGCAAAACGAGGATAATGGAATGTACTCGAATTAAGTCGGGTGATGCTGAAGGAGTTAGATTAGGAAATGAGACACTTCAAGTAGTAAAGGAGTTTTTCTATTTTGGGAGCAAAATAACTGATGATGGTCGAAGTAGAGAGGATATAAAATGTAGACTGGCAGCGGCAAGGAAAGCGTTTCTGAAGAAGAGAAATTTGTTAACATCGAGTATTGATTTAAGTGTCAGGAAGTCGTTTCTGAAAGTATTTGTATGGAGTGTAGCCATGTATGGAAGTGAAACATGGACGATAAATAGTTTAGACAGGAAGAGAATAGAAGCTTTCTGTATGTGGTGCTACAGAAGAATGCTGAAGACTAGATGGATAGATCACATACCTAATGAGGAGGTATTGAATAGAATTGGGGAGAAGAGGAGTTTGTGGCACAACTTGACTAGAAGAATGGATCGGTTGGTAGGACATATTCTGAGGCATCAAGAGATCACCAATTTAATACTGGAGGGCAGCGTGGAGAGTAAAACTCGTAGAGGGAGACCAAGAGATGAATACACTACGCAGATTCAGAAGGATGTAGGTTGCAGTAAGTACTGGGAGATGAAGAAGCTTGCACAAGATAGAGTAGCATGGAAAGCTGCATCAAACCAGTCTCAGGACTGAAGACCACAACAACGTATGCCCGAAAATCCTTCGTTTTCGATGTATTAATGAGAAATTACAATTTTGGTGACTGGAGTTCAAAAACACACAAACTAGTAATAAATGCTAGAGATGTCGGCCTCTTGCTTGTAAACACGTATGTGCTGTAGACTGTCGCACCCTTTCAAATACTTTTTTTGGACAACATGGTTGTGGAGATGAAGCAGCGATTAGTATGATTAATTAATTATTCAAAAACAGTCTTAGTCGCATTTATTATTATTATTATTATTATTATTATTATTATTATACCGCCAACCGGTTTCAACCCGACGTGGTGGTCATCATCTGGGCGCTTACACCATTGCTCGACTGCTGGTGGTGTCACTCCTGTCTACATAACAGCAGGAAACTATAGACAGTAGACTGGAGTGACATCACCAGCAGTCGAGCAATGGTGTAAACGCCCAGATGATGATCCCCACGTCGGGTTGAAACCGGTTGGCGGTATAATAACAATAAATGCGATTAAGATTGTTTTTGAATAATTGATCTTTCAAATACTTCCTGACGACTTCGAATGGTTTCGCAGGCGTCCATGACAGGTCGATGAAGAGTTTCTGCTGCAGATACCAAATACTTACGTGCCCCCAGAGATAACAATCCAAAGATTAAGGTCGGGGGAACGCGCAGGCCCTGGAACTTGTCCTCTATCTGTCCATCTGTCATGGTAGATACTAGCCTGTCTGCGTCGAACACTGAAATTTAAATATTCTGGAGCTCCACCATGTATAAACCATTTTTTTCTTGTTTTCAAGCACACACCTTGTAGTAGGTCTTCGTCCTTGTTCTAAATAAAGTCCCCGTAACAGCATTTCTAAGAGATACTGGGATGGCCTACCAAAAAAGTCACCTGTAATGCTGTCCCACACATCAATCTTAAACTGATACTGGTGCCTAGCTTGTACTGCAGGACGAAGATTACAGTCGAGTCATATGTGTTGGTTGTGGAAATTTGCTATTTCATCGCTTCCAAACACAGTCTCGTCTGTCAACAAAACTGAAGAGACAAACAACGGCTTGGCAGTTTGTGCAACAAACCATCGGCAAAAGTTTTCCTGTGGTGGGTGAACGGCAGGTATAAAACCCTGGATATGTTGAAGATGATTCAAATACACGAGTTGCTAGTCAAGTATCGTCCCAGCGGAACTTGGGGATGTACCAAAAGCAAGGAGCACTTGTCTTGCGCTGACGCCTGGCTCTTCTTCGACAGTCTGCAAAACGCGCTCTTCGTGCTCAGGCGTACGATCGACACGTGGTCTTCTTCTGCCAATAGTCTGGTCTTCTTCTGCCAATAGTCTGTGGTACTGCGGGCCCTGTCTCGGCAACGCTAACATACATTGCACCAAAGGCTGGATGACTCGGCTGTCTTCGTTCTGAAAACTACGTCTCAAACAGCCGTGCAGCCTCGTGTCCATTACCATTCGCGCGGACGTACATAAAAATCGTGTTTGCCTGTTCACTAAATGAACATCCTGCCTTGTTTAAATGGAGCACTTCCACTTAATTCACCACCTGTACTAATGCACGCAATGGATACGTTGCAGATATGTGTATGATTAATATAAACAAAGCCCCCTGGCAATAACATCATGTAGGATGAGGTGAGCCGTCCGGTGTGGCCGAGCGGTTCTAGGCGCTTCAGTCTGGAACTCAGGTTCGAATTCTGCCTCGGGTATGGATGTGTGTGATGTCCTTAGGTTAGTTAGGTTTAAGTAGTTCTAAGTTCTAGGGGACTGATGACCTCAGATGTTAAGTTCCATAGTGCTCAGAGCCATTTGAACCATTTTGATGAAGTGAGTCAAATGGGTGCGTAGATAAGTGAAGTTGTTTGATTGTACCTGGAAAGCCATTTGACGTCAGTTTTAGTTAATAGTTATAAAATGAAGAATTATCGGACACATGTTACATCAATTTTTTTCTTGTTTTGGTGCAAGGAGACGGTCAACAAGTTCGTAAAATTATTTTCCAAGCATCGGCTAAGATTGTTTTAACTGGAAGTATGTGCTGTCGTCTTGCGTATCAGACGGGGCTTAGAATAGATGTTCCAAATGTGTCTACATAACTATGTTTTAAGTGAGCAGCTTCTGTGGGGAGAACTTGAGGAACCGAGATAGGCGGCGCAGTGGTTAGCATCCTGAACTCACATTCGGGAGGACGACGGTTCAAACCCGCGTCCAGCCATCTTGATTTAGGTTTTCCGTGATTTCCCTAACTTGCTTCAGGCAAATGCCGGGATAGTTCCGTTGAAAGGGCACGGCCGACTTCCTTCCCTATCCTTCCGTAATCCGATGGGACCGAGCAACCAACCACCCAACCAACTTGACGGTCGAAAGGCTCTAGACGATGGAATCTGGCATAAAACTCGTAGATGGTCCCATGAAATTGTCCGACCAGACATGACAGACAACGTCAATAATGCATGACCCTCACTACACCAGTAGAAGCAATGTCCAACATAAAAATCTTTAAAGTAAAAAAGACTCCAGTGGTTATGATAAAATATGAACAAAGTTAACTGTGTAACCAGTAATTTGTCAGTGAAATTTCTCCTGGGTGATGGAGATACGCTGAAGCTGAGCCTCTGTTTAAGAAAGGAGACAAAGAAACTTCGTCAGATTTTCGTTCAATTTCGCTTTTGCCAGCATTCTCGAAACCATCTGACAACAAATAATACATTGTCAGAGCCACACTGCGGATTTCTCAAGTGCTCTGATATTGAGAAGGCTATCTACACATACAATGGGAATATACTTAATTCATTAGACAATAAATTACAGGCTTCGGGTATATTTTGTGATCTGTCAAAGGCATTACATTGTAATAGGAAATTCTACAGAATGGCTGAAATCTTGTATCTGTGACAGGAAACAAGAAAGGTACTTGAATCATCCAATTGGGGACTAATTACATGTGGAGTCCCTCAACGTTCCCTCTTAGGGACCTTAATTTTTCTTGCTTATGTGAATGACTTTATCTATAACACTACCAGGTTTGTTTTGTCTGCAAAACATTCAATAAAAAATAAATCAATTGTAGTCTTAGAAATATAGGTTACAGAAATTTTTCATAGCCAATTCATTGCCACGAAACTTTGAAAAAAGGAATTACACGAATATCAATTTAGAGTGCGAATGTTGTCAGACGTAAATGATATAAAATTAAAAACTTTATCGTACTATGCTTACTTTCATTCCTTAATGTCATTTGGGAATATTTTTTGGGGTAACGGGTCAAGCAAACGAAAATTTTACGCGTTCAAAACGTCTAATACGAATATTTGTGAAGCACGTCTTGTACAGGCGTGTTTAGGGAACTAGGGATACTAAATTCCGCTTACCAATTTATTTATTCCTTAAGGAATTTTGTCATTAAAAGTATATCTTTTTCAAACCAACAGCTGGGTTCATGAAATCGGCGCTAGAAATAAGAATAATCTACAGAAATATTTAATCTCGCCTACTTTGATCCACAAAGTCGTTTATTATTCAGGAACATACATTTTCCATAGCTTACAAGCAGCCATAAAAATTTGAAATACTAATAAACTTCAGTTGAGCCTTAAGGATTTACTGGTGGCCATCTCCTACTTCATTGTTGAACTTCTTAGTAGAACCTGCTGTTGTGTATATGTTCTCATAATCACTTCAGTGTGTGTCGTGACAAGTCTGCTATTACCGTTTAAATGAAAACATGTTAAAGACTTTTTGACATCCATGAGGACGATTTCACGTGGAATCTATTGAAGGTACATTAGATTTCTATTTCCTTCCTTTATTTATTTGTTTATTGTATTTATTGTGTATTGTTCTGCTGACATGTTCTACACCCTGTAGGATCTCCACATTATGGATTTCTTGGATCGAAAAGTGCAGCTAATGTGATGGCGTTTTTTATATCGCAGTAGGCTACTCAAGCCATTTTGCCTTCCAGTCTTAAAATATTTATCAGATAATTTTGCGAAAAGTTTCAACCTCTTATATTATGAAGCATTACCGCTCATCTTTTCAGCGTCTTTCAAATGGCGATGCAAAATGTATATATGTTGTTGTTGTTTTTGTTGTTGTCTTCAGTCCTGAGACTGGTTTGATGCAGGTCTCCATACAGTAAAGCTGCATGTCCTCGGGATAAATTACGACTGTAGTTTCCCCTTGCTTTCAGCCGTTCGCAGTACCAGCACAGCAAGGCCGTTTTGGTTAATGTTGCAAGGCCAGATCAGTCAATCATCCAGACTGTTGCCCCTGCAACTACTGAAAAGGCTGCTGCCCCTCTTCAGGAACCATATGTTTGTCTGGCCTCTCAACAGATACCCCTCCGTTGTGGTTGCACCTACGGTACGGCCATCTGTATCGCTGAGGCACGGAAGCCTCCCCACCAACGGCAAGGTCCATGGTTCATGGGGGGAAATGTATATAATGAAACTGAAAACCACATACTTGGTTCATGTGTACGTACATAGTGAAAGACCTCCGGATATGGTAAAGCTAAAATTTATTAAAAAATTGAACACCGATATGACAGAATCAAAGACCGACTGTAAGCGTCGGCAAAGACAGTAGTTACGAATGCGCAGTAAAGTGTAGACAAATGATCATAAAACATCATTCACTTTTTGGTACACGATTTTGTTTCACTCTCTCGTATGTAGAAATTTCGTTAAGCAGTACTGCTCGTAGTATGACGGGCTACAAGTCTTTTATATCATATGTGTTTCTGAATAAGAGAAGACTTAATAACAGTATTAAGTAATTTTATTACAGTTAAATAGGACCAAGTTAAGACGAATTCCTTCATATTTCATATCACTTTGAGAGGCACTGGTGTTGCTTGGAGTCGGCTGCCCGCATCTACAATTGAAGCTGAAGAAAGTAAGTCCACGGTCATAATTTCTTAAAATTATCCGAAGGAGAAGTTCGTACAAGCAGAACATTTGATAAAAATGCGGTTATACTAATATTCTCTTTTCATTACAGTGGAAAGGACAGTTACTAATGACAGTCCGCCCGTGAATGGGGAACGCTCCAAAAAGCTTACGCTTTTGCTACTAGGATTAACAACGGAACGTAAGGGGTTCAACGGCGAGTAGACGACCTCAGCTGTTTCTCCCAGCAGGAAAGACATCAATACCTTTCATAATTTCCTTTAATTATTTTTTATTATAATACATTGAATATGTGGTCTAGAGTTATCTGGCCTTCATTTGCGTATCTGCACGGGATTGATAAGTTAATTTTCGAATTTATCAGTGTTGTCCCCGCCCCGGGGCGCAGTTTGTGTACCCCAATTGTGAGCGTTTAGTTATCCCGTATGAAAGTATGCGAACGTTTTCTTAATGTTTGCGGATCGTGTAGCTGAAGCGGGACGTGGTGTACCAATCGGTATTCACCTAATCGGATGTGGAGAAAATCACCTGAAGACCACACATCCAGGCCGGGCGGTACGCCGGTCCTCGTCGTTAAGTCGCCAGGCCGATTCGATCTGGGGAGACGCGGCTTCCCGAATCCCGGAAGAGGCGTACTAACGCGGACGGCTATCCGGACAGGCCAGTTGAGAGGAGTAAACATGTAACACTCTTAAATGGATTAGTCACACGTGATAACTACGTTGCTGATTCAATAAACGCCGGATACTCATATCGAGTGTTTCGCTACCCACCGGACACATCGGCCGTGTGGGTTGCAGCAATTTAAATACAAGGGCAGTATCTTGAAAAAGAAATAAATTACAGGCTGGTAAACGCCGGTTCCAGTTTGTGACCTATTTATTAGCTCACCCTCCTAGTTTTGATTACTTTTCAGTTGTGATTAATCACGTTTTGTGAAAAGTTTTGATTACTTTTCAGTTGTGATTAATCACGTTTTGTGAAAAGTCAAATTTCTTTAAAAAGAACACAGTCATGAGGTGTACAATAAAAGGAACAGCACTATCGTACACTTGCGACAACGTTCAGTGGTATCGAGCCCTTCATTTGTCGCAAACCGCGCTTTGATGTCTCGAACCGGTCGCTTACAAAAATGGATTACGTCTTACGCGACTTAAATATTTGTGTTCAACTGAGTGCAGTGCACTGTAATTTAACAGGTCTATGGGGATGAAGATTCCCGTCACTTCTTCATTGTACTGCAGGTTCAGCATATCTCAGCGATTTGTACTGGTGTCGTTTCAGTTTGATGAATTCAACTGATTTGATGTAACGGACGGTTCACGTATGTATCAAGTGATGTAACGACCCCGAACGCCAGCAGGAGTTGGAGACTTGACTTAAGACGGCCGCCCGTCCGCCGGACATTAGCGCGGCCGCTGCGCGTTAAGAGGCAGGTGCTGCTGACGCAACGCAGCCTTTAGCTGCCTGTGCCCGCGCGCACTGCACTGCACAGGTACCCGACCCGCGTCACATGCCCCGCTGCCGTCAGCAGCGTGGAGTTGGCGGCCTCTGCCAGGTGAACCCATTGCTCACCATAATATGCAACCAGCTTAAACACCCGACACTCGTTATCAGTTGGGTGACCGCCCTAGTAGCGTGTGGTATCGCTTCTGACCCTAAGATCGGTGTCGCCGAGTCGTTCCATAAACCTCACGAGAAACCGAAAACGTTGAGGAGGCGTCCCGGCTCACGAACGCTCAGTCGCCGCCCACTGATACGGACGTCTGTCCTAAGGCATCTATATCCCACTCGATATGGCGTCCCCAGATCGAGATTAGCGGACATAGGAGTGAGGCAAGCGGTTGGAGAGGGACACAAGAGCCTTCATACCCACGCAGTTTACTCACATTGTTCTCACTATTTGGGAGTAATTGGTTGGAGCATTGTTTTTCTAAAAGTTCTGTTAGTCCGAGCTGTATTTTCCGTACCTCGGGTGTCCAGTGGCTCTGTGTGTGTGTGTGTGGGGGGGGGGGGGGGGGGAGGAGGAGGTAGTTGATGCACCGTCCGCTGCGATAGTCGACTGCGACCCACGTTATCAACACGATTGTGACTGGTTACTCTGTCGCCGGCGGTTTCCCACGAATCGAGGGCTCAGGGCAGCACAGCCCTTGACCAGTGCGTGCACGATGTGAGAAATGAAATTTCCCACGATCTGGCAACGGTGAAACGCGTTGTTACTGGGCGTCTACTTCGTCTGGAGCTTGATAGTGCGCCAGGCAGATGACTATGCAACCAGTCGTTGCTTGATCTACTCTCGCAGTGTTCAAATACATCTGATGGGCACGGACTACATCACCGACCACCAGTATAAACACGTGGTCTGGATGTAGTAACATCTGTTACTCTTCTCCTTCTGTAGCTGTTGCGTGTTTCATGAACACTGAAACTGTGTTCATTTCAATTCCAAAAAATTCAATAGAATGATTAGTCAGAGCTGTGCATAAAAGTATTAAAATTAAACGAATAATTTAGTACTATGAAACTACCTATATATTTAGAACACACATGGCTGATTAGATTGTACTTCAGGAGGTTTTAAACATGGAGAGTGATGAACAAACGAATTAAAAGAAGAAATAATTATCAGGGAAACTACATAATATGTAAGGAAATTAAGCAATATCAGTAAGGTAAACGCAAATGAATACATTTAGGAAAATGGAGGAGTCTGAGGAAACATATAGTAAATGCCATCTTTGAGAGTGCGTTGGCGCTGCATTTTAAAAAGTTAAATAATATACAAATGCAAAAGAAGCAAAGAAGAAAAACATTAACACTCAATTAAAAAGTGTATCCATGAATTTGCTTTCAATAAATACACCAAGTAAAATAAAAACAATGCTTGATGAGACAACTACAGGAGCTATTAAACATGGAAAGCAATAAAAGTGCAAATTAAAAGAAAAAATTAACAATTGTAACTGCTGTCCATGTACAGACTGTATGGATTACATAGAAAATTTCAACAAAATAAAAGAACTCAATGAATACAGGAAAGTGGGGGGATTATGTAGGAACAGTCAGTGTGGGAAGTAATGAAAAAAGGAGAGGATAATTTGAAGTTTAGGAGAGGGGAAGTGGCAAGCTGTGTGTGGTCATTTAAGATGGACTGTGAGCTAGGTATTCGTTGATCTCCAGTACTTCCAGCAGGTTGAGTTTTTGGCCTTTGTTTACTAAGGAAGGACACTGGTCTCCGGCTGGTACTGACCCCTCATTTAGTACATGCTCAGCAAATTCAGAATTCTGCAACCTCCAGCTGCGTAACCTGTGGTTACCATTAAGTCTTTCTTTTAACAGACACTTGCATTTCTTTCCATGTTTAATACCTCTCGTAGTTGTCTCATCAAGCAATTTTTCTATTTTACTTGGTTCATTTATTTAATGAGAACTTACATAGGCACAGTTTTTAGAATGGTGCTAATTTTTTCTTGTTTTCTCCTTTTATATTTGTATATTGTTCAAGTATTTCCGTTTTAAACTGCAGTACCACAACACTCTCAAAGATGGTATTTACTGTATGTTCCCTCACACTCCTCCATTTTCCTGCATTTATTCGTTTGTTTTTATCTTATTGATATTGCTTAAGATCCTTACATATTCTGTAGTTTCATTGATAATTTTTTCTTCTTTTAATTAGCTTGTCTATCACTCTCCATGCTTTATACATTCTGAAGTACCCTTGTAAAGTGTTGATTTTTATTTATTTTATGGGTTTTGTTTTTTAAGTTAAACTTTTGTAAACTTGCTGCTCTACAAACATCGTAACTTCTTTGGCGACAGTAGTCAGTAAATGTCTCCAGATATTTCCAGAATGAGATTTTCACTCTGCAGCGGAGTGTGCGCTGATATGAAACTTCCTGGCAGATTAAAACTGTGTGCCCGACCGAGACTCGAACTCGGGACCTTGCCCGCGAAAGGCAAAAGTCCCGAGTCGAGTCTCGGTCGGGCACACAGTTTTAATCTGCCAGGAAGTTTCGTTTCCAGATGTCCTTGTAAGCCAAAAACCGTATAACAAAATAAAAGTAATACCGTATTGTAGAAATAAAGCAAACCAGCGCTTTTCATTTATAATAATGATGTTCTGCCAAGAACAGACGGAAGCTTCGGTTAACGTGAATGTGTGTGATGGGCGTGTAACACGATTGCCATAGTGAAACGTCCCTATATCACAGGCTACAGACACGGTCGAAGCTTAAGGTACTCTTCGTTTCAAACACTACAGTAAGGGTGGAGCTACGATTTTGAGAATGCGCCGCGCTAAGCCTGTTCTTGCCTAACAGTATACACCACTTGCACGCTGCTGCGAGCCGTCTGAAAATAATGCCATGGGTACGTAAACATGAACAGGGCCCGAAACATCACGCAGAAAATGTGGCAGCAACAGGCTTGCGCCATCCGAACTGCGAGGCTTTACGGCAGTGGTGTGTAAATGATGATTCGCTTTGGAGCTAAAGAATTTTCACAACGGAGAACGAAGCGGTTGCACCTGAGACGTGACTGAGGAAGTGATGAGAAAGGCCTGAACATTGGACGCTAACAGTACTTTCCACGCAATTGCTACAAATTTCAGCATCAATTCTGCATGAAGCAGAGGCTATGGGAGACAGTAAACGTCTGTGATGCGGCTGTGTAGAAACCGCGGTAACTTTTGGAAAGTGGACTGCGTCTCTGAAAGAAATTGCACACAAGACACAACCTACTTGTTATGTAGGCATGACAGCAGCCGTCGCAAGATTTCAAAGAAGCTGTGATAGGAATGTAACAGGTTGTGATAGGAATGTAACAGGTTGTGATAGGAATGTAACAGATCGGTATTGCCCACACACAAATGTAGCAGAGAGACTTAGTGATAAACGAGAATTCACAATGAATGTTCATTCTGAAATTTTCTGGCAAATGAAAAGCGTTCACTGGACAGCGACACGAAAGCAGAACGTTTGCCTTTCGAGGATAAGTGCTGTACTAATTAAACTGGTGTCGACATATTGCTAATTGCTGAACGGAAAAATTTAATTATTTTTGACAGAAAAATTATGCAAAGTTTTAAATGTTTATTTACTATTCTTGCTTAGCACTTGCTTTAATGTTTACTTGACGTTGTTGTTCAAACATTCTTTGATGTATGTAATCTACAACTGAAATTATCATCTTGTTATGTTATAAAAATATAATTCGTATAGGAACTGTATGTAAAATCAAATAAATTCATTAATGATTAATAAAATAATCAATTTTTAGTATAACAGGTTTTTAAGTTGGACTAAAGTTTAAAATAATTTCTCCTAGCCCAATGCAGATTCCTCATACGTTACAGATGGTCCTGATAATTTGATTGTGAATTTTTAATAGCTATGGCAGTACTTGTAAGATTTATAGCGATAAAGGTAGGGCGCATGCAGTAGACAATAGATGCATCAGTACTTCACCTCGTAATTATTGTTGATGGAATGCGGCCCACAGTTTCTTTTTTACCGTACAATTGAATTTCATATTTTACAAGCTTTTCCTTAGCTACTGAAAAATCACAATCATTTTCAGGGCCATTTGTAAGCGGCAGTGAGAAATTATTTCATACTTTTTAGTCAAATTTAAAAACGTGTTGCATTAAAAGCTGATTTTTATTTAAATGATTATTTTCCGCTTTTTAGTGGTGTGTGTGGGGGGGGGGGGGGGGCGGGGGGCAATTTCACAATCGATTTCAAACATTTTGATGACATTACAAGAGAGAAGTGTGGTTCGTTTCTCTTCCCCAGAGTCAGGGAATATATTGCTTCGTTCTTATGTATATGTCGCGGAAGGACCGTGAAAGTAAAGATTGGAGAGATTCGAGCTCACGCGAGGACTTACCAGCAGTCGTTCTTGCGGCGGACCGTTCGAGATTGGAAGAGGAGAAAAGGTGGATACGGCAGTGGTGTACCAAGTACGCTTCGTCACACACGAGGCAAGAAAGAGTTGATACTGCATTATTATCCAGCTGTGAGCTGTATTGAAGGTTTCAAGTCCGTAACTCATCGGGAAGTTTGTTTAAAAACAATTGCAGAATTTGTAACGGACAGACAGACAGCGAGAAAGCAACCTAATGAAAACGTGTTAACAGTAGTATTGAGGCACTGCACGCGACGCGCCTTCAGAGCTATACTTGCACCAGTATCTCCCTCCCAGCCAGGCCGACAGTTTTAATCTGCCAGGAAGTTCTCAATGGGAATCTTCGCAAGAAAGGTGGCGCCGTTCTCGGTAAACTCTTTTGGGTACATTTAGACGTCCTATATTCGAAAAGGATTGTGCGGCAGTTCTTTTGCCGTCATTGCATATCTTGGGCGAGGGTAGCGAGAGTAACGCCGTGAAGATTGTATTAGATAGAAGGGTGTGAAATATTATGTTTCCCTCACTCAGTAGGCGAGAAACGGATAGGAAGTCGATGGTGCTGGTACGAGGTAGACTAGAGCCGAACAATGCCCCAGCGGTCTGCGGAGTGTGTACTCGTGTATCAGACGTAAACTGGCATGGTCGCTGCTGCTACTGGGTGGGATTTTGTGGCCCTCGCTTGGACTGGTGTGGGTGCAGTTGCGGCCGTGGACACGGGACTGCGCTATTTGTGAGGGGAGAGGGCCCTGCCGACTACACACACACACACACACACACACACACACACACACTCTCTCTCTCTCTCTCTCTCTCTCTCTCTCTCTCTCTCTCTCTCTCGGCAGCCACTGGAGTGGCTGGCTGCGGGACGTCGTGTGTCCGCCAGCGAACCTGCACAGAGCAGTCAGCCCTGCTCTGCGCACAGAGCTGCTGCGAGTCGTAGGTCACGGAAGCGCCGCCGGGAGCTGACCGCACCACACCGCGGCGCTGGCACGTCTGCCAACAGGCTGGCGCAACGTGGCAGCCAGCGCGGCTTTAAGCAGGCCCCACACTACTGCGCGGCGCTTCTCAAACTTCCAGTAGTGAATGGTCCGCGGGAAGAACGATTGCTCGAATGCCTTCTGGACAGCTCGAATCTCTCTAATTGTACTGTCATCCTATTTCCGCGAGATACACGTAAGAGGAAGCGACACACAGCGTGTTCTAAAATTCTCCTTATAAATTTCTAGGACTTCTAGAGCTGGCCGAGGAGATAGTATCTTGAACTGGTAGCCATGTCAGCAAATTTATCACTTTCCGTGCCACGACCATTTGAAAACATGTTGGTAACGCGATCACTTTTACAGGCTGTTTATTAAGCGTGACCCAGTACATCACTTACTTCACAATTTCACTCATTAACAATCAAAGAAACAAGAAGTTAATTAGACCTCACAAATACTGTTGTTGACAATATGTCCTCTTCCAATTCGGGTGTGCGGCGTCTCCTAGGAACACTAGTTACGCATGCTTGCGGAGAATTTCCCATTTGTCGAAGGCGTTGCGTAATTGCGGTGAAAAGGTTATGCGATGGAATCGGACTTCGTGAAGAACGATTTTGATAAACGCTACCAGCAGCTCTTCCGTTATACTCAACTTCGCCATACAGAACGATCATGTAGATGTGTTCTGCAAACGTGCACCAACCACGTTCCTCTAACTCTCGCAGAGACGTGAATGAATCTCGATTTAGGTCAGCGAGGTACGATCGACGTTAAATGACATCAGCCGATCCGACGTAAGCACCCCTACCATGACTACCCTGTTGCGTACCTAAGTAACAAATATGTTTTCAAACGGATGTAGCAAGGAAGTGGTACGACTACGGACCTGGGTTCCAGTTCAGAAAATTGTCTACTCAGTGCCCTCTACAAGTCCAAGATGTTTGTAAGGGGAATTTTAGAGCAGCCTGTATTTGTTGACTCTTGTAGGAACGTGCGTCTCGGCACTGAACAATGAACCACGCCGTGATCCACAACATCTCTCTCGCAGCGTCTGCCACTGGAGTTAGTTGATCATCTCCGTCAGCTTTCGTGCTTACTAAATGAACCTATAACGAAACGTGCTTCTCTTCTTTGCATCTTCTTTATTTTCTGTATCAGTCCTACTCGGTACGGAGCGCATACTGACGAGCAATATCCAACAGTTGGTTGACTGAGAGTTTTGTAAGCTACCTCCTTCGTTGACGCATTACATTTACCGATAATTCTTCAAATGAATCTGTCCCGCATCTACCTTGTCAGTGATTATTTTGATTTCTTCGTTTCGCTTCAAATCGCTCTGGAGGCGTAAGCCTAGATGTTTTTATAGATATGATTGTTCTGAAATTGTGTAACCACACAGTAATCAGTCTTTCTGTCTATGTATTCGAAATAAGTTACCATTGTTTGTGTTGATGGTCAGCTGCCACTCCCAGCATCTGCATTTATCCTCTTTAGGCCATCCTTCATTTCGCTACAATTTTATAGCGTTGTGAATTCTCTGTATACAATAGCATCATCCTCGGAAAGCCCTGTGGAACATAGGACGTTATTTACTAGATCATCTGTAATATATGTTATGTAAAGTAATAGTTCCATAATAGTAAAAGTCGTCATTTAGTGGTGCCTGTAGACAGTGGAAGATCGGATGCACATAACTACAGACCAGTTTCGTTTAAGCCCGGATGTTGCTGCAACGTGGAACATATTCTGACGTCGAACGCTATCGCGTTCCTGAACAAAAACAAACTCCCCTCAATCAGCAAGGATTGAGATTAAACCACTCGTTTGGAACACAGCTTGCTTTAGCCATATACATCATCTCGCAAACAGTTGGTGCAGGCCAATAGCTAGATTCCGTCTTTCCAGATTTCCGAAAGGCGTGTCACGATACACAACACTGTTGACTACTAACCAAGGTTCGATCACACGGAGTGTGCTTACAGAAACGGGGTTGACCCAATGAATATGTGACTGGTAGAACACAGTTTTACTGGACAGCGAAAATCCTACAGAAACAAAAGTAACGCTGAGTTGCTCCTAGGAAGCGTAAAAAGACTTCTAATCTTTTCAGTATACATCTACGATTAATCAGATTATTCACTATCGATTCTGTTGCTTACACGAAAGCATCGTCTTACGACAAGTATAAGGAGATTTAGGAGGCCCTGTACAAGATTTCCACTGCCTTCAGTGAATGGCAGGTCTTGTAAAATGTTCATGAAATTAAGACATAGCCTATACAAAAGCAAATAACCTGATAACATCAGATTACAAGATTCGTTGTGAAGAAGGTATACGTCTCATCGAATAAGCAATAGTGGTGATGCTAAGAAGGGATCTGAAATGAGGCGATCACGCAACTTCAGCATTGGTGAAGGCGAATGGAAAACTTGGATGTATTGGAACGGTTCTTGAAAAGTGCATTGCATCTGTAAGGGACGCCAGTTGGACCAATTATAAAATACTGAAGCGGCGATGACAACAGACATTGTACGATTTCAGAGGTGCTTGGGTCAGAGACGGTTCTTGAGGTTGTCTACGATAGCCTTGATATTATCACGATCTGCATTCAATGGAAGTCAGACAGTCCAACGCCCTTGATCTGTCAACAGATGCGTGGTAGGATTAATTCTGATGAGGCAGCTCAGAATAGATGCTACACATCGCAGTTCCTGGTGACACGTGCCTATATAAATTTGACCAGAGAATGATAAGCTGTCGATCAATATGCATGTCTCCAGTGGAGTTCGTTCATCAAGTATAGAGTAAGGAACCAGTGTCGGCATATCCTGAACGCATTACCACACTTTGACAACAGATGGTACTTCTCCATTTTGCCTTCCAAACTTTTACAAGAAAGTGCAGCAGTAGTGGCCTGAGAGGAGACGGTATCGGCTCAAGACGTGGCCTGGTCGTGGGGCAGCCGAAACCCGATTCGGCGCCTCGTCTTCCGATTTACAGCCAAGATTCCCATGTGAAATGTCTCTGTACCCAGAAACGGCAGAAATTGGCCGTGGATATCAAAGTACAGAGGGGCAGCCGTTTCTGTTTAGCAATGTTCGCAACAAACTAGCCGAGGACTCAGACCGTGGAACTTCCGATCAGGATTCTGAGTAGCTGCTCCGGCACCTGTCACTTTGAGGAGATACTGATGTGAATGTGTTGCGGCAAGGAGAAATTACTTTCAGAGAGAGGCTCGAACCACCGTCGGTCCCTGTCTAAGACAAATATCCGTCTCAAACCGATCCAGATGATAGCAAAACATTTGCAGATTGCCGTCTTGGTACCGATGTTGAACGTGTACGTCTCACGTCACCAATGACCCAACTGATCGGTCGAGATGCTTAAAAAGGGAAATAAAATAAACGTACAGCCTTTCGGCGCGATCAACATGCCGCGTTTTTCTCCTTGGGGCTAACAGTGTCAGTCTTTTGAAAATACTACACCACTCTGCAGTCCTCACACAATTGATAGAGATGACAATCGAATTTTTATGTAGCGTATTACGGACTGACATCCTTGAATTCAGTAGCAAAGGAAAGCTACAAAGTCTGAATATTCATAATCGTCGCCTCATTATGATGCTGGGATCTCAGCAGAAATGTGCCAACTGCCGTATATAGTGTGTCATTAAATCTGTAGAGCTGGAATTTGTGTTTGCATCGTTGTCAAACCTAGACAAAAAAAGAAAACAACTTTGTCACCTAGGAAAGTTGGAAGCACTACACACTAGAGTCTCGATTGAAGGAAGCATTCGAGATTGGAACGACAGTATTGCTCCCGGGACAGGTGATAGACACTTCCCTTGCCGCACGTAATTTATCGTGCGCCAGTGCAGAGAGGTAACGCCTTCTGCACCTCCGCTGCTGTTGCAGCTGTTGGAGCCACTGATCGCAGTACTGTAGAGGCTCAGTTGCTCAAAATGGCAGTGCGACCGCTTTAGAGAAGACATTACTGCAGAAATGACTGAAGGAGTTGTAAAACAATTAGTCTGCCTAATGTAAGAGGATAATCATGCGGAATAAGTTGCGGTCGTGTTTGAGCTCAGAGGTGTTTACCTGTTGTATAGTCAAAATATGTTCATGCGGTGTCAGCCGCAAAAAAAAAAAAAGTCAACAAGTCGTCCGTGGCTTTCGCTGGGGCGCAAAGCACCGCCGATGTGGCTAGTAAGGAGTGATGATAAGGTCGGCCGCCAGTGCGCGTAAGCTCTGGTCTCACTTTGGTATTAGTGGGAAAGAAAGTCGTGTGGCTCGATTTCCTGAGACTTGGGAGTCTTAAGATCGGAAGGTAATGCTCCGTATCAATGCGCCGAAACTAGTAGCGTAGGTAGGTGCTGGTCTTTTCAGCATCAATGCGGAAGTTTGTGTAGGGAGACTCCTATTGCAGCAGGCGGACATCCTTCTACTGCACTGTCATTTAACGAACGGACGTCATGGTCCAGAAACTAGAAGATCGCCGTATTGACCCTTTCGTAAGCCTTCAGTGTTGACGGAACATTATCCTGAGAATACAAGTGAATATTTCACTCTGCGTGTTTCAGTAGACGCGCGGGTCATGCTTTGCTGACAGCAGCTGTACGTCACCGTCTAGCGTGGGACACGAGGACGATTTTTCATTCGTTTACACTCCAGTGTCGACAGGCAGCCGACTGGGAGCCTGTCTTGGCAAGTGTGTAGTGTCGCAAACCGACAGCTGCTTTAAGCAGAGCAGCCTTTTGTGTGGCAAGGAGAGCCTCACAAACTCTTTGCAAGTAGAAAGGCGTTTGATAGGTTAGGAGCATTCGTATTATATACACACATTGTCATTGTGTCGCGACTCTTTAAAGTATTAAGTCGGTAGGACGCTGAAATTTTAGAGGGATCCTGCGCTTAGGCCGAAACCAGAAACGAAGCATCTTTGGATCAGTAGGAAGTTCCATCCCGTCTCAGTTTTAGCTGAGACTACACGAAACCAGCAGTACGTGAAAGGTGTGGAGACTGTCCCTACCTCGCCCAACAGGCTTCTCTTCCTCTGCTCCCCGCAACCACCCTCTGCGTGTGCTGCACTGACAGTAAACAGTACTCGGCTGCGGTGTACGCCGAGTAGGAGCGTGAGGGCGGAGGGAAGCGGAAGATCATCATTTGGATTGTGGGTAACATGTTGAGAGACCGACGTGAGTAGAGTTTTATGGAGCCAGTTCGTGTTTGTAACCGTTTGTCCACGACGTTGTAGCCACTTCAGTAGCGTGTGAGTAACGCAGAGGTTATAGAGCACTGCATGTGAACTGCGGGAAGAAGCGGTAAAGAAACGTAAGACCAAGTCTCTGAATGGCGAAAGACCTGATAACAGCTGTTCCCTTCTGTTTTGGCACCATTGAGGGAAGGCGAAACGAGTGGCTTCGAAAAGAGTAGTGTTTGCGAACTTGAGACAAGGCGGTATCAGTACAACGTGCAGAATGTGGGCGTTACGATTACTGGAAGTTGGTGTGCTGCACGCGAATTCCCTATTGCTTTTATTACAGGTTATACCAAGAATGTCCTAACGCAGCACACTAGTAAATTTGAAGATACAAAAATTGATGATGGGGTGTCAAACGAAAGCAAGCCGCCCACATAATCTCGGTAATAATTTTAGGCGAGAAAAGCTTTGCGATTTTACTGAGGTCGAAGGAAATTGATTTGTTACTATGAGATATCAATCTATAAAACTATTCAAACAAGCCTTCAACTTCAGATTACGTTGCTGGTCAGAGTCTCTAAGCCGACCTTTACAGCTAACTATAAGTACTTTTTACTTGTTCTCAGTAAAAATTTCACTTTACATACGAACCTCGTAACAATAACTGTCATTGTAACTGTAATTGGAACCCCTGTTGTTTTTTCCACGTTTGTCGATTAGATTTAAGTTTTTTAAACTCCATCTTTTGCAAAAGAATATAAAAAGAAATAAATTGTGGTTTATGGAAGTCGTAGTTAAGAAAAACCACTGCTACTAATATAATTATTAGAATATCATTTCTATTAATGTTACGAATCGTACAGCTCCCTTAATGTAAGGTTCCTATTAAGGAAAGGGCACAGAGATATTCACAGGGAATTTTGGCGTACAGAAATATCCGCTGGTCATAGAGTGGGCGATAAATGATAGGGGCACAGCAGCAGCAGCGGAGATTGTGAAAGAAAAAAAAAAGACAAAAAGCAATGGAGACGAGAAGAGATGGGAGAGCACCAGAGTGACTGTGTGTGATAGGTATACTGGTTAGTTGCGGAACAGGAAGAAGACTGGGAGATAGCGAGGGGGAAGCTTCGCGCTGGTAGCAGGAAAACTGAAGTCTGCTCCTCAGTGAGGATGAAATTGCGGTCAGGGGGCATTTGCTAACTAGGCTGTCGTCTCTAGGCACTACCGTCAGGAGCCGAGCGACAGCTACGGTCGCAGGTTCGAATCCTGTCTCGGGCATGGATGTGTGTGATGTCCTTAGGTTAGTTAGGTTTAATTAGTTCTAAGTTCTAGGGGACTGATGACCTCAGAAGTTAAGTCCCATAGTGCTCAGAGCCATTTTAACCATTTTAAGTAGGCTGTGTCCCCCGACCAACTGGAAAATGGAGCATGTTTAGTCGCGCATTGGACTAATCAGATCTTGTATTGGTGTTCCGAAATGTTAATAACTGTGCCACATGCGATGAAAGTATTGTAGAATCCGGGATCTTACATGCTACAGATTAGAAAACATAGTGTATGAAATTGACGTCGCTTAGCTGGCCGCCTCTTCTGTAACGGAAGATAAAAAGTAGTACGTGATCAAAAAACCGAATGCAAGCGTTCATGGTTAATCGAGTCGAATGTAATTTTGATTGTGTCTTTCTAAACTTCCCATAGTGTTAGATGTTCGGCAGCACTAATGGTTAGACTGATTTCAGTTTTACTTTTAAAGAAAGAGGTGTGTAAATTTCTGCTTTACTTGGTGACTCGAGGTAGGTAGGTAGGTAGGTAGATTCCCTGCATGCCGTGACAGCATGTTCAGCCTAATTTATAGGTTCGTTCATCGATGGTTATATCGACGTATTCGTTATTTGTGTTAGAGTAAGAATTGGTTGGTTGGTTGGTTGGTTGCTTGCTTGCTTGCTTGCTTGTTTGTTTGCTTTTGGGGGAGGGGACCCAACGGCGAGGTCATCGGTCCCATCAGATTAGGGAAGGATGGGGAAGGAAGTCGGCCGTGCACTTTCTAAGGAACCATCCCGGCATTTGGCTGAAGCGATTTAGGAAATCACGAGAACCTGAATCAGGATGGTCGGATGCGAGTCTGAACCATCGTCCTCTCGAATTTGTGTTCAGTGTGCTAACCAATGCGCCACCTCGCTCAATTGTTAGAGTAAGGGGATACCATACACTACTGTAGGGAAACTGCTTCACGAAAATGTGCATACGAGGTGCATTCAAGTTCTAAGTCCTCCGACTTCTTCCTCCGGACTGGAAAGAGAAAACATGCGCATTGTTTTAAAATGAGGCCGCGCCATACTTAAAATGGCGACGTCTTCCTTACTTGAACACCGTGCAATCATTCGTTTTCTGAATTTGCGTGGTGTGAAACCAATTAAAATTCATCGACAGTTGAAGGAAACCTGTGGTGATAGTTATGACTGTGTCGAAAGTGCGTTCGTTGGTGCGACAGTTTAATGAAGCAGAACATCGTGTGACAACAAACCGAAACAACCTCGGGCTCGCACAAGCCGGTCAGACGACATGATCGAGAAAGTGGAGAGAATTGTTTTGGGGGATCGCCGAATGACTGTTGAACAGATCGCCTCCACAGTTGGGATTTCTGTGGGTTCTGTGCACACAATCCTGCATGACGACCTGAAAATGCTAAAAGTGTCATCTAGGTGGGAGCCACGAATGATGACGGACGACCACATGGCTGCCCGTGTGCCATGTTGCCAAGCAATGTTGACGCGCAACGACAGCATGAATGGGACTTTCTTTTCGTCGGTTGTGACAATGGATGAGACGTGGATGCCATTTTTCAATCCAGAAACAAAGCGCCAGTCAGCTCAATGGAAGCACACAGATTCACCGCCACCAAAAAATTTTCGGGTAACCGTCAGTGTTGAAAAAATGATGGTGTCCATGTTCTGGGACAGCGAGGACGTAATCCTTACCCATTGCGATCCAAAGGGCACTACGGTAACAGGTGCATCCTACGAAAATGTTTTGAGGGACAAATTCCTTCCTGCACTGCAACAAAAACGTCCGGGAAGGGCTGCGCGTGTGCTGTTCCACCAAGAGAACGCACCCGCACATCGAGCAAACGTTACGCAACAGTTTCTTCGTGATAACAACTTTGAAGTGATTCCTCATGCTCCCTACTCACCTGACCTGGCTCCTAGTGACTTTTGGCTTTTTCCAACAATGAAAGACACTCGCCGTGGCCGCACATTCACCAGCCGTGCTGCTATTGCCTCAGCGATTATCCAGTTGTCAAAACAGATTCCTAAAGAAGCCTTCGGCGCTGCCATGGAATCATGGTGTCAGCGTTGTGAAAAATGTATACGTCTGCAGGGCGATTACGTCGAGAAGTAACGCCAGTTTCATCGATTTCGAGTGAGTAATTAATTAGAAAAAAATCGGAGGCCTTAGAACTTGAATGCACCTCGTAAAAGAATCATTTGCGACTTCTTGGCGTCCAGTTTCTAACGCAAGATTTTATGATTACCTTGTAACTGAACGAGATGGCGGAAGAGATATTCTCAGTGCTGGCGCTTATGTACGGCTACATGTCATTACCATATGGGAGAAACATTAAAGACGGTATTGTAGGTACCATTGACACAAGCGGAAAAACCAACGGGCCAAACACTGAACCTGGACGAACTCCAGAGGAAACATTTCTCCACCACTACTTCTAGGCTGTGCAAGAGACGTGTCGATATCAGTTTATCAGGCAGTCACCGAACTATATGGGAGTGACATTTCGACATTAACGGCATCACTCCTGCATACAGATGGACTCTTATACCGTAGTAACAGAATGCACAGTGTCACATCGAGAGACTGTCACAGAGGCCAGCCGAGATATGCAGGTCAGGTGATAACTAAACAGGCCCGTCATTGCTGTTTCAGACGGACAAGAAAACCTATTACTAGACTTTAGTGACCATAAACTAAATGAAACATCGTGTGTAAAATTCCTTGGCGTCCAGTGGGATAAAAACTTAAAATGGAATCAGGACATGGAAAAAGGTATCAAGAAGTCTGGTTCAGCATATTTTGCTGGTTCAAAGTATCTTTCAATGTTTTGACCTAAAGACGAGTTTGTTGGCTTGTTTTCGTATATTTTCACGCCTTGTTGTCGTACGTTATTATCTGCTGCGGTAGTGCATGTATAGAAAATACAGTGTTTAATCAGCACAAGTGAGAATTGAGAACATTGTATGAAGTGCATTAGCATACATCTTGCAGAAGAAACACAACCATCTCTTTTGGATCTTCCCTCTCCTATCATTGCTTTCTGCTAAGGGTCTCAGATTGACGAGCAGTGATAAACTATTGATCGAATGAGGATCTTGTATGCGACCTCCTTTGTGGCTGGATTACACTTTCTGATGATTCTTTAAATGAATTTGTCTCTCTACATATATGTTTTATGTGGTTGTTCCGCTTTAAATCGCTCCGTTAGCATAGTCCCAGATATTTTATCGATTTAACTGCTTCCATTGTTTGTTCGACAATCAAAGAATAGCAGGACTTCCCGGCTGTTCATGCGCACGGTGGTGTAAAAGTATTCATTAGGCTGCCCTGCAGCATACAACAAATTGGGAATCGGAAGCAATTCAAAAGAAAATTGAAAACATACCTCATTAGACCCTCTTCCTACAAATTATTTTAAAATTTGTTAGTTACGTGCCACGTCGAAGTGGTCATTGCAGAGCCACGTCACAAATAGTGGTATGTTGTAGAGATGTAGGTAACTGTTTTATTTATCAGAGTACCGATGCAGTCAAGTAAATATTGTGCTAGCTGTAGCAGGTGAACAGTAGCTGTGTAACGTAATTTATTTAGCATTAGCTTTTTAAAACGACCAGTACATTAAGTTACATGTAGTTGGCGTTTGCATAAACTGTATGAAATAATGTTTTGTAATTTAAGTTTAAGATGATGAATGAATGAAATTTCACAAAAAGTACTCACTCATTGTATACACGTTGCAGAGTTCGGCGCGAATGAGCCACTTGTCTTCCATGGAGTTTGTCTCATTGTCCCTTCTCTCTCTCTCTCTCTCTCTCTCTCTATCTCTCTCTCTCTCTCTCTCTCTCTCTCGTGTAGTAGCAAACCGGAACGGTTGATTGCAGCGTGATACGTGCTGCAGATGTTTCGCAGTTACACACTCACGAAATATCTCCTTGATGCAACGTCGGAATCCGTCGAGTGTGTGTCAGCTGGCAGTCGTAGGCGGCAGTTCCAGATTGTTCGCGTCGATCGTGTGACGTCTCCCAGTAACCTGCTTCCACTTTTGTATTTTATCGATTGAGAAGCGTAAATATTTTATCGACCCTTGCATCCAAGCGGCCATCGGTTGCTTGATGGTTGCAGATGAAACTGGCTCCTGTGTCATAGTATGCGTTTGGCATTTGCAAGACTTCAGTTTTACACGTGTGGCTCTGGGAGGAGATTTTCTGTCCATCTTTGTGCAGTTAACGGCGAGTGAAGCAAGGACTTCGGTAGATAGGAAAGCTGATGCTTTTGATAGTTAAGGATACCACTGGGAGATGGACGACTGGAAGCTTCGTTGTCTGCGTGCCAGAGAGCCAAGAAGTGGCAGGACGAGGAGAGCATCATTCACCACTGGTACACACTTGCGACAAACGCTTCACGCACTTAACGGTAAGTGAATGTGAGGCCAAACTCATGGAAAAGTCTTCCGTCTGTACAAGAAACGTGTCGGGAGATGGCGAAGTGAGACTGCGCAGCGTGTGTTTGCAGGGAAGATTAAATATCCGCTTGTTACCTTTCCTACAGTGTCGTAATTGTTCCAAGGAGATAACTCCTTTCTCTCTCTCTCTCTCTCTCTCGCTGTGATGTGGGCGAGTCAGTTTGGATGAGTTACTACACACTCTCAGTGACTCAATCTGGCCTCCCCCGCCCCCCTATCTCTCTCTCTCTCTCTCTCTCTCTCTCTCTCTCTCTCTCTCTCTCTTTCTCTCTCTCTCACACACACACACACACACACACACACACACACACACACACACACACAAGCTCTGTGCTATTACATATCCAGAAAGATTTAAGGACATTCTCTCCTGCGGTCTCCTTCTACAAGGATCTTTATAAATTCTTTACGAACTGCGAAACTGCAATTGAGTGCTGACAATAAATTTCCTAAGGGAGTAAGTGCGCTGTCAGACAGCCTTCAGTACGTCCAGCTGTTTTAGAGCCTTCTAAAAGAGGTTCTAAAGTGGATATAACACATCTTCATTACACCCTCCTGTCTCACAAAAATTAAATTTTCTTCCTCGGCGAAGAACTGGCCCAGAATACGGCGTTATAACACATTTTGATGTAGCCGAATAGTGTGTTGACAGTTCGCGTTATACAATGTTCCTTCAGATATGCGTGTATGTCTGAAGGTACAGATACTGCGTGACTATCCACATCTGCTTACCTAAATATTACGAAATTTGGTTCGCAAATTACGTATCTAAATTATTTTCAGTCGTACTATTTATCGGTGACATGCGGAAATCTCTGCCGGACCGGTACTCCAGCCCAAATTACTCGCTGAAAGCGAGCGGTCGCCTTAAACACTCCGGCTACCCGAGCACGCCTCCAGGATCGAATCGAACTTACACGTGTCACCAATAAACAGTACAGCTGAAGTCAACTTAGATTCCTGATTTGCGAATCATATTTCGCAATATAATAAGTTTCTGAATCAAAATACGGAAACAAAGACAACTTTTGATATTTCAATGTCCAAAACTTCAAATTAAACGTAATGCAAGAGCTGCAGAGACGACACGTTTTAACATGATCTGTCATTTGTTACGTCAATTTCAGGTTCTTGTCAATAAAGACCCATAATTTAGAATATTCTTTTTCATTTACTGATTTACCTTCGTGCATTTGACATAAGTTATTGGTTTTCCTCCTCGGTGGTACAGGAAAGCAGCACACTGATAGATGTTTTCATAGACCAAGAAAAATTTAATCAAATAAAAACTTTCCCTGGTCTGAATGGTCTGTCAGATCATGATGCACAGCTAGTTACAGTAGATGGTATAGCTACATAGAGTAATGCAAAACAGTCCTCCAAAATAGTGCGTTCAGTTAACGATTTAACAATTCAAAATTTTTGGAAAGCTTGCAACAGTTTGACTGAGTTTAGGTGTACAGGGAACATGATGCTAATTTAAAATTTAACCTATTGCATGATACCTTTGTGAGTATATTCGAAAACAATAAAATATAACTGTAAGAGACCATGTAAAAAGCCATGGCTTACTAAAGGGATAAAAATATCTTGTAAACAGAAAAGGGAAATATATCTTATAGTTAGGAGTAGTGCTGACCCCGAAACAGTGAAACATTATAAAAACTACTGCACTGTGTTAAGAACAGTTATTAAAAAATCCAGAATTATGTGCATTATGCCTGAGATTAGCACATCTGATAATAAAATTAAAACAATTTGGAATATTGTTAAAAGGGAAATAGGGCAACCGAGAGCATGGGAAGACTGTATGTCTATCAAACGCAATGAAAAGTTTGTTAACGGGAAGTCAGAAGTAGAAAACATTTTTAATAATCATTTTTTTAAGTGTTATAGAGAGAATAGGATCCAGCTATTCATTAGAAAATGCAAGGCCTTTATGTGGAAGAGGCAGTACCTATGCAATTTGATTAAACTGAAATTCCCCCCACCTCCCCTACTGAGATTAGGAAAATAATAAATTCATTCAGAAGTAAAAGCCCACATGGAATTGATGGCATTCCCAACAGAGTATTGAAACCTTGTTACCAACAAATAACGAGTATTCTCAGCCACTTATGTAGTAGCTCGCTGAAACAGGGCCTTTTACACTGAAATACGCTACTGTTAAACCATTGCATAAAAAAGGGGATAGATCTGATGCTAACAACTACCGCCCAATCTCGCTTCTGACAGCTTTATCCAAAATTCTTGAAAAAGTATTGCATTCAAGAATAGAATCACATATTTGTAAAAATGAAGTACTATCAAAATGTCAATTTGGTTTTCAGGTAGGCTTTCCAGCAGAAATTGCTATATATGCTTTCACTGATCAAATATTAAATGCAACGAATAACCGAACATACCCATTGGGTATTTTGTAATCTCTCAAAGGCTATTGATGGTGTGTCTCATGAAATTCTTCTATATACGCTTAAGTATTGTGGTATGAGTGGGATAGTCCACGACTGGTGTAATTATTACTTAACTGGAACAGTGCAGATGGTTGAAATTAACAGTACAGATAGTCTGCAAAAACCAACAGAGTCCCGTAACTGGGGAGGTATCAAGAATGGTGTCACACAAGTTCAGTCTTGGGTCCCTTATTGTTCTTAATATATATTAACGACTTGCCACTCTGTATTCATGAAGATGCAAAGCTAGCTATTTTTGCTGATGATTCGAGTATAGTAATCACACCCAACAAGCAATAATCAGCTGAGGAAATTGCAAATGTCTTTCAGAAAATTATTAAGTGGTTATCTGCAAATGTACACACTGAATTTTGAGAAAATACAGTTTATACAATTTTATACAGTAAATGACATAACACCATTCATAAATAGACTATGAACAGAAGTCTGTTGCTAAGGCAGAATATTCAAAATTTCTGGGTGTGTGCGTTGATGAGAAATTAAATTGGAAGAAACACATCGATGATCTGCTGAAACGGTTAGATTGAGCTACTTACACTATTAGGGTTATTGCAAAATTTTGGTGATAAACATATCAGTAAATTTGCGTACTATGCTTATGTTCATTCATTGCTTTCATATAGCAGCATATTTTGGGGCAATTCGTCATTAAGAGAGAAAGTATTCATTATGCACAAAAGCGTGTAATCAGAATCGTAACTGGAGCCCACCCAAAATCACCTTGCAGACATTTATTTAAGGAACTCGGGATATTCACAGTACCTTCGCAATGCATGTATTCACTTATGAAATTTGTCATTAATAACCCATCCCAATTCAAAAATAACAGCAAAGAGCATAACAACAACACTAGAAGAAAGGATGATCCTCACTATTCTGGATTAAATCTCACTTTGCCACAGAAAGGGGTGAATTAAGCTGCCACAAAAATCTTTGGTCATTTCCCAAATACACTCTTGGAAATTGAAATAAGAACATCGTGAATTCATTGTCCCAGGAAGGGGAAACTTTATTGACACATTCCTGGGGTCAGATACATCACGTGATCACACTGACAGAACCACAGGCACATAGACACAGGCAACAGAGCATGCACAATGTCGGCACTAGTACAGTGTATATCCACCTTTCGCAGCAATGCAGGCTGCTATTCTCCCATGGAGACGATCGTAGAGATGCTGGATGTAGTCCTGTGGAACGGCTTGCCATGCCATTTCCACCTGGCGCCTCAGTTGGACCAGCGTTCGTGCTGGACGTGCAGACCGCGTGAGACGACGCTTCATCCAGTCCCAAACATGCTCAATGGGGGACAGATCCGGAGATCTTGCTGGCCAGGGTAGTTGACTTACACCTTCTAGAGCACGTTGGGTGGCAGGGGATACATGCGGACGTGCATTGTCCTGTTGGAACAGCAAGTTCCCTTGCCGGTCTAGGAATGGTAGAACGATGGGTTCGATGACGGTTTGGATGTACCGTGCACTATTCAGTGTCCCCTCGACGATTACCAGAGGTGTACGGCCAGTGTAGGAGATCGCTCCCCACACCATGATGCCGGGTGTTGGCCCTGTGTGCCTCGGTCGTATGCAGTCCTGATTGTGGCGCTCACCTGCACGGCGCCAAACACGCATACGACCATCATTGGCACCAAGGCAGAAGCGACTCTCATCGCTGAAGACGGTACGTGTCCATTCGTCCCTCCATTCACGCCTGTCGCGACACCACTGGAGGCGGGCTGCACGATGTTAGGGCGTGAGCGGAAGACGGCCTAACGGAGTGCGGGACCGTAGCCCAGCTTCATGGAGACGCTTGCGAATGGTCCTCGCCGATACCCCAGGAGCAACAGTGTCCCTAATTTGCTGGGAAGTGGCGGTGCGGTCCCCTACGGCACTGCGTAGGATCCTACGGTCTTGGCGTGCATCCGTGCGTCGCTGCGGTCCGGTCCCAGGTCGACTGACACGTGCACCTTCCGCCGACCACTGGCTACAACATCGATGTACTGTGGAGACCTCACGTCCCACGTGTTGAGCAATTCGGCGGTACGTCCACCCGGCCTCCCGCATGCCCACTATACGCCCTCGCTCAAAGTCCGTCAACTGCACATACGGTTCACGTCCACGCTGTCGCGGCATGCTACCAGTGTTAAAGACTGCGATGGAGCTCCGTATGCCACGGCAAACTGGCTGACACTGACGGCGGCGGTGCACAAATGCTGCGCAGCTAGCGCCAATCGACGGCCAACACCGCGGTTCCTGGTGTGTCCGCTGTGCCGTTCGCGTGATCATTGCTTGTACAGCCCCTCTCGCAGTGTCCGGAGCAAGTATGGTGGGTCTGACACACCGGTGTCAATGTCTTCTTTTTTCATTTCCAGGAGTGTAGTATTAAGTCTGTCAGGCAGCGTGCCAACATTCAAACGGAAATTAAAAGAATTTCTGAATGAAAACTCCTACTCAATAGATGAATGCTTAGATATCAAGTTGTAACTGTAAAAAAAATATTATTTTGTGTTAATAAAACTTATGTTAAAGTGACACGTTCCACATCATTACGAAATGTCGTATTCATGGTCTATGGAACAAGGATTCATGTATGTATGTATGAATAGCTGTGTGGTCAGAGGTTGCGTATTACAGAATCGAAGGCATTCCGTTCCATTTAACGAAGACCAAAAAAGTTTCATTTACGTTACTGGCGGACTGACTCGGCACTTAAGTGACAGTCTAAAAACCCAACAGTCTGTTTTTCGATCGGCAGTCAGTCCTAGGATTTTATCTTATCACTCGTCAATTACTTCACCTCTAGCAACGATTTGTTCTTGAGAAAAAAAAATGACAATTCGCATCGTGCTCCGGAGTCCACGCTAAATTATGCGGGCCCTGCTGCTACTTCCTGTGTTGGTCAGTCTGGAGGTCGCAGGAAGGAACGGCGTCGGCTACATTTGCTAAGTCCGTGCCTGGAAAAACTCTGTGGTGTTCAGACCATATTGTCGCACTTCCATGACTAACAAACATAGTTATTCAGCTCGCACTGGATCGGAGACGATGTACTAAAAGTTTTTTGCTGCACTATTTATTTACTCGTAGTGACGCAAGTTACACGACGAGATCATTTTTTCGATTTGCATAATCAATTGTACCTGTGAAAATAGTATAACAGGCGTAATATTTCTCCTTACGTCTATGTTAATCTGTATTCCACATACAGCACCGTATTGTTACGTCTTAGCTGGTATGTCGTGGTCTATATGCTAAGACTTGAACATAAAGTGCCATATGTATATATAGACTAACATAGACGTAAGGAGTAAATTTAGACCTATATCAGTACGATTAAACAAATAGTGCAGCAAAAAACTTGTACTTAAAATAAAAGATAATTATTTCAGCATCTTGAATATGCGATGAAAGACCACCTGTGAATAAAAAGAACAATAGGGAGCTTGTCAAAAGGCTCAGTAATTACATAAAAAGTCACTCTGAGGGTATCACGTGATACCGTACAAGCTTCATCCATCATTCTGTGTACCAGGATCCAACGGTCATGAATAAAGCAGCACCAGGAAATTATAGCTTGGCAGTGGGCGTACAGGCTTTACCTGGTGCCGCTGGGAGTTGTGTGGTTGTTTTGCACAGCGGTGTGGCGATAGCAATGGGAAAAACCAACCGGGTAAAGCCGACACCAATAATTTAGTTCTGAGTAGCCGGTATTTTTCGGTATTTCTTTGGTGTCTGTTATAACGGGTATTTTTAGTTTTTACTAATAACCGGGTAAGAAACCAACATATCAATTAGCCATAGCAGCAGTGCTACAGTTTTTCGTTTTTAAATAAAGCTTTTTTTAAGGAACGAGTAATTTTTATTCGTAAAATTTGCATTGCTTTGAAATATTGCGTTATTGCGAAAAGTGGGAAAAAGCGATCAGTGCTACTTCACTAACAATGCCGACAGAAACGGGCAACAAACACTTGACATAAGACTTGCTACTGCATTGCTGAGACAATATTTTACGTGTTACCGTGTGGCGCGGCGTATTAGACGGTAGGGCCTACCCGTGTACAAGCAGCTTACAAGACTCGCTCCATCTGGTCTATACGGTAGTTTCACACTCTCGTCCTCGAACATTGATTGTTTTAGAGACTGACACCATCCATATTCTGGAAATATTTGACAAAGTGATTTACCAGTGAAATACAGTGCTGCATTTGCTTTAAGAGATTAAAAGCGAGAGCTTCCAAAAAATGGCTCTGGCACTATAGGACTTAACATCTGTGGTCATCAGTCCCCTAGAACTCAGTACTTAAACCTAACTAACCTAAGGACATCACACACATTCATGCCCGAGGCAGGATTCGAACCTGCGACCGTAGCAGGACTGAGCGCCTAGAACCGCGAGACCACCGCGGCCGGCGAGAGAGCTTCCACAACAAACTTAAGATATAAGGAGAAAAACAAAAATTGAAAGAAGCTGATCTTCTGCATGTGTCTACATAATATGCCCATATCTGCTTGTAGCCCTTGGAAACGGACAAATTAACACGTAAAATAGAATTCTTGAATCAGAGTTTTCACTCTTTACAACTGACTGTTCTCAATGTCCAAATAGTGGTACGGTCCTAGATAACAACATGATTTTTGAGCAGAGTTTTAAAAAATTAGATGCTATAGGAGAATACTAGTGACTTTTTAGGACTGGACCAGTTATCACTTTTCGAGAAAAGCAGCGGAGCCCGAACCGCACAATAACCCTGAAAGAGTGGTTCGGTGTGGGGCGGCGGAGGGCTGAAGTGGACCACTGCGGCTCCGGCGGGGACGGAGCCTCTCCGTCGTTTCTAGGCCCTCGGTTATCATATAATAATACAATGTTTCAGTGAACTTTAACGAAAGCTTTTGTAAATGTACAAATATTGTGTGTTTTGCCTTTGTTAACCTGTTTGGTAAGATAAGTCGTAGAATCAGTATTGTTCGGCGGGTTAATACATTCTCAGAGACACAAATTTCGTTAGATACCCGTTTACCCATCGTTTCATTCTTCTTTGACGTGTTACAGAGATTCGGTGATACATCTGTCAGCACTTGTCTGGTGTCGTATTTGGCTTATTTAATTCTTCTTGAAGTGAGCGGGTATTTAGCCTTATCTCATGCATCCTGTATGTCAGGTACAATAGTTTTTTTTATCTTTGAACCTAAGTAATCAGGAGTCTAGAGAGAAAAAGAAAAGGTAATAGAGACGTAGAAAGTCCCTCCAAAATGGCCATCACCGAGCAGCAGAAAATAACAAAAGGGAACAGAATGTACTGGTTGTAACATGTCTGTGAGAGATCGGCTAGGCCCGATCTCCGGCATACTTGCGTGCGCGAGGTGAGCTGGTGCAGTGTGTTGTGTTGTGGTGGCGCCGGCACAGGTCCCCGTGAGCGCGACTTGCGTGCGGCGACCACGCGTGTCCCGCGTCCGTTCTGGCGTCTATCGAGCGGCGCGGCGTGGCCTTGCCTTGTCGTCGGAAATGGGGCATTTCCGCGGTCCGCCTGCCACTGTTAATAATGCAGCCGCCCGTAAACCCGGAGGGTAAGGGGGGCGCTGGGTGGGACACGTCAAGCAGTAAAAAGACCCGACGGCTCCCGGCTCTGGAAATGTAATCCCGCCTTATTACGGTTTAACTAGGGGCAACTCTGTCGCCAGTAAATAAACGACACTGTCACTAGTAGAATGTTTTCCTATTATAGCTGCACAATGCGTTACGGACCCTGTTATTCCATCTTCATATGCTAGTTACATTTAAAATGAACTTCTGTTTCTACGCTTGACTTACGCTACTGCATCTGATGACGCCGCGATTTCTTAAGTACGGGAAACACCTCGTTTCCATCGAAATATTTCAATGTCGTAGATAATGTTCTTTCTTTGTCTCAGTACGTGCTTTCCTTGTTAATTGCGTTCTGCTAATGTGCCTGTAGGTGACAAACATTTCCTGTTACCTCTGGAACTGCTGAGTAGTAACGCGCATTCTCCTACACTCCTACAAATCCGTGTCATTCGAGCTTTTCTCCTTTGTGTACGTTTCATATCTTCTCTCAGTGAAAGTTTGCTCCTCAAAATGGGCCAGTCAGCTGCACAGAATCTCCTGTTAAGTAAATTTGGGCTACGTTTAGACTACATACATGCGTATGACGATGCAGTTCTAGTCGCTGTTGTAGGCTTCGGATCGGAGATGTGAGTACATAGACTTGGACAGATGACACCTGCCAAGGCCGTACCTAGAAAGCAGGGAGCCGTACTGGACCTGAAAGCAACTCCCAGCACAGGCTGCACCAGTAGTCTGCTGTTCAGTGCTGAGCCACCTGAAGCGAGGTGGCGGGGGCTAAAGCGGCCGCTCTGGACTCTAGTGTATTCTGGAGGGCACCACTCAAATCTCCGTTCGATCATTCAGATTTGAATTCTCCGTGGCTTCACTAAATCGATTATGGCAAGTGCCGGGATGGTTCCTTTTTACAGGACACACCTACCCTATCCTTCCCTAAACTGAAATTGTGCTCCCTCTGTAATGATTTCGTCATCGATTTACTGACTGAAAAATAAGATGGCGTGGTGCTGCCTACTGGCTTCGAAGGGGGGAGGGGGGGGGGGGTGCGAATGAAGTAGAGCGCGTGACACAGGTAACCAGAGTGATATGAATAATGGGGTGTCTGCGAAAACTAGAAACTTCTCCCCTGTATTTTGTACTGAATATGCCCGTCCGTTGCTGTCCGCATCTGTACCTTACATCGCTTTATTCTCGAAATAACAGCGCTCACCAGTCAAGCTCCTAACTATAGACATGTGCTCTAGTACACCTATCTTTGGTTCTTCATCTACAGCCTCGTACTGACCGGTGCCATTAGTGCATTAATGCCATTACATCGTTAGATGTTATTGAAGAAGGAAATCTAATAAATAACGTCTTGTGACTTTTCTTTTGTCAAATATTTGAGCGAAGCGAAAACAAGACTCCCTATAAATTACGCAGTGGTCTTTTGCTCCAGTTTTTCATTGCCAAACGAAGAGTCGTAAAAGGACGAATGTAATATCAAGTTGTCAGCGTGAGATATAGTCTAAAAAAAAAAAAAAAAGCAAGTGCTGGAAGATAATACGTGTAATTAAGAAAAACTTAACTAAGGATTTGAGGGAATATTGAAATATTTCTCGAGAAGCTGCTGATAGCCATGTAAATGAAGCTTCGAAAAGTTCATACCTTCAGGCCTTAGCTATTTTGCGCATTAAAAGTTGCATTGGTGTTACATTTAACTGCCAAATGGCATCCTTCGAATCAAGTACTAAATTCAGGACTTCTGAGCACAGAAGACTCTAGGGAAGCAAATGAGATGTCACGGAAGCCATGCTTAATGGCCAAGTCGTGAAAATAAGTGAAAAAATTCTTAAAAAAACCGTCATGTTTTGTGAAGTGATATATCTAAAAGTAAGAAACAAAACAGGGTAGATACAGATTTGACTAGCGTCTGAGTGATGCTGGAAATAATATACAGGAAATGAGGCGCCGATTGAGAATTTAGAGTTCAATGTTTAACTTAGAATTTCAAAGACTACTACGAGATATTTATCTGAAGGGTTTTATAGACTTTTGTTGTGTGACTTTGACATATTTCTATCATTTGTGCCCGAACGAGCAAAAAAAGTTGCAACAAATTTTCAGACTCGACAGTTTTTGAATAGGGAATCTGTCAAATATCAGGAAAAAGAACGCACATTCTCAGTCGGCACATCATTTGGCGTACATAATTTCGAGCATCATCCAAAGGAGCGTCAAATATTTCTCTGGTCTGTTTTATTTCGTACTTTCGGATAAATAATTTCACAAAACATTTGACGGCTTGTTTCAAGCCAAAGGAAAAATTCAGATTGTCGCAATATAGTGAACGTATAATATGCCACTTCGTATTGTGTTGTTTTTGCAGTCGTTATAAATATGTGTTGAGTAAATTTAAATTTTTCTCATTTTCAGTGTAAGTGGTTCCCCTTTTCTATTGTCCATTAACCAATCACATGTGCCAAGATGGCACGTTTTTTCTGCTAATTCTCGATCTACTTTGTGCTTTGTCACGTTTATATTATAGATTTGTTAGGAGCATGAGGAAAAAGCATGCATGCGCGCTGCCATGCATGTTTTTTGTTATCCATTTTAATATATTCCTAAGGGGCAGCTGTCTGTGTTGACATTATCGGGAAATCTTTTTAAGACGTGTGTCCACGGGCCGTTGTCCCAAAAACACTGGTTAGGACGAAAGACTTTATTCGCCCCAGTAAATTCAAACATTCACATTCTGCAATGGCGCTGATAAATATGTTTTTGGAGCAGCCTCAAACCGATATCACCACCATCGCCATCGAACGGTAAGTGGAGAGTGTAATTGTCTAGCGAACCTAAATGTAGCTAGTTGTTTCTTCAGCGTTGGTACTGGGTTTTCTCGCGCATTTGCCGTGCGTCCTGAGGCGTTCAAGAATAATCCGTGTCGCACATAAAATGCTCTCGAGCCATCCTGATGTATGGATGAAGAAGTTGATGTTACTTGGACAGAGCAGCCGACCTCGATCGGCAGCGACATATGTGCGTCGCTGCACATCTCGACCAGTCATTGACTTTAATCCGTATATACGTCAAGAAATACACGTAGGCATGCATCAGGCTCACACAACTTTCACTGTGTCCCAGCGGACAGTTTGCAGCGAAGTGGAATTTTCGTTTCGTCTAGATCCTCATGTAGGATTTGGTTTGTTCGTTTACCAGCCGTTGTACGAAGTGTCTTCCTTGCGCTTAAGCGCAAATTTAATATTTATTCGTAATTTAAATCTGAAGCAGAGTGCTAAAGTCGAATGGAATTCGATTGAAATCTCTTCTGCATGTGGCGACAGCAAGAAGGGAGTAACTTTACAAAGCCACAGAACTAGTGAAGACAGCAATTTCACCAAGTTTGTATTCGTACCTGTGTTACCACCGGTTGTTTTCGGCTTTCCATTAACTTAAACTTTGGTATGTGAGAAGTTTGTCGTTTGTGTCAATCGAGAGCTGCGGAAACGACTTTGGGAGGCGTCTGCGGTGTAAGTGTGTAGCTAGCCAACTGTATTGACAAAATCCGTTTCAGCCGCAGTGCGGAGCCAGTGGGAGTCGCAGCAGCTGCAGCAGCAACAGCAGCGGCCAGCTTGTGTGACGCCGACGCTGGACCGCCCCCAGTTGGCGGCGGGTGAGGCTCGAGTCTGGCCAGCACCGGCCGAGGCCGCCGCGAGGCGCAGGCTCGTAATATAGCACTCGACACTTGCCCGGGTCGCGAGGACAACAGAAGTCAGAGCTCGTACGGAAAGGTTTACGTGTTCATTTTTCCTACGTGCAATTCGAGACTGAAACGGGTGAAGAAATACACCGAAACGCCAAAGAAACTGATATGTGCATGCGTGTACAAATACAGAGAGATGTAAACAGGCAGCATACGGCGCTGCGGTCGGCAACGTCTATATACAAGTGTCTGGCCCAGTTGTTAGATCGGTTACTGCTGCTACAACGGCAGGTTATCAAGGCCTAAGTGACTTTTAACGTGCTGTTGTAGTCGACACACGTGCAATGGGACACTGCAACTTCGGCGTGGCGATGAAGTGGGGATTTTCCCTTACGACCATTTCACAAGAGTACCGTGAATATCAGGAATGCCGTATAGCACCAAATATCCGACATCGCTGCGGCTGAAAAAGATCCTTCAAGAACGGGACGAACGACGACTGAAGAGACTCGTTCAACGTGACAGAAATGCAACAGTTCAGCAAATTGCTGCAGATTTCAATGCCGGGCCCTCAACAAGTGTCAGCGTGCAAACCATTCAACGAAACACCATCGATATGGGCTTTCGGAGCCGAAGGCCCACTCTTATACCCTTGATGACTGCACGACACAAAGGTTACCGCCTCGCCTGGGCCTGTCAACACCGACAGTGGACTGTTGATGACTGCAGACATGTTAACTAGTCGGACGAGTCTCGTTTCAAATTGTGTGGAGCGGATGGACGTGTACGGGTATGGAGACAACCTCATGAATCCGTGAACCCAGCATGTCAACAGGGGACTGTTCAAGCTGGTGGAGGGTCTTTAATGGTGTAGGGCTTGTGCAGTTAGTGACCCGGGATCCCTGATACGTCTAGATACGACTCTTGACAGGTGATACGTACGTAAGTATCCTGTCTGATCACCTGCATCCGTTTATGTCGCTTGTGCATTCCGACGGACTTGGGCAATTACAGCAGGACAATGCGACACCCCACACGTCCAGAATCGCTACAGAATGGCTCCAGGAACACACTTCCGAGTTTAAACACTTCGCTGGTCACCAAGCTCCCCAGACGTGAACATTATTCAGCCTATCTGGGATGCCTTGAAACGTGCTGTTCCGAAGAGATGTCCACTCCCTTGTACTCTTATGAATTTATGGATAGCCCTGCAGTATTCATGCTGTCAATTCTCTCCAGCACTATTTCAGACATTAGTCGAGTCCACGCCACGTGGTGTTGCGGCACTTCTGCGTGCTCTCGGTGGCCCTACACGATATTAGGCAAGTGTTCCTTTTCTCTTCAGTGTAGTATGAAAGTGCTCTTGAACCCTCTGCCGATTACTCATTTCTGAACAGCAAGGTAGTGATGTAGGTGTAGATGCAGGCGTGGAAGTGAAAAACGTGAAAGAAGCAATGTTTACATTTAAAAGTATAAGCATAAAGCAATCATCAGGTTGAAGGGTTTGTTTCAAAACCCCAAAGTAAATTGTTGTTTTCCGTATATCAGCCATCCGAATTAAAAGTTGCTCTGTAGCAACAAAAGAAATTTAGAAACAACGAAGAACGCAACTTCTAACCTCTGAAATTTTGTACTGTAACACGTTTCAAGTGAACTCGGGAACTAGGAGACTGCGCTTAGTGACACAAGGTGAACACGAACTCCTGCAACTAAATTTCGGAGGTTGCTCAGGGATATTTTCGGAATACTTTCCTGCAGCGGACACGTGGTTTCAAGTCGCTCATCGCAAGATAATTGCATTGCATTTCGTTTCTTTTCATCAGTATCTTTATAGTTCACTGAATAAATTTGGAGAACAGCGTAAATGCAGACACTGTGAGCATTGTGCCTTTTGTTTGGAAATAAACTTGTTCCATTCAGTCACGGTACTTGCTGTTGACAACGCTAAGGCCCACTTTCCTCTTCGTCCTCAAGTTTGCAGTCAGTAGTGCTCGGTTCCGTCTCCAAAATATGCAAAAAATATTTTTGAACGACCGATGAATTTTGTTTCTCTAGTTCGGGTTTACCTTGTATAAACTGTATCTATCACCACCCACCCCGCGTCCCAACATACAGCCAAAAATTCGGCACTGAGAAAGAATACTGTGTAGAATGATTGAGTTCGGGAACCTTGAGAGTGGTTTTGCTGCTCAGGTCGTAGCCTTTCTACTTTACCCACTTGCACGATAGTATATTTTAAATGTAGCTCTTCTTAATTGAGTTACCGAGTTTCCATTGTCAGATGCAGCCTAATAACCGGTACAGTTGAAGCTGCTAGAACACGCAAACACAATTAGTTTGTGTGTTCAGAGTTCACTACCGAGTTGTTCGCCGACATTTATTCAACATAGTCTTTTCAGCTGTCTGTGACTGAAAGAGGTTTAGTGTATTTGATGCTAGCTGTTCGATATCGCACGAATTTTGTTCTGTTGTAGCCGGTCCGTTCCGGAAGACTGTTGGTAATGTTCTGGAAGAAGGCAGTACATCTGTAAAGAAAATCACTCACAGTACACTAGTGCGGCCAATTCAGTAGTAGTCTACTGCGCCAATGGTTAGAGTCCTCATGGAGTGGAACGATTCCCACACTAACGAAAGGCTAATTGCGATTCTCAGGGAACTTAATCCGCGGAAGAAAGGTAACTATGTCGCAGAACGCTGTTTGGTAAAGAACCGGTATTCCGAAAAGAGAGAACGGTTATCATGCTTTGCGGACTAAATAATAAAATGTATTTTCTAGCTTATCCTGAGTAAACTTTATGCAAATAATGTGAAAATAAATATACATTAACTTCACGTTAACACTTGCTTTCGACTTTAAGAAAGCAAGTTATCAACTTTTCATGATCCAAAAATAACAAACACTGACTTTTCTAAATAAATTTACACTGAAATACTAAATGGACTAAGTCCACCAAGCAAGTTTTTTAAAAGTATTTCTACCTCTAGAAATCCTTTCTGTTCAGTCTTGGTTCAGTTCACCGTGAAAGTGTTTGTGCACCTCAGCTAGGTATTCAATCATACTTTTCAGGTCTCTCTTTTTCTATGAAGACAATCCTTTCACGCCACCAACCTCACTGGATGTGATCGTTTTGAAATTTTCACTTCGGCACCCTTTTTTCAACACTCCATTTTTCCCATCCCTCTATTTCTCCATTTTTTAACTGAATTACATCAGCTGTTGTGGGTTTAATCCATGAGGCAGGACTTACATTAACCATAGTTCTGTTAATGATGATATCATCAATTTGCGAGTTCTTGGTATTTTTTCAATTATTGAACTCTCGTAGAGTTACCAGTTCGCTCTTTATTTCACTGTGCTAAATCATTCCTTTTATTTTCACTATCCGTTGTACTGCCAATGAAGACACGCAAGAGACAGGCTACAGAACGGCAGGAGCAAGTGGAAATACGTAATCTTAATGTTCAGTATATCCAACTCATGTAACACGTTCTGCATTACACCATTTAGTATGAACAATTCATAGGAGTTACCCCTCATATCTACTGACTTTCATAGCACCCATATCAGCCATTATTGGAGGTAGCTCTTCAAGTATGTAAAAGCTCTGTTCACATTCCACCTAAAGAAGTTGAAAACAATTTATGCAGAACTGGCGCTTAGTCCATTTGGCATCATAACCCTTCAATTCTGTTGCCTCTGTGTTTAGATTACTACGACACACAAAAATTTTTGCCGAAATGGGACCCGAACCTGAGTTTCCTGCTCATCGTTGTTGGTCGCCTGAACAACTTAGGGTATCCGAGCACTCCTTGTGTGGTTCTACATAGGGAGAGACAATGTTTTCCTCGACAGTTTGCCTTGCTTTGGCATGAAATTTTCATCTGTCTATAGTAATCCATCCAGCTGATGTAATATTGTATTTGCAATTTGCGAATATATTTCATAGGGCATTTGCATTCAACTATACAGACACTGCACTAACTATATAAATATCTCGGATAGCTATCGTGAAAATAAGACGAAACAGATTAGGACTTGTACAGAGTCAGACTTTTTTGCCTCCCTCCATAAGCGAATGTAATAAAAAATTAAGTACTTGATGTTGATACGAAATACCCTCTGCCATTCGTTGCTCAGCAGCTTGTACAGTCATGTACATCAGTTGGTCGCTTTGGAGCTGCGCCAGTGGGCGTTGAAACTTTGTACTCATAACTCGGAGGTCCTGGGTTCTAGTAACAGATCTGTTAACGTACTGCAGGTTTTGTAGGCCCCTGCACAGCTCTGTTCATTGCAAGCACGAGCGCAGGGAGCGGTAAGTACCAGATCTGAGCGTACAGTGACAGGACGTTAAAGTAAGGTAATGCATTTAAGAGTTCATACCCAGCGTAGTTTACCGCTAGTGAGTTATGTCGCAGAGGATTGAATGGGTTTGCAGTGCTGTATGAGCTACCGAGTTCAGTTGGCAGTTAGCGGGTATTTTGTGCTGCCTACGAGACCGCGCGAGGTCAGGTTAATCGTCTTGTCAGCAAACTTTAAACGAGCGCTAACAAGCTGTTAAAGTGTTTCGGCTTGCGCGGCCTGTTACGCCCATTAGCAAAGTGGCGTAGGTTTTTACACACATAGAAAAGGAGTTCCTTCCTTTTGAGCAATGGGAACGATTCGGAATTAAGTAGTTGAGAGGGCCACATTTAATGTAAGTGGACCTCTCTTCGGACGAGCCGCCACTGAATGAAAGAAATAAAAATATTTTGACAGGTATACCTGTTACAGAATCTGAGGAATCAAACCACGAACTGATATGTTATAGGCTAATAGCGCGGTGAAGACTGACCAACTTTAATGATTCGTCTTTTTGTACCGAACGACGTGATGGAATTTTGTTATGCAGTTTATTACGCCAGTTGCAACATTGTGTCAGTCCAACGACAGGATCAAGAGAGGCTTGCATTATGACGTAGGCTTAACGAGGATCTCAATGCTTCAACATGTGCATCCATACCGAGTCAGTCACTGTGAACTGCATGTTAAGGGCGTAATTCGCATTGTACCAAGTATTGAGATTTCTTCCCATTCCTCTCGTGCATGGAGGATGGAAGGAATTAGTGCTTGTACGACACTGTCTAATTTTATCTGAGCCACATCTACGGGTCACGTAAGTAGTGGGCTGATGGTTATTCGTAATTTCTGCCACCGACCGAGACAGCGCAGTGCTTAGCATACTGGACTCGCATTCGGGAGGACGACAGTTCAAACCCGTCCCCCGCCATCCCAATTTAAGTTTTCCGTGATTTTCCCTAAATCGCTTCAGGCAAATGCCGGGATGGTTCCTCTGAAAGGCCACTGCCGACTTCCTTCCGCATCCTTTCCTAATCCGATGGGACCGATGACCCCACTGTGTTGTTCCCTTCCCCAAATCAACCATCCAATCACCCAATTCCTGCCCTGAAAGAAGGTTCGCGGACTTATCTGTATAGGTGCTTGTGAAGTACTCGACGTCTTTCTTTGCGAGTCTGCCAATCAAGACGTTCCAACATTTCTGTTACACGCTTGCCAGCCAGAATAGCGTGTGACAATTCACGCCGACCTCCTTCTGTATACGCACCATGTCTGCTGTTAGTCTGGCTTACTGTGTGTATCCCACACTCTTCAGCAGTACTCAGGTATGGACTGGTAAAAGTATTTTTTTACGCAATATCTTTCAAAGACAAGGCACGGTGTCCCAGTATCTAGCAGTAAATCAGTAGTCTGCCATCTGCTTTACCTACAACCAGCTAATCTAATCGTTCCGCTTCCTGTCCCGCACATAGCAATTCCCAAATATTTGATGTGACTGACTCTAATTGTCATTAATTAATACTGTAGTGACGGCATACCATGCTTTTAAGTTTCATGAAGGGCACAATTTGCGTTTCTCTACTTTAAGAGTAAGTTACCAATTCCTGCAGTAGCCTCATAACTAGTCAAAATACTGGATATTACTGCAATTTTTACTGCATATTTTTTCATACATACGTACATCATCCTCAGATAGCCTACGATTGCAACAAAAACTATCTACTAAGTCAATTAACTAACAGTGTGATCCTATTACACTCCCATGGTGTCCATCTTTAAAATACAATAGTCAGACCTGGTTAGATATCCAATATGAACAGATTCTCTTTATAAAGCTTTGACGTGGCGCATTACATTACTTTAATATTTGTTCCGTAGATCATCAATACAACATTTTGTAATGATATGGAATGTGTCCGTTTAGCCTACGTTTTCGATACACTTTTTTCAAGTGTCCGCTGTAAGATGAATAGAAACAAAGATACAGGGTAAGGAAGCTGCCCCTACCCATGGGTTTTATACTAACTGCCAACACTTTCAAAAACCACTCCGGAATTTTGAAATTTTCATATTGTTATGCTAGCTACGCGCAAACTATTAGTCCTACAGAAAAAATGAACACGGCAATTTCATAGGAAATTTAATGTCAAAATTTTTGTATTAACTTGCCACAGCAATGCCTCTGCGACGTGCATGGCGTCGTCGCTGGCGGCGCAGTGTACCTGTGTATCGCAGCTTGAAGGCTATTGATATTGACCTTGCTGGTCAATTTAATAAGCAGCAGTTAATTGGAGGTCCAAATGTGTTTCGTGGACTGCATCTGAACTTTACCTGTGATGTACAGGCATTGTTTGGAGGTAGTACTTGGCTCACACTTGCTGTTGTGTGGGGCAATCAAGCAGATTATGGTGGCCTTGAAGCTTTTCCAGATGCTAACATTCTTACTTGGAAGACATGGAGTATATCTGAGACTACAGGACTGTTGGCTAAACAGCCTTATGGTACTCTAGTTCCAAGCATGCCATTTGTGTTGAGTACAAGAAAGAAGAAAAAATTAAACGCTGATGAGTACTTGTTTATATGGGCCAAAGTTGGTAATGGCAATTGTAAAATAAAGATCCTTATCTCCTTTCCTTATCTCCTTTCCAAAAAAAAAAAAAAAAAAAAAAAACCCAAGAAAAACGTGTTTGAAGGTCATTTTTGTTTTGAACTGGTGTGGGTTGCATAAAACCCTCGGTAGGGGCAGCTGATGAATCACCCATAACTGGCAATACATCAGTTCTTTTGTATCACTAAGAGGAAAAAAAATAAAAAAAAATAGATCAAATACGGCAATTTCTTCTGAAGAGTGATTGGTACATTATCTTCCGCTACAAGAACCAGTATGATGCTACTATCAAGCTAATGATGTTTAACTTAACATCCAAACGTCAGTGAAATCTTCTTAGAGTGTGTTGAATAATTAAGTTGTTTTGATGTGTTCTTGTTGAAAATCTAAACTTCACTATCAGAAACATGTAAACATTTATATATGACAGTGTGTAAGACAAATAGCAGTTGTAGTCTACAGCATGATTCCATCTTGGTTAGAACTCTGTGCAAATTCAGTGTACCACAGTTCACTGTCAGAGTGTTTGCAACAGTATTTATTCTCATATGCACTCAAAAAATTGTGATTTCCCAGATAACAGTGGTGGCAGTTCTTGGCTACACCCCTTTCCTTGTCACTAAAAATTGTTTCATGATAGTATGACCAAGTTCACTTTCAAAAATTAATCGTTTGTTACAACAATATAGAAAAGATAGATCGCTACTTACTGTAAAAAAGATATGTTAGGTTACAGATAGGCACAATTTAAATGTGTTACATAAAACTTTCTTTTAAATGTGCCTGTTTGTACCTCAACACGTCTTCTTTATTGTAAGTAGCAATCTAACTTTTCCAACATTGTTGTTATTCCTACCTGGAGTTTCCATTATTTAATCTTTTGGACATTTGATACATATCCTATGCAACATTAGAAATTCTATGGCATTGATACAGAAGTCTAATTTAATTTTTCTCTCTTTTTCAGAACTCATTTGGTCGACCAGATGAGGTGGTTGCTGCTGAAACATTGGAAAACCACATTCGCTGCAACAACAGTTTCGTGCATGCTGTGTTCCAAGCTCAGTTTAGGTCATCACTAACATGCCCACGTTGTAAACGACAGAGCAACACGTTCGACCCCTTCCTCTGTGTGTCTGTGCCCGTACCGCAAAACCAGACAAGGCCCGTGTATGTCACGGTGCTGTACACTTCGCAGCAGCCGAGACAGGTCAGCAGCTATTCCTTGCTTACAGTGTTAAGTTAAAACTAACAAATCAGAGTTTTTCTTTATGTTTGACCTTTTGTTATAAAGGTACTAGTTCCTACACTCTGTCACTCATCTCATCATCATCAGCAGCAGCATCATCATCGTCGTCATATAATTCCAGTTTGTCAGTTGCTGTTAATGAGCCGCTTCCACTTGCTTTGGTCTGTGTATAACCTGTCGCCGACAACATTATCTGTCGTCCTTCCTTTGACAGCGAGGTCACTCTTGATCGTGTCGATCCATCAGGTTCTGGGTCTTCCTAAAAGATGTTTTCCTTCCACACCTCTTTACAAATTTCTGTTCTTGTAGGCTGCAGCCTTGTTACATGTCTATACCACCATAGCCAAGATGTGCGGATTCGGTCCAAAAGGGGTGTCTAAATTCTGCCTTCCTTCGTTCCTCCCTCCCTCCTCTCATCTTCTCGTTCCTTAACCTATTCACATTGGCCTTCTGGATGATGCATCTAAGGAATTTCATTTCTGGCGCCTCAGTGCCTCTCTTTATGATGAAGCATGCTTCGATATTGTAGATCAGTGTTCTTTCTCTGTCTTTCTCTCCACCACCTCTGCCCCTCCCCCCCCCCCCCTCTTCCTCCTTTTCTTCCTTCCCCCCCCTCCCCCCCTCTATTCTATGCCCATAGCTTCTGAGTAGTTGCAGTATACTTTGAAGAATATTTCTCCGTAATGGAGGAAATAAGGGGAAATTGGACTACCAAAGGGGAACTACATGCATTGCATCTCTTGAAAAGATAGGCTAATTTTTTGTGTATTGGGAAAAACTGTTCCCTTTTTCACACTGGGCTATTGCTTTGTAATCTAGTGAATTGTGAAAGGAGATAATAAATTAAATATGTCATTGGGATTACTTTTTGTGTTTCACCTCACCTGAATTGATGCTTAGTCTTGGAGAATTTTTTTTCCTTTTTTTTGCTTTAGTTTTGTTAGTGTGGTAGCTGTTTTATTTTGCCTTTTTATGTTGCTATAAATCAATGGACAAAATTCTGATTTTAATTATCACATAAATATCAGTTTTAAATGTCCATTTAATAATTATTTCACAACCTTATTTTTACTCTAATCTTGAGATAGCTCAGTAAAGCATGTTATCCTTATTTGTAGATTTTCTGCCAAGTGATTTTATAAAATTAGTAATACAAATTTCTCAAAATGAGAGGTTAAAATTGAACGATAAAAGTACCACAAAACTAGAAAATTCTCACCAGGAAAGTCTGAAGAATTACAAAGAAATTTCTACTCTAACCAACTAGAAAATTCTCACCAGGAAAGTTTGAAGAATTACAAATTCTACTCTAACCAACTATTTTGAAGTGCACCCATAATAGCATTTTGACAACATGTGAAAATTAGTGCAATCAGCATGGGAAATTAATTTCTGCACTATTAATTTTCCATGTTGCTTGCATTTATTTTCACCTGTTGTCAAAACGATAGTGTGGGTGTAATTCAGAATGCTTGGTGATTGTAGAATTTTCCAGTCTTTTCTTTTCACTTTCCTTTAATCATTTAATTATTAGTCTCCATTTTGTTTAAAATTGCAGTTGAGAAATTTACAGCACTTATTTTATGAAGTCACTACAAAAATTTAAATTTTTGCTTCGTAAGTATGCTAAGGCATAAGAGTCCTACAGTTGTTACTGTGCATTTCTTTCATATTATTTACTCATTCATTAATTTGTGAATGCCATTTGTTACACAAATGACATGATCTGAGAGGATGTGATTAATATCCAAAGTACCTTAGCAGAGAGAATAAAGTCAAAAAAATTCCCTTGTGACTTAACAGTATGTCATTGGATTGTAAGTGAATCAACAGTGACACATAAAAGAATAAATAACCCTCTTGTGTTCTGTATCTTACCAAATAAACAGTTCATCATAAATATTGTGGGGTAGTATAAGAAATTACGAAGCACAGCTGCCTTAACAATTTTATTCAGCCCTTTTATCTTCAGCTTTTACTAAAAATTTTCAGATATTGTATGAATGTTTTTGAAAGTGGAAGGAAGTGTAGTATTAGAGGAAATATTTTAATTTCAGGTGAAATTAGGTGTCTCTCTCCCGGCTCACGCAGAAGTACGAGAATTGCGTGAGCTGTTGGCATCCGATACATGCATCTCTGAGAACCACATGCTGCTCACAGAAATAGACGATTTTGGCTTCCATCGCACATTTTCAGGTTGGTTATGTGGTCAGTTTACGTGGAAGTACCATTAAATGCTGTGATTGATATGTCGATAGAATAGACAAAGTTAATACGAGTGCAGAAAATTACTCATAATTTTCCTGAATATTATTTCCGTGTAACAGCCACTTTCAATTGCCAGTTACAAATGTACAGGTAATACTCAGAACCCTAATGATACGTAGTTTTCAAATTAAAACTTCACCCTGGCACCTGATGAGTTACTGCCAGTTCAATTTACAACACTTTGTCTTGGATCTTACATCACAGGAGTCAGTATTGGCTCTACTCTTGTTCGTGCTACATATAAATGATCTGGCTTCTTGTATCCAAGGATCAGAAATAGTCATATTTACTGAAAATGTAGTTATTCTCTGCAAATGGGCTGTCACTGAGTTTACATAAAAGTTGTTGGTACAACTAGGTGTTAGCCATTCGAACAACTATAATTTCGCATTCAAGATATTCGGCCAGTTGTACAAAATAGAACTCCAGTACAGCAGAAATGAATAAGATTTATTCACCAATAAACAGAGAAGAAGGTACTTCATAATACGTCACTGTAGTTGGCACTACAATATAGTTGACAAGAACTGACTGTTGTTGCCAAGAAAATTATTGTCGTATGGTACATTCGTAGGATGTTGCACTGCACACACAGAACAAATCAAAACGAAGCACCTCTGATGGCTGGGATGCAAACTCTTAGACAGCTGATGTAAACACAAGCAATTGACAGTAACTAATGATCTTGCTCACTATAAATTCAGTAGATGCAGTTACGCACTGTACAAAGTCTGAACACACCATTAGAAATAATGCAGGACGGTGATTCATTAAATGAAAGAGTATATAATAAATGCTTAACTATTTATACTGGTAAGAATGTGAACTGGAAATCATATGTTACAGATATTAAATCATCTCAGATCTGCAACTTTTGTCAGGTGTTGGAGATGAAACTGTGAAAAAGTTGACTTACTTTTCTCACTTCCATTCACTAGTGGCATCTTATTCTGGGGCAACTCTTTACTTTCTTCTTTGTTCATTAAACTGTCAGTAGATAATGTATATATGATGTGAGGACGTGCACACTTTTAATTATATGTATACATACACTATAACACAGGCATAGCTGATTAAGTCGAAATGTAATTTATCACCCTTAGATAAATACCAAATACAAACCAAAATTTCCTTAACATTAGCTGAATGAGATAAAAACATGAAGTAGGATACTTTGATGTCCACATTAAATTCACTCAGTCATCTTCACATTTTGAAAATTTTGTGCATTCACCATTTCACTTCTGCAGTGTACACCATGCTTTCACTAATCTTTGCTATCTTACACTCTCAAAGCCTTACTTTGTAGTACCATGTCTGTCTGAGGCACCTGGAGCAATCAAAAAAAGCAAGCAACAGCATGGTCATTCTTCTGTAACAAGAAAGTCCATATACAAGGTGATTAAAAGAAACATTTACAAACTGACGTGACACATTTGACACACAACAATGATCAGTAATCACACAGGACTCCATGGATCATGAACGCCACAGTAGAGCGCTACAGTTATGTGTGGGCTGGCATTGTTGGAGACTGTTTAATTGCACTGTACTTTCTCCCGGACTGTCTTAATGGCGCACATATCTTGTATCCTGTGAGAGATTCTGCCAGACCTGCTGAATGATGTTTCCATACCTATTCATCACCACATTTCAGCTGACAAGTGAGGGCACATCTGCAGGCAACCTTTCCCAGCTGGTGGATTGGTAACAGCGAGCCAGTTGCATGGCCGCCATGATCACCCAATCGGTCCCCAATTGATTTTTTCCTATGGAGGTTTCTTAAGGGCCTTGGGTATGAAACACTTATGTCGCCAGAGGAACTAGTGGGCAGGATTGCTGCCTCAACAGGATGTCTTAGAGATATACCAGGTATCTTTGAGAGGGTGCACCGTTCAATGCAGCATTGATGTCGAGCATGTATCATTGCATCTGGAAAAAAACTTTGAGCACGTACTTTAGTGGGGGTCCATTTTTAGCATGCTACTAAATAACTGCAATGCCATTTAGTAGTCACAGATGGCCTTTGTGACCCCTGGTTCCTTTGTAGTTACTGATCCTTATTGTATACTAGATGTGCTGTTACATTTTGTGATGCTCTTCTTCTTTGAAGGAGATCCTGTCTACTGTTCAACCTCTAGATTTAGAGATGAAGAGACTAAATAACCTTTTAATTTATCTCAAAATCAGGTTTTTTATCAATGTATTTTGTTTGGAGTGGCAATATATTGTGCAAAATGTGCACAACAGTTATGCATCATTGAGGGAAGAAAGGGCTAGAACCTCTTGTAGACATGTCTTCAAACAGTTTGGCATATTGACAGTAGCCACACTATATACTTATTCCCTTACGAAATTTTTTGCCAGCAGTCAGTCACAATCAGTAAAGTCAACCCCACAAAGAAGGTCAAGAAGGATTATGTCTGGTGAAGGTGGTTGGCATGATGTTGGACTGTCTTTATCAGTCCAACTCTCTAGAAAATTTTTATCCAAGAACTAGCAGCCAAGTATCCTTCAGTGTGGCAGTGCACCATCTTGTTGAGACAATAGTCTTGGTTATAATTTCTGTAACTGAGGTGCAACGTAAAGTTACAGTGTGTCCCGGTAAACAGTTGCTGTGAACACAGGCTCAGTAAAAGAGAACAGTCCAATAATTATGTTGGGGAATTAAGCCACACTGGGCACATCTGTTCACTTTTCTGGAGATGTGAAAAGTCACTCGTCTTAAAAGCAAACCTTATTAAGGTTTTCTTTGTTTGCATCACATTTGTGCCAGCATGATCCTAGCAACCGTAGCACATCTGAGCTTATCTTCTGGCTGGCATAGCTTGAAGGAGTTGCACTTTGTATGCATGGAAATGCAGCCACTCGTGTAAACTCTACACAGCAGTGCTCTGAGGTATGCCTTTTTCTCTGGAAAATGACATGATGGTCTCTGCGGATGGATCGAGGTGTATGCGCAGTATCAACAGTGTTGTCACTCCAGGTCTGTTTCTTATGTCCTCATCACTAACACTTCCAGTCTATTTAAACTTTTCGTACCATCCTCTTATGCTCTTCTCTTCTGGCAGATCTTTACCATAGGCACTTCAGAACTTTTGCTGAACTATAACAGATGACCAATTTCTATGAACCCACAAAACTCTTTGCCCCCTCTCAAGCATAGACAGACACCATTGTGGCAACAGCTTCCTCTAAATTGTGCTACCTGTAATAGCAGAACAGGGGAGACAGAGAGAGAGCGCGCATGCAGGAGTGTGTTCATAATTAAGTTAAAGAGTTCAGCTACACAGCTACAGTTTGCAACAAGCCACGTAGCTGTATCTAGCACAGTTCCTTAGAAATAAATATCTGTAATCATGAATAGAGTTAATACTCGCATTGTAGTTCACGAGAAGACAATCAAGGTGTAAACTGTTTCTAACAAGAGATGCAGCCACAGATGAAAACAGTGATAGAGTGCACAGTAAGAACTTTTGTGCATTTTGCACGAGGAATTAATAATGAGAAAGCTTTGTGTAAGGTGGATATCTTTTATTTTTAATGTTGGGCAAAGGAAAATTTGAAAGTGGATTCCTCAGGATGTCTGGACTGTTTCCAAAGAGGACATTTGCTTTTATGTGCCAACCTGTTATTGTGAGTGAGACATGTGCGCAGCATTTCATCTGACAAACACAGCCTGGAAGCTGTGTTAAAATGCCTGCTTCCCAGACACAGAGAGGTGTGCCAGTCCTGGATCAAATCCACCTCATTGATTGACAGCAGTGAATGGTGTGCCAGCCAGTATGGATGTGCTTTTTAGACAGTTTTGCCATCCACCTAGGTAAAGATGGTTTGGTCCCAAAATCACATTTCAGATACATGATGCACAAACACTTTCCAAAAATGATGTCACATTTGACCATGTGATTCCACTAGGTGCAGATAGGAGGGCAGACAAATTCCTTCCTGGGGGTGAGGTTGCAACCAGTAGCTGTAAAATGCCTTTGGGAGTGGCAACCACATCATTGTAATAGCCTATGATGCATCTATAGTTGGTTCTCCCCAAATGTTGGAGGAGCATAATACCAGACCCAACACTGTTTGGATAAAGGAAGGGCACTAGAAAGGAAAGAGGGGAACACAATCGGAATGAAGCAGTATGTGCAAGTTTTCTGATCCTGCATTAAAATAGGCAAACATAATTTCAGCTGAAATATTAGGACCAGTGTTTTCTGAGTGGGAAAAGGGATTTTTCTTATTAATTACCTTTCAGAGACGACAACAGGGATTGGTGACCAACTGCATGAAAGACAAATATGTGAAGAGCGGTCCAGAGGACAAATGAGAAAGAAGAAATCACTTTTCTTCAGAGCAATGCTCTTACTTGCAAAGTTCTTCTAGTAGTGGGAAAATGGACGAACTGAAATTGGGATTGTTGGATCATTCACTCATTTTTGCAAATTGACACCCAATCTCTTGCACCTATTCTAACATCTAAATAAATCTGTGACTGGACAATATTTTTTGAGATCAATGACGAAGTTGTAGTAATGATAGCTGGCATATCTACACTCATGGGAACAACTTTGGGTAACACTGTACATAGCTAAGTGGGTGCTGCCTCAAAAAATTAAGTACTTCAGTTGTCAAGCTAAGATGATTTCTGCAAGTCTTTGCTACAACAGTCAGTATTATCTTTTCTGTCTCCTGTAAGTTCTGACAAGCAGCTGCTCTTCGTAGAATTTTCTTCCATATGTAGAGATAGTGTCCCAGTTTAGGTTATATGAGCAGTCAGTCAGTGCCCCAGAAGGAAAGCATAAAGATTTTCTCAACAACTGGTGGTTTAACTGCTTCACTGGTGCACTGACTATAAGGATCCTATGCTTAAAACATCTTATAGCAAACTTCAAAACATTTAGGATAATGTCTGTTGTGTATCTGACAGTTGTTGTATTGAAATGTGAATTGAACTTTAATTACTTTAATCCCGAGATGAGTCAGAAGATTATTGACAAACATTAAACAAGCAGGAATAAAACTGTGCCGGTGAGAATGCTGTGTTGCTGTTGTTAATGTGCTTCAGTGTTGAATGCCGCCTACTTCATAGTATCAGAATGCCAAATGACATTTCACTAATGTCCACCTATTGTTTGAAAAGTTGGAGCTAGCACATTGTGCAGTGTACATTGGAAAGCTTAAAAGTTGTAGGATTTTGACACTCAGTTGCAATTCCTTTGAAAGACTAGTTCAATGGATGTTACGATATGCTGTGCTGAAAAATAAACAATAGTATCATTTGTAGTGGAAGGTAGGAGACAAGATACTGGCAGAAATTAAGCTGTGGGGACGGGTCACGAGTCGTGCTTGGATAGATGGTAGAGCACTTGCCCGTGAGCGGCAAAGGTTCTGAGTTGGAGTCTCGATCCGGCACACAGTTTTAATCTGTCCGGAAGTTTCAGAATACACTGTTTTGAAAAACATTCTTCCAGTTCCCAAATAAAGAAGGTAGCCAAGTTGTAGAAATACAATTTAAACTCTTAAATGAGATCAGAGGGCACACTTCTTAAAAACGCAATTGAAAGTTACCAGTATTACAGTGGTATGGAACATATATTAACAGTTGGATGTGAAATAGAAAAGATTGTCAGTGGGGGAGAGGAACGACTGTGGGCAATTTACGCCCATCAAAAAAAAGTTTTGCGTCACCCAGGTTCCCAGAACTCCTGAAGATAGACGTTGACTGTGGGTATTGTATCACAAACACAGTCCCTTTGACTGTTCATAGATGTCACTTATCCCGCCCAAAGATGTAAACAACCATGCATGAGCACTGCCTATTAGAGGGAGGGGATCCGACAGCCTATCAGTTCCAGTCATTCCACCAGGAAGGAGCTACACAGCTCGTGTTGTCTGTAGTTCAACCATGCCTAGATGGTCAATATCGTGGGTCGATCGTGTCCACATTGTTACTTGTACCAGGAAGGGCTCCCAACAAGGGAAGTATCCAAGTGTCTGGGAGTGAACCAAATTGACATTGTTTGGACATGGAGGAGGTACAGAGAGATAGGAACTGTGGATGACATGCCTTGCTCAGGCAACCCAAGGACTACTACTGCAGTGGTTGACTGCTACCTATGGATTATGACTTGGAGGAACCCTGACAGCAATGCCACCATGTTGACTAATGCTTTTCGTGCAGCCACAGGATGCCGTGTTACAACTCAGACTGTCCACAATAGGCTACGTGATGCACAACTTCACTCCCGACATCGATGGTGAGGTCCTTCTTCGCAACCACGACACCATGCAGCACGGTACAGATGGGCCGAACAACATGCCAAATGGACCGCTCAGGATTGTCATCATGTTCTCTTTACCAATGAGTGTCGCATAGACCTTCAACCAGACAGTCGTCAGAGATGTGTTTGGAGGCAACTCGGTCAGGCTGAACACCTTAGTCACACTGTCCAGTGAGTGCAGCAAGGTGGAGTTTCTCTGCTGTTTTGGGGTGGCATTATGTGGGGCTGACATACACCGTTGGTGATCATGGAAGGCACCGTAACAACTGTATGATACTTGAATGCCGTCCTCTGACCGATAGTGCAGCCAATTCAGAAGCATATTGGCAAGACATTCGTCTTCGTGGATGACAATTCGCATCCCCATCGTGCACATCTTCTGAATGACTTCCTTCAGGACAACAACATCACTCGACTAGAGTGGCCAGCATGTTCTCCAAACATGAACCCTATCGACATGCCTGGGATAGATTGAAAAGGGCAGTTTATGGAAGACATGACCCACCAACCACTCTGAGGGATCTACACTGAATCACTGTTGAGGAATGTGACAGTCTGGACCAACAGTGCCTTGATGAACTTTAGGGTAGTGTGCCATGACGAATATAGGCAAGCATCAGTGCAAGAGGACATGCTACTGGGTATTAGAGGTACCGGTGTGTAAAGCAATCTGGACCACCAACTCTGAAGGTCTCGCTGTATGGCAGTACAACGAGCAATGTGTGGATTTTGTGGTCAATAAAAAGGGCAGAAATGATGTTTATGTTGATCTCTATTCCAATTGCCTGTCCAGGTTTTGGAACTCTCGGAACTGAGGTGATGCAAAACTTTTTTTAATGTGTATTTAAGTGAGAGAGATGGAAGAAAGGAAAGATAAGCATTGGGCAGGAAGCAATACACATGTATAGTGCACATAAGGATGCTGTTTGCGAAAGAACAACTTCAAACGAACAAAAAAGAAGTGAAGGAGGAAAAGAGCTCAAGTAAAATCATGTCATATATGCAGAAGTATAAATCTGACTATTTAAAGTTGTTGTGTGTAATGTTGGTTACTTAACTGAGAAACCGTTGCAGTTGAGTAGCTAGTGAAATTGTTTGCAGCATTATGTACATCTTCATGCCACACATTGATTAGCTACAGGTGGTTTATTGGGTATCATAATTTTTTTTATATTAAATATGTATTTTTCATTGTTGTAGATAACTAATATAGAATCAGTTTTAATTTCAAAAATTTTGATCCCAGGTGTGCAAATTTTGTTAAAGACTGAACTTCTGGTTTTCTCCATAGAGTAGTCTCTGATCTTATAGTTGGGCACTGAGCATGTTCTTTGCTAAAACATCTTTTCAGACACTCAGCCAGTGTCGATAATTAAGGAGACTGACCCTGTATACTGTCTGGAGCTGCCACAGCTGAAAGAAGCAACAGAGGACAGCGGCGCCTACATCCTCCTGTGCTGGGTCAACTTGCTCGTTGTGGATGATCAATGTGCGAGGTATGTGTACAGTAGAGCTGTGAATTTTTAATTTTTGTGAACTGAGGAAAAATAGATTATCAATAAACATGCTGTAATAAATAATATTAACAACAACAACAACAACAACAACTAAAGTCAACCCAGGGTGGTGGGTGAGTTCCATACAGGTTTGGGTGGGGGTGGGTCATGGCAAGGGTGCAGGCCAATGGCACCTGATTATACCAGTACCAAAAAGTAAATTACTTGATTACAACTTGTGAAGAGGTGCTACAGTGTGGTAGCGTAACCCCCTCATGGCACATGCTGAAGGAGGAGCTTGTGGCGCAGTGTCGGCTAGCGACCATCCGGCAGGTTCTGACGTATTCACTGCGGAATACTGGTACCTACAATCTGCTAGTGCAGGTGTGCTGCACTGTGTGAGTCCTGTGAGCGGTCCTGTAGACAAATGTGATCCTTGCTGATGATGTCAGCCTTCTGGCAGAAAGTCCCACATCCTTGTACCTAGAGTGGTGGCTTGAGGCAGCACAGTGTCCACACTAATTCAGAACAGGAGGGAGAACAGCTTTACTGCACAAGTCATGAGCTGCTGCTTCTGCTGCTGCTGCTTCTGTTGCTGGAAGATCCTGGAGTGCCCCACCAGTGTAGCAGCACCAAAGGTAGGCTTGGCGTTAGTAGATTGTGCTGCTGTTCAGGGCTTTTGGTGGCTGCTTGCCCTTACGTGGTGTGGCGGTGCCCAGCATACCCACCTCAGTGTAGTCGGTCTGATGGGCTGTGATTCTCTCTGCTAAAAAGTCACAACTATTTTTACAAGATAGTGGCTCATCTGTTGTGCTGAGGTGCTGCCCCTGATCATGATCTTGACAACATTTCTGCACCCACTGATGGAGAAACTACTTGACCCCTTCTGTAAGACCTCTATCTGGTTGTTGTGCTGGTAGGTTCAAAGTTCAAGATATGGTCTGTTTCGCAATGTATAAACAGCCATGTAGTTGCCTACAACTTCTGCAGCCCTCCATTGCCATTCTTCCACAGAATCACTGAAAAATAGTGGTGGCACTACATAGTAGTGGTTTTAATAATAATAATAATAATAATAATAATAATAATAATAATAATAATAATAATAATAATCCATATACATCCTCTACACAATGAAATGTATCTACCCATTACTTTCATGGAAGCTATTCATTTTTGAAAAAATTTCAGATGAAAGGTTCATGATATCTCACTGCAGTAAGTCAAAACTGTTAATACAGACTGACTATTAACTTTGAAAACAGTTATCAACTTGCCGAAAGTACACTGGGCCAGGCTGTTCCAGCAGGTGTGCCAACTGGCAGGCAGCTGGGTGCCCGTGGGCACAGCCATGACCGATGGGCAAGGATGCATGAACTGTGCACGTGTGTGCAGCAAAGGAGTCTGCTGTAAACTTGCAGGAATGGGAAAGCGGGTCGCATTTTGTGAATAGTCATCATTGTATATAATAAAACCAGTTATGAGGAGACTATGAACAAGTAATGCATTGTAGTGGGATGTGTGAAACAGAAATATTCTTTCTAACTAAAAAAGAGTAATATTTTATTACATTTGTAAACAAGTCATTTCTTTTTTATTGCAAGAGGCAAAATAGTTGGAGTGAGATACCTTGTTGCTGAAAGATGTAGAATGCTCTCCAGTGTTGATGGGTCATGGAGTTGGGACCTTTCCGTCGTTTTATCCTTGTCATAATGAAAAACAGTGGCTTACAACAACATCTAGAGCCAAACATAGAAGTAATATTACCCGCACTTCTTTGTAGCTTTGGAAACTGTTCTGCTTGGACATTATGGTATCATCTTATGAAATTGGTTGTATTGTAATATCTGTCCTTGAGTAGAGTGCACTATTGTAATCAGTGAGTGGTTGTAACTGCATTTCTGAAGACACCGTATCAGCTGCAGCAGAAAATATTACGCAAAATAAATAGAAATAATTTTCTAGGTTACACAGGTCTTTAAACATGGGCTGGTAATACTGATCGAGTTAAACAATATTTCGTTGGTACGCTGTGAAACATGAGTCTCAAGGTATTTGTAGCGATGAAAGGCTTTAAAAAAAACTTTAGATTTTGTGCAGTGATCTGCCTTTTGAACAGACTTAGTTAGTCTGTGAATGCATTTATTTTGTCATACATGTTAGGAATAAGATCCTTTGCTTGAAGTGACAAATTTTAGTGTCCTATTTGTTGTTACAGAGTGCTGGTGGTCGCTCTCATTTCCATAAAGAGGGTGATTTCCTTCTGAATAGCAAAAAATATATTGAGAACTTTGCCTTTACTAAGCCTCATATCGCACAATGAGGTGTACATCACCATACGCTGTGTCAATACCTCACAAAAATCCCTTGAACTGGTGGTGATTGTTACCATAGCACCTTACAAAATTTACACATTGTACCATGACCTTCGTGACATAGCCGTATCCCATACTTATTGCATTCTGGTGGACAAAACAGTGTAGATAAGTTTTTCGCAAATTCAGCCAGAATTTTTTTTGCTTTCACACAAGAGACAAATCTTTGCTGACACCCAGCCACCTGTAGAATTCCATCTGTCCCCACAGAACAGTGCCTAGCCCATGGGAGACATGTTTTCAACGGATTCACATACCATCTCAAATATATCGCGACTTGTGGTTGCGTAATCCTAGGTTTAACATCTAATAGTTCCATAGTTCCTTGAAAACCTGTAGTTCAGGGTCAACACCCTGCACAAATATTGCAAGCTATGCATAGTCTGTTACGAATGAGCAACAAAGGTCTGACCTTCCTCCTGTTGATTTTCCACATCTCAGCACCCGTGTCTCAGCTCCGACGAGAAACTGTTTATTTGGAGAGGCAAACTCCTTCAAATTTCCTTACCTCTCCTGATGTTAAGCACTGTGCAATTGCCAGCAAACAGTATATGAACATGAGACCCATTGAAAATGGCATGTCACTTCTTGCAATAATGTGTGCAACTGTCTAGCCCACTCTTAATGTAGCTTCGGTTGAATACTGATTTTCATCCGCTGTCTAAAATTAATTGCATAATAATGTATGCAAAAACTGAAACTGACACATATGAAGAACAGGCATAAAGTCTATGTTGTGACTTTATTCTGCCTCAAAATTAGCTGTTGCTGTATTTTTCTCTTAATTGTTGCAACAAGTTGCTTTCTTGCATCACCGCTGACCTCATCAAACTGCCCGGTGTGAAGGGACATGCTCCATATTGTACTACTTCATTGTAGTGAGCATCTTATGACATACTAGACACTGAGGCAACCCAACATTTTCAACAGATGAGAATTGTTCTTCCAAAAAAGGGAAAAGGGCAACAGGATATTGGGAGACATCATCGCTGTAAGTACATTCACCACAAAGTGCAAAACATTAATAAATTCTATGGAGCCAATCGTCAGCTGTGCTCCAAGCACACTGCAGCCAGTGTTGGAACATCCCGCACTAGGCCATTTCTGTTCTTCTATTTATTCCTTTCGTTCTCCATCCAACAGTTGCCTTCAGCTGCCCAAAGTACAAAGACGTGTCCATTCATTTTATGACTTTATTGTAAATTTGCTCTGCTTTCTTTTGGATGTGTTGGATATATATGTTACGATTGTCATGTAACATAACAAAATACAGAAAGACTTTCAGATGATGGACACTTTGTACATTGGCTTGCAGTTGACCCTCAACCTAAATAATAATTTTATTATGCATAAATGGTTGGATAACATATGCAGGAGTTAACATCTGGCATAACTTGATAGAAAACAATTATGCCAGTTCATTAGAGGACTCCTAAAAAAATGCAATTCCACTACAAATAAGTGGCTCATAAAACACCGTTTCAACCAATTTTTTAATATTGCTGATCAATCTGGGACCCTAAAGAGGTAGGTCTAATAGAGGAGATCCAAAGAAGAGAGGCATGTTTCTTCATGGATTCAATCAGTAAGTGCAAAAGTTTTACAGAGTTATTTGTCAAACTTCATTGACAAATGCTCAAAGAGAAAGACTGCATGTTGGGAAAGGATTACAGTTAAAAATCCTAGTGTAGATTGTAAGAAGAGTTGACAATATATTACTCTCTGAATCAAACACCTAGAATAATGACAACAACAGGTAAACTGCAGCAGTTTGAACTCATACATTGCATTACTGATATTTGTTCTTGCCACATACCGTTCATAAATGAATGGTTCATTTGGTATCGATAGCTACGATGCCACAATGTAGGTGCGCTCTGCTAGGTTGGCACTACGACACCGACAACAGCACCCTCGAGCCGACACTGTCCAGCTCTACAAGCGCCACTCCGGATTCAGCCCACTTGACTCAAAGTAGATGACCAAGCAACATTGTTTCTATTTCATAGTGGGCGAGCCACTACAGATTTTTCCTTTGTAACTTGATGTTTGGCTTCGCACCTACTTGCTCATCTCAGCCAAAGTTACAATAGCCTAATGTAATCCTAATTCTTCCTATTGTAAAGGTGATTTAAATTTAAACACAGTACTGAAACATTTCACCTTTTCCTGCTCGTAATCATTCCTACATTTGGCCTACCCTTCGGTTTAAAGGAGCAGACCGATGCGCTGCCTACCAGGCGGGATACAAAAGTTCAGATTTGATCTGTTCACGCACATTCTTTCTCCATTTTCCCAGGAATGAATAGCATTAAGTGTTTACATTACTCATACCAAAATAGGTCGAATCAGTACCTCGTTTCTCTAGTTCTGTCAGTACAGAGTCATAAGTGTCCCCAAACCCATGAATCCCAGAGAAAGTGATAATTCCTAATCATTGCTCTGTTCTGTAGTTATCTTAGTGACCTTACGCCATATACCCCTGCCCCATTGCTTTTGCCTGTTTGACCTGTCAGTAAACCAGTCTATGTCTCCTGCATGGTGTCGTGGTTTTTCCTTTCGGTGCTCACTACTTCTAGTTTTTTTATTTGGAAGTTATTGTATAGTCCGTCAGCATTTCCTCAGTCATTCATATGTTTATAGCATTCCTTACAATGGTATGGGATTCAAGATATCTTAAGTGTATCCAGTTATTTCCACTTCTTAGCTTGTATGCCCCTGTCACTGCCTCAATTTTAACTGACAGGTGTAATGGGGGCATGTCCAGCATGGTCTCCATCCCAGCAGTAGGTGTGCAGCTAACTCAATCTGTTACAGCTAATCAGATTCGTCTCTGCACCTTGCCAAGCTCTTCAGCAGCCACCTAGTGTTGTACTTTGTTCTGCCATACTGTACAAATGTCTGTACACTAAAGGAAATCCCAATTGCAAGACAAATATGTTCACATAACATTATGCACAAAATATGGTATTGTTGCCTAGTGTAATTGAATGGCATGTCTAAACCCACTAAGCCAAATGAGTTTCATGGTCACTGGACTTAGATTCAGCAGATATGTTGGGCTGCAGTGATTTATGTATCTCGTTATATCCCTAGATTACTTGGTACAGAAAGCATGTTGGCTAGTTCTGCAAGGTCAGTGTGACTTTGACAATCATTTGCCTCAACCTTTACCCCATTTTCAGTTGTGTATTTTTATAATTGAAACAACACACCACACCTTTCCTCTTCAACATATTTGTTTCTGAGTTTTCTTGTGACTTGTGTGAATAAGGTGAAAAAAAGTGTGATTCGTATATCCTTTCTCTCGCTTTGTTTTATATAGTGGTATACTTTGAAATAAGCTATTGTTAATGTATTTGTTTTCATGATATGTACTGATTATAAATATGTTTGTTTTTATGCCTTTGTTTAGGTTTAGCAGTCCATACACAATGCAAGTTGGTCGTGAGACATCTTACAAAGATCTTCAGAAACTGATCCTGAAAGAAATGAACACAATTCTTCATGATGATGTTCTTGTCAATTCACAGGATGTAAGTTGAATGAGTACTGTCCACATTGTTGTATCTATTAAGTTACTTTTTTAGTGTTAGAATTTTCTATTAAAAACTCATCTTCAGCATTTATAAAGAGAAATTTATCTGTCACACAATTACATTAATTAAACAGAGTGGTAAAGCAGCAAAGGAGATAAATTTGTGACAAATATGATCTCACTTAACAGATTCCTCTGTTCCGCATGCGCATTGTTGATGGGCTGGGAGGTTCACCTACATTCCTGGATCCTCTGCTCGACCACCCACTGTACATGGAGGCTGTAGATCAAGCACTTGCCCTGTGTGAGAAGGAAGCAGGGCCTCCTCATCTGAAGCTGGTTTTAGAGTGGGATCTCCAGGCCAAGGATAGGTGAGTAGTCAAAATGTTCTCAGTGAAGAAGTTATCCGTGTAGATCCATTGCATTACTTCTGTCAGAGCTTTCCTGATGAAGACACTGGTGGATTTTGTTGAAATTTTGTATTTTTGTAGAACACTACACAACAAATACAGCAAGAGAATTTACTGTGACAAATCTGCCACAAAAGAATTGGTTGCTACGTATCACCAAAGTTATTCAACTAGTTTACATGTGTCCTGCAATTAAATGTATGAAATTCCATTATTTTTGTGTGTAGTGCCTGGTGAAGGAAGGTATTCTTTTAATGCGGTAACAGAGATGAGCCTTTCATACAGTAGAAAATTCACTAAAATTTACTTGTGATGTACATGAGTAGGCACAAAATTCTCACTTGAAAAGTATGAGGGTCAGTCAAAAAGTAATGCCTTCTATTTTTTTTCTTCTTAAATGAAAAATGGGGACTAGGTGATATTCCACAGTGCTTCTTTCCTGATCCATTGCAGTAGTAACTTCCTGCTTCCACAGATGATGGCTGACATTTATGTTCATATTACAGTTCGTGAATGGGGAAGCAGAAACGCCCATTCACATTCATGAAAGACCGAAATATGAGTATGATGATCCAACAGTGGTTATAATCACGGTTATATGATTGGTTTGTTGCTGTAATGGAGCTGAATGGTGAAAACCGTTGGCTAACGAAATGCATGTTGCAACAAGCTGGTGACTGCAACCTCTCCATGCAACATTCAGTGAGTTGATGATATTTATGGTGACTGCAGATGACTGTGTCACATTACCTCCCGCAGCAGAGGCAGTGTGAAGGTGATTATTCAACAACTGGGATACTCAAAGGTTTGTGTAACTTGAATACCAACAATGTTAATTGACCAGAACAAAAAGATAAGAAAAACAGTTGCCTTCCAATTTTTGCTGTGCTTCCATTTGGAGGGGGAGTAGTTCTTGGAAAAAATTTTGGCCGGAGATGAAGGATGGGATCATGTTTTTAAACAGAAACAAAGAGGCATCACCAAAACTTACTAAAGAAGAAAATGATTAAAACTGTGTGATCGCCAAGGGAAGTTATGGCTTGGCTACAGTATTCTTGAGTGCAGAGGGCATGGTTATGGTTTATTTTTTGAAGCAGGGACGTACAATAAATTCTGTCCCATATACTGGATGCCTCAAATACTTCAAATCTTTCCTTCAGTGAAGTTCACACAGCAAAAGCTGAGGCAGATCTTCTTTTGCGTGACAATGGAAGACCACCTGCCAGTCATGGTACTACTGAAGATATTGTAAAAACTGAATGGGAAGTCTTGCCTTATTCCTCATACTGCACTGACGTGGCAGCATCTGACTTGCATTTTTGTTTTGCAGCTCATTGTGGGATTCACTTTGAAGATGAAGAGGTTGTGAAAATGCCTGAGAGGCTGTGGAAGGAGAACCATGCGTTTTACCAAACTAGTATTCATGCCCTTGTTAAAAGAGACGGACCAAAACTGCAGAAATTGATGGAGATTATATTAAAAAGGTCATAAATTAATTGTCAGTGTTGGGGGTTTTCAACCTATGTAGTGGCGTGTGAAATTCTAGAAAAATAAATAAAAGAGGCATTACTTTTTGACTGACCCCTGTGTTTGTTTTTAAATATCCTGGTATGTCACCAAATGCAAGAACTAGATTATCTAATAGTTAATGGGCTGAGAGAGAGCTTCCCAGTAATGAAACTTTGATTTTAAATATTCGCTGCATTATTAGGCTTTGACTTTTACTTTTTATTACGTAAAGCTCTCTGTGTAACTTGGTTATTCACTTTCTCTTAGAGATGTCAGGTTCCTTCTGGACACTGTGACTAGTGATTTTTAAATAGCTCCATTCTGTGCACATAACTGTAATTGGTGTGTCATTGCCATGATGTCAAGCCCATGTCTTTTTATATGACTTCTCTAGCCCATATGAAGAAAGTCTGCAAAGGTCCTTGCCTTTCATATTTCTGTTCAAAAGGAATATGATGCAATTGAAATATTGAGAGATGATTACTTGGGCACACTTTCTTAACTGCTATATTAAAATAATTGGCTTTTACAGTTGTAAGGGAAAACAACATGTATTAATAATAATAATAATAATAATAATAATAATAATAATAATAATAATAATAATGCTAAAGAAGTTCACCTCAACACATTCACATCTAACTAAATTTTTTTCTCATGTGGAAGTTTCTTTCTATTTTATTTAAATTATTTAATAGTTACATTGCAGACCCATACACATTCCCTGATACACTTACACATGGAATAACTTATAAGAAACCTAAAGATCAAGCAGACACAGCAAACGCAGCTAAATACCGCCCCATAACATGCCTACCAACAATATACAAAATATTAACTTCAGTCATTACACAGAAATTAATGACACATACAACACAGAACAAAATTATAAATGAAGAACAAAAAGGCTGTTGCAAAGGAGCACGAGGATGTAAAGAGCAACTGAGGTGACATATCAAGCTAAAACTAAACAAAGGTCGCTACACTACGCATACATTGATTACCGAAAAGCTTTTGATAGTGTACCCCACTCATGGTTACTACAAATATTGGAAATATACAAAGTAGATCCTAAATTGATACAGTTCCTAAACATAGTAATGAAAAATTGGAAAACCACACTTAATATCCAAACAAATTCAAATAATATCACATCACATCCAATACAGATTAAGTGTGGAATATACCAAGGAGACTCATTAAGTCCTTTCTGGTTCTGCCTTGCTCTGAACTCATTATCCAACATGCTAAATAATACAAATTATGGATACAATATTACTGAAACATACCCACACAAAATTACACATTTGCTATACATGGATGATCTAAAACTACTGGCAGCAACAAATTAACAACTCAACCAATTCCTAAAGATAACAGAAGTATTAAGCAAGGATATAAATATGGCTTTTGGAACAGACAAATGTAAGAAAAATAGCATAGTCAAGGGAAAACACACTAAACAAGAAGATTACATATTGGATAGCCACAGCCTGCATGGAAGCGATGGAAAAAACAGATGCGTATAAATATCTAGGATACAGACAAAAAATAGCAATAGATAATACAAATATTAAAGAAGAACTGAAAGAAATATAGACAAAGACTAACAAAAATACTGAAAACAGAATTGACAGCAAGAAACAAAACAAAAGCTATAAATACTTATGCTACACCAATATTGACCTACTCATTTGGAGTAGTGAAATGGAGTAGAGTAACACAGACCTAGAAGCACTCAATACACTTACACGATCACAATGCCACAAATATAGAATACATCACATACATTCAGCAACAGAAAGATTCACATTAAGCAGAAAGGAAGGAGGAAGGGGATTTATCGACATAAAAAACCTACATTATGGACAGGTAGACAATTTAAGAAAATTCTTTCTAGAACGAGCAGAAACTAGCAAAATACACAAAGCAATCACTCATATAAATACATCGGCTACACCACTGCAATTTCAAAACCACTTCTACAACCCTTTAGATCACATAACATCAACAGATACGAAGAAAGTAAATTGGAAAAAGAAAACACTACATGGCAAGCACCCATATCATCTAACACAGCCACACATCGCTCAAGACGCATCCAACACATGGCTAAGAAAAGGCAATATATACAGTGAGACGGAGGGATTCATGATTGCAATACAGGATCAAACAATAAACACCAGATATTACAGCAAGCATATTATTAAAGACCCCAATACCACAACAGATAAATGCAGACTTTGCAAACAACAAATAGAAGCAGTAGATCACATCACAAGTGGATGTACAATACTAGCAAATACAGAATAGCCCAGAAGACATGACAATGTAGCAAAAGTAATACATCAACAGCTTGCCTTACAACATAAACTTATAAAACAACGCGTTCCCACATACAAGTATGCACCACAAAATGTACTGGAGAATGATGAATACAAATTATACTGGAACAGAACCATTATAACAGATAAAACACCACCACATAACAAACCTGACATCATACTCACCAATAAAAAGAAGATATTAACACAACTAATCGAAATATCCATACCCAACACAACAAATATACAAAAGAAAACAGGAGAAAAAATTGAAAAATACATCCAACTGGCTGAGGAAGTCAAGGATATGTGGCATCAGGATAAAGTTGACATTATATTAATTATACTCTCAACTACAGGAGTCATACCACACAGTGTCCACCAGTACATCAATGCAATACAACTACATCCAAACTTATATATACAACTACAGAAATCCATAATTATTGATACATGTTCAATTACCCGAAAGTTCCTAAATGCAGTATAACATACCATACAGTTAAAAGGAAGTCACGCTTGATCAAGGTCCACGTCACTTTCTACTTCTGACCAGACATAACGTCTGAGATAAAGAAATAATAATAATAATAATAATTATTATTATTATTATTATTATTATTTGTTGGTTGTGGTAAGAAAATCAACCTATTTCTGTTAATTTAGTTTAGTTGTGATCTGTGGTGGTGCACTATAGCTATGTGACAACTTGGTTGACGACAGGAATGATTACTTGAGAATTGGCCTGCAACCCAAAAACTAGTCGTAAAGAGCAAAAAGTGTATAAACAAAATAAGAACTGAGTGCATCGGTGAAATTCTTTTTTCCAAAATGAATTATTTCTGTGAAATTATTCTTGATTATTTTCCAAGTCTTTCTCAGATACCAGCAAGGGATCAAATTGTGAGACAGAATTACTTATCATTAATTACTTTTAGGTAGGGGAATAGTTCATTCTACCAGTAGGTGCATATAAAAGTAAACAACACTATCTTAGAGTTTGGAACTATTAGTTCCTTCCTCATGGAGGAAAGAGGGATAAAGTGGTGAAGATTAAAGAAGGGAAGACCATTCACTCAGCCCCTAGGGTGACAGGAAACCACCTGTTATGATGCCAGAAAGAGGTGGAAGGGTTATTTGTATCCTGATGACATTTAAATTTAGTGAAATAGAACTGTGTAGAACCCAGTGTAAAAAGTAGTAAACTTTCCACACCTTTATGGCCTCAGAAATTGTTCATGTTCCTCTATACACAAATCTACCCACATATACACACTGATGAGCCAAAACATTATGACCACAGCCTATCACAGGTTTGTGGATGCCATCTGGTAATGTGGCAGTCACATGATGCAGTGAGGAATGTATGTAAACATAACAGTAAAGAATTGGGGCACAATTCTAGCACTGGGCTGCAAATGAGGAAATAATGTGACATAAGCAACTTTCACAAATAGAAAATTGCTATGGCACAGCATCTGGGAATGAGCATCTCGGCAAAGCTGAATCGTCTGTTTGCGTGCTACTGTTGTGATTGTATGTGGGAAGTGACTGAAGGATGATGAAACCATAAGTGAGCCTCATCACAGAATGTGGAGGTCATCTCTCTTCAAATATGATGACAGAGTACAGTTGTGGTGCAGGCACAGTTCCTTTAGGACACAGCATTCTGCGCACATTGCTAAATGTGGGGTTCGGTAGCAGATGAACTCTACAGCTTCTCATGATGACCCAATGACATCATCAATTAAGACGTGCAGTATGCATGTCTTCACTCAGATTTTGCACGGTATCAGTGGAAATCTGTTCTCTGGTTGGATGAATCACATTTCTTGTTATGCCAGGTTGATGGCCACATTCAGATACCCTATCATGTAGGAAAACAGCTACAAAACTTCCTATGTACCACAGACGGTAGCCAGTGGGGGCAGAATTACCCTGTGGCGGACATTCACCTGGACTTTAATGTTTCCTCTGCAAGTAATCAAAGGCACCATGAAAGCTGTGGACTACATGAACAGTTTTTGTAGACCACTTGCATTCCATCAAGCATGATGGCTTCCCCGTGGTAGTCATACCCTCTAGCAGCATAACTGTCTCTATCACAAGGCCAGAATTATGCTGCAATAATTTGAGAATCGTGATAGTGAACTCACATTGAGGTCTCGTCCGCCATATTCAACTGATCTAAATCCGAGGGAACTCAACTGGGATGCTATTTGGCACCAGCTCCGTATCCACAAGTCATTGCAATTACCTGCCACAAAGCTGCAAACGACTTCTTGAATTCATGCCATGCAGAACTGCTGCTGAATTGAGCTTCAAAGGTGAACCATCATGTTATTTGGTAAATTTTTATTATATTTTGGCTCATCAGTGTGTATGTTGGTTGTAGGGGTTCATAGAAAGGAGCGGTAGTGACCTTATAAACATGTGGCATACTGACTTAGTTGTTAAAGATATTTTATCGTTATGTTGAGACATACGTACAGTAACACATCAGTTTTCGCACCAAAAATGTGTTTTATTTTTGCTGCCAAAGGGGAAACTAAAATCGTAGGAAAGTTCTGGTGGGTTGTAAATACTTTTGGATTAAAGGAGACGACTCACTGAAAAGCATATTATTTGAGTTGCCGATAGGCACCCACAAAAAGAAAGAAAACTTACTGTCTTTTGTAGTAAACCTTTTTTGAGGTAAAGTATTCTAGCACAGCTTTCATAGTATTTTATTTATTTATTTATTTATTTATTTTTAATTTTTTGAGATAGAGTATTCTAGCTAAAAGGGGATTGCTATGAAAGCTAGTAAGTTTCCTTTATTTTTATGGGTGCCTATCGAGGACTCAATGCGTCCACTTTTCTGTGAGTGGCCTCCTTTAACCCAAAGGTATTTCCAGGAAACAAAAAGTGATAAAATATTTAACTTTGCATTTTGTACACTGAGCTTTCAGTTTCAGAAATATATATTTTAAATTATTTTGATTTTACACTGTAGATAGATAGGATTTTTCTGCCTAATTGAAGGCTTTTTAATAAAAGAGTAATTGGACAGCATCAGGAAATTGGCTAATGCATGAAGAAAATGAAACTTATGTAAGGTGTGTGCATATGTTGTAATGTTATGCAGATTAGAATATTCAGGATGATTTTGTTTTGAATATTAACTCGAGCAAATTCCCATATTTGCAGCACAATTGCTGATGACAGTGACCAAATGGAAGAACTTGCCAGTGTAAAGCAGCTGAAGATGAGTACAGAGCAGGGCGGAACTGTCAGCCTGGAGGAGTGCTTTGAGGTACAGTAATCGAAGGGAAATAAACAACTGCACTATCATATGGTTTCAAAAATAATATCCACACTTTCAAACAGTAGAAAGACCAGGATGGAATGACAACATTATGAAAAAGATAGATTGGTGAAAGCAGTGAATGGTAGCGTTTAATTGTGACAAGGTTGCCTCTGCTTCTACATCTACATCCATACTCCACAAGCCACCTGACGGTGTGTGGCGGAGGGTACCCTGAGTACCTCTATCGGTTCTCCCTTCTGTTCTAGTCTCGTAATGTTCGTGGAAAGAAGGATTGTCGGTATGCTTCTGTGTGGGCTCTAATCTCTCTGGTTTTATCCTCATGGTCTCTTCGCGAGATATACGTAGGAGGGAGCGATATACTGCTTGACTCTTCGGTGAAGGTATGTTCTCGAAACTTTAACAAAAGCCCGTACTGAGCTACTGAGCGTCTCTCCTGCAGAGTCTTCCACTGAGTTTCCTCTCATAAATGATAAACCCTGCCACACAGACCTACTACATTTACCACACCCTTGGAAACTCACTCCCTCCACTATACAGAATTCAGAACCTAAACAGATCAAGAAGACTGTCATGAACCTTTCCTCAAAAGACCTTAGTCTCACAGAAGTGTCAGCCCTTCCCAAAGGCCTTGTATTTTGCCCTATGCTCAGATTGTCATGCAGGGCCTTTTAAAGATCTTTTCGTCTCCTGGTCCCTAGAATGGGAATACTTTGTTGCCACCAACTATACTTATCAAACTCAATTCAAAACTTGTATTGAATCCCAGCCTGACTAAGTTAACTCATCCCTACAACAGTGATCCTTCTCCGCTGCCCCCAAATCCCTTCCAGTTAACTTTCCAGAATATCCTAACCTCAAATCTTGCTTCACCATCATAACCCAGATCCCCTAACATGGAACCACATTCCTCCAGAATCTAAAAACCTTCTCCCCCATTCGCTTCATCTGCTCCTCCTCAACCATAGTAGCCACCTCCCTCAGTGCTGACTTCCATGTTAAGAGTGGCTACCTCAGTATCCCTATTGACATCAAACCTATGAACAACCCACAATATCTGCAATTCAACAGCTAGCACCTCTTCCATACACAGAAGTCCTTTCAGTAAAGCCAAGTCACCTGAGGTGCTTGCATCTGTAGTGACAAGCAGTCTCTCATCAAATATGCCAGGGTCTCTTTGAGGCCTTCACACATTGAAATTACCCTTCCATTCTCATCCTGAAACAATCTACCATGCCATACCTCTCCAGTCACCTCTCACATACCCACTGTCCATCCACGAGGGAACACTCCTTTCAGTACTCAGTACCACCCAGTGCTGCAGAAAAGGGATCACATTCTCTGGCAGGGTTTCGACTACATCTCATCATGCTATCAAATGAGAAACATCCTCTCCACTATTCTTATCACCTCTTCTACAGTTGTATGCTGCTGCCCACCTAACCTATACAGTATTCTTGTCTATCACTATTATACCTCTTCTTCCATCTCTTTGCCTCATGGCTCATATCACAGCAACAGATCCAGATGCAAGGCTTGTCCCTTACACACTTCCACTACCGTCTGCCCCAGTCCTGTTGAAGGAATCTTCTACACCCATTAAAGGCAGGGCTGCTCAATGCTTGCTTAACATCCTGCACCATATGGATTCTTCCTACCGACACCAGTTCTGAATTGTGCACATGGGGACCCTTCCTTAAATGTATCCTTCGTTCCCATAATCCCCATGGCCTCAACCTTCGCTAGTCGCTGTCTTCCACTACTCACCTATGCCCTTCCCTGCTCCTGCTCCCAGCTCAGCATTACACACGCCTTCTGTTCCACCGCTGCACCGCGTGAGGTGGTGCAGTGGTAAGACACTGGACTCACATTTGGTAGTATAGAGTTTCATTCAAATTCCCATCTATCCAGATTTAGGTTTCCCATGACCACCTTAAATAGATGTAGGCAAATACTAAGATGATGCCTTTGAAAAGTATGCAGCACATTTCTGTCCTCATCCTTCCGCAGTGTGAGAATATGCTACATTTCTAATGACCTCACGGTCTACAGGATATATTAAACCTTAGTGGTCCTTCCTTCCTTAAGTTAATAATATTATGAAAAGGAAAGTTGGTGCTCACCATATTAGTCAGTGCACGTTAAAATAGCCAAATTGAATTTTGAGCTCTTTCGTTCCATGATCTGGAACTGGAATTAAAATAGTTGAAGAAAGGCATTTTGAAATACGGCAGATCATGAAGGGAAAAGGTAACATAATCGCAGCATTGGGCCAAGAGAGAGAGAATGTATGGAATGGGAACTGATACATTAATAACAAGAACAGTTAATTAAAAAATCACATAATTTTATTACAACAAAAGGAAGATGCAGTATATTTACGTTCCTGGAATTAACTTTTTCCCTCTGTTTGACATTTTTTATTGCTCCCATCAAATTTCCTATGTCAACAATATTAATTCACAACTGATTTTGCATCGACATATTTATAATTTTCCCACAATTTACACTGTATGAAAAAATGTACTGGGGGAAAAACTGACATAAAATGAGGCTGGCATGATGTTGGATGTCAAGTAGTGTTTACAGACATTGTGTGGTTAAGTTTCTTGACACCAGATTGCCCTACCTAGCAGATTTAAACCGGTAAGTGTGTAAAAGTTAGAACAATTCATGCAGTATCTTCTGCTGCTGCTGCTGCCAAACTCTACTCTGCATGGTAGCTGATAGGTGTAACTAGATTCATATGAATAAAGGTATCATGACCAATCACACCCATTTCCAAACTGCCTCTACTGCACATGTGCAATTTTGTGATTGTTGTAATCATTGCCATACCTCTGTTGAACCATATTTTGTGTGTTTTGTCTTTTGGCCACTTGCAGTGCTAGTTGACACCTTTATTCAGTTTGCCTTGCTCAAATGTTTTTGTCTTAAACACAGTGCGAATTATATCCTCATGCTGAACAAAATGTGTTTCAAGCATTTAATCTCATTGTTAAGTGAAATATTTACATATGTATGTTTTGTGGTGTTACACAAAAAAACAATGTGAGTGATAGTTTGTGTGTGTATTTTTTTCTATATAACTGAGGAAGCACAGTACCAGATACCTCAAAAAGACTACTACAGTTCAAGAGACGCAGAACAACACATATGCAAACACCACACACAATACTTATGTAAATATTTGCACTTGATATTGAGAAAAAATTCTCAAAATGCACTGTGCTAGGCATGAAAAAATATGTAACTGATGCAGTGTTTCATTATTTAAATAGTGGAGTGACCAGGGTTTCACCATACTAGTTTTTACATCCACATCTTCATTTATACTCCAGAACTCATCTTAAAGTATAGGAGATAGATTTACTAAAACTACCAAATTATTTGATATGTTTTGGACATTGGCCACCTGTTACAGGATATGTGAGCTAAAATCTGTGCTTTCTCATCTCTACTTAGTTTTTATCTTTAGTTATGTAAGTGACTTCATCAAGTTGGTTAATCCAAGAAAGTCATTCACACACATGCTTTATCCATCCACCCGAACAAAAATTGTGTTCTATATCTAAGAACCTTAACATTGATAGTCCACCCTTCACTTTTTCCTAGGAGATGAAAGCACAGTTAGATCAATACCACCATTCCCATATGGAAGGATAATAATGGCCAGTGTTGGTTGAAGGTTTATACAGAATACTGGCAGTAAAACTCAATTACATGTTACTATCCATTTTAGGTATACCTGTATAAACAGTGTAGAAGTGATTTTTAGTGGAGTTTTCTTAGAATGCACATATCTTTGGATTAGACTACTCACTGAATATTACAGTCATTGAGTCGGTGACAGGCACACACGAAAAGAGAGAAAAATTGCTAGCTTCTATTGCAGTAACTCTTTTTCAAGCTAGAGTGCATACAGGGGTATGTGCACAAGCACGCACCCCCCCCCCCCCCCCCCACACACACACACACACACACACACACACACACACACACACACACACACAAACACACAAAATCTACAGGGCCCTGGCTGGACACACAACTATTGTGTTTCCAGCTGGCACCATGTAGAGGTTGAAAACTTCCTACTACAGATAGTTCAGAAGTCCATTAATGGTGGAAATACATCACATTTGGTTGGTTGGTTCATGGGGGTCCAGACTACAAAGGTCATCGGTCCCTTACATCAGATTTAATGTCAATAAATGGACCTGACATATTTGAGAATGTACTTGTTGAAACTGGTATGTCACCACGAAGTAGCAGTACCAACAGCGATTACCTGAGTATAAAGGATGAGTAAAATAAGTGTAAAGATACAAATTTTTATCAGACTAGATAAATAAAAAATCTACTCACCAAGTGGCATCAAGGGAACACACACAAAAGGATTTAACTCTTCCAAGCTTTTGGAGCCAGTGGCTCCTTTTTCTGGCAGAAGAGTTGAAGAAAAGACTGATTCAATCGAAAAATGACTCGTTGTGCATCATTACAATTTATTTTGCAAAATGACCCATTGAACATGAAAATAGCTAACTAGGAGCTGCTAAGACAAGAATTGAGTAAGTAAAAAGGAAGATCAGGTCACTCGGTCACCATGATAACTGCTTCTCTTCCAGACCTAATTCTGGAGAATTTGCAGTGAAACAATATGCTTGCCCAGTATTTTATATTCATTGCACTTTGTCATATGTCACTACATATAGAATGTGGCTGCTGTTGCAATTTTTAGTCTGAAGACTGATTGAAGCAACTCTTCAGGGTAGTCTGTCCTGTGCAAATATCTTCATCCCTGCATAACTACTACAATATACATTTATTTGATGAACCTTCCTACTGAATTCAAGGCTTGGTCTCCCTGTACAATTCTTACACTCAACACTTCCTTACAATACTACATTGATGATTTTTTAGTATCTCAGATTGTGTGCTACCAAATGATCCCTTCTTTAATCAAGTTATGTCACAAATTTCTTTTCCCCTCAGTTTGATTCAGTACCTCCTCATTAGTTATGTGGTCTACACTTCTAATTGTCAGCATTCTTCTGTAGCACCACGTTTCAAAAGCTTGTATTCTTTTTTTTGTCTTTGGTGTTTATTGTCCACATTTCACTTCTGTACAAGGCTATACTCGAGACAACTATCTTCAGACAGGACTTCCTAATACTTAAATTTATATTAGATAGTAGCAAATTCTTCTTTCTCAGATAATTTTCTTTTTCAGTTGATTCCCTCAGTATCAATTGATTAACGAGGGCTATTCAGAAAGTAGGGAACATTTCCGTCTGATGCCACTAGGCGCATGCCAATCGCATATATTTTGGTATGTGCGTGCTCAGCAGCTCAGTCAGCATCCATCCGTGACAGTGGGGACATCTCTGCATCTCAGGTTTCTTTTTTTTAATATTTGAATTTGAAATGTGCATTGCAATCGAAAATCCCACCAGTTTCGAGAAGCGGTCTGTGATATGGTTTTTGTTGGCAAAAAAACTAAAACCTATAGGAATTTATCGTGAACTGTGTGAAGTGTACGGAAACAACGTAATGAGTGAATGTTCCCTCTGGAAATGGTGCATTCTGTTTAAAAATGGCCATACCAACGTTCACGATGAAGAGAAGAGTGGACGCCTGAGTATTGTGACTGACGATCTTGTCGCTAAAGTTGATGAAACGATTTGTGAAAACTGTTGCTTCACAGTAACGGAGCTCCACAAGTTTGATTGACTTTGATGTTTGAAATTGTCACTCAAAAGCTAGGCTACCACAAATTTTGTGCACGATGGGTGCCCAAAATGCTTACAGAGCACCATAAAAACAGCGAATGGGGCCAACGTTGACATTTCTGTGACCTACCACAAACATGGTGATTCATTACTGGATTGAATCATAACTGGTGACGAGACTTGGGTGAAACATGTCAATTGCGAGACATTATTACAGTCCATAGATTGGGGGCACAAGAGGTCCCTCAAGAAACCAAGAAAATGTTTGTGAACCTTGGCAGCAAGGAAGTTTATGGCAACAGTGTTTTGGGATAGGCAAGGCGTGCTTCTTATTGATTTTCTTTAACATGGAGCAACCATAAATTCTGCCTGGTATTGTCAAACTTTGCACAGCCTTAGAAAAGCAAAACAAATGCCGAGGAAAGCTGTTGTCCAAAATTTTGTTTTTGCATGACAATGTCCAGCCTCACACGGCAAACTGCACTAAAGAACTTCTTAATTCATTCAAATGGGAAATTTTCCCTCATCTGCCCTACTGCCCCGATCTTGCACCAAGCGACTTCCACTTGTTTCCCAAGATGAAGAACTGGCTTGGAACGCAGCACTTTGATGACAACGCGGAACTCCAGGTGGTTGTGACTCATTGGTTGAAGTCTCAGGCAGTAAAATTTTATCACGAAGGTCTTTCAAAACTTGTCCACTGCTATGATAAGCGCTTCAGTGTGTTTGGTGACTCTGTGGAAAAGTAATGTCAGGTGACCTCCTCTTCCTCAAAATCACCCTCTCCAAACCTTCCAGGAATTTCTCACTTCCAGCCTTGCCTTTCAATCATTCTTGAAAAACCTTAATCCTACTCCCAACATCACCACAGCCGAAGCCCAGGCTATCCGTGATCTGAAAGCTGACCGATCCATCATCATTCTTCCGGCTGACAAGGGTTCCACGACCGTGGTACTTGATCGTCGGGAGTATGTGGCTGAGGGACTGCGTCAGCTTTCAGACAACTCTACATACAAAGTTTGCCAAGGTAATCCCATTCCTGATGTCCAGGCGGAGCTTCAAGGTATCCTCAGAACCTTAGGCCCCCTACAAAACCTTTCACCTGACTCCATCAAACTCCTCACCCCACCGACTCCTCGCACTCCTACCTTCTACCTACTTCCTAAAATTCACAAACCCAAACATCCTGGCCGCCCCATTGTAGCTGGTTACCAAGCCCCCACAGAACGTATCTCTGCCTACGTAGATCAACACCTTCAACCCATTACATGCAGTCTCCCATCCTTCATCAAAGACACCAACCACTTTCTCGAACGCCTGGAATCCGTACCCAGTCTGTTACCCCCGGAAACCATCCTTGTAACCATTGATGCCACTTCCCTATACACGAATATCCCGCACGTCCAGGGCCTCGCTGCAATGGAGCACTTCCTTTCATGCCGATCACCTGCCACCCTACCTAAAACCTCTTTCCTCGTCACCTTAGCCAGCTTCATCCTGACCCACAACTTCTTCACTTTTGAAGGCCAGACATACCAACAATTAAAGGGAACAGCCATGGGTACCAGGATGGCCCCCTCGTATGCCAACCTATTTATGGGTCGCTTAGAGGAAGCCTTCTTGGTTACCCAAGCCTGCCAACCCAAAGTTTGGTACAGATTTATTGATGACATCTTCATGATCTGGACTCACAGTGAAGAACAACTCCAGAATTTCCTCTCCAACCTCAACTCCTTTGGTTCCATCAGATTCACCTGGTCCTACTCCAAATCCCATGCCACTTTCCTAGACGTTGACCTCCATCTGTCCAATGGCCAGCTGCACACATCCGTCCACATCAAACCCACCAACAAGCAACAGTACCTCCATTATGACAGCTGCCACCCATTCCATATCAAACGGTCCCTTCCCTACAGCCTAGGCCTTCGTGGCAAACGAATCTGCTCCAGTCCTGAATCCCTCGACCATTACACCAACAACCTGAAAACAGCTTTCGCATCCCGCAACTACCCTCCCAACCTGGTGCAGAAGCAGATAACCAGAGCCACTTCCTCATCCCCTCAAACCCAGAACCTCTCACAGAAGAACCCCAAAAGTGCCCCACTTGTGACAGAATACTTCCCGGGACTGGATCAGACCTTGAATGTGGCTCTCCAGCAGGGATACGACTTCCTAAAATCCTGCCCCGAAATGAGATCAATCCTTCATGAAATCCTCCCCACTCCACTAATTTCAAGTTGCCGCCGCTCATACCTCACCTGTCTTTCAACAACTTCTTTGCCTGTGTGCTTCCGCTTCGACTGACATCTCTGCCCTTACTCTTTGCCTGTAAATATGTCTTCTTGTGTCTGTGTATGTGCGGATGGATATGTGTGTGTGTGTGTGTGTGTGTGTGTGTGCGCGAGTGTACATCTGTCCTTTTTTTCCCCTAAGGGAAGTCTTTCCGCTCCCGGGATTGGAATGACTCCTTACCCTCTCCCTTAAAACCCACATCCTTTCGTCTTTCCCTCTCCTTCCTGAAGAAGCAACCATCGGTTGCGAAAGCTAGCAATTCTGTGTGTGTGTTTTGTTCATGTGCCTGTCTGCCGGCACTTTCCCGCTTGGTAAGTCTTGGAATCTTTGTTTTTAATATATTTTTCCCATGTGGAAGTTTCTTTCTATATATATATTAAAAACAAAGATTCCAAGACTTACCAAGCGGGAAAGCGCCGGCAGACAGGCACATGAACAAAACACACAAACACACACACAGAATTACTAGCTTTTGCAACCGATGGTTGCTTCTTCAGGAAGGAGAGGGAAAGACGAAAGGATGTGGGTTTTAAGGGAGAGGGTAAGGAGTCATTCCAATCCCGGGAGCGGAAAGACTTCCCTTAGGGGAAAAAAAGGACAGGTGTACACTCGCGCGCGCACACACACACACACACACACACACACACACACACACACACACACATCCATCCGCACATACACAGACACAAGCAGACATATATATGAGATATATGTCTGCTTTTGTCTGTGTATGTGCGGATGGATGTGTGTGTGTGTGTGTGTGTGTGTGTGTGTGTGTGTGTGTGTGTGTGTGCGCGAGTCTCAGAATCTTTGATTTTAACATATTTTTCCCATGTGGAAGTTTCTTTGTATTTTATTTACATCATCATATATATATATATATATATATATTCCTTGTACTTAGTTCTTTTTTTAATGTCAAAATGCTCCCTCCTATCTGAATAGCCCTTGTAAATCAACTATATTTCATTGCTGGTGTTATACTTTTGCTGATGCTTACCTATCCATTCCATTCACCTGCTCTTCCAAGACCTATGCAGCCCCTGACAGAACTACAGTGTCATTGGAAAATCTTAAAGTTTTATTTCTTCTCATTGAACATTAATTCTATCTCCAAATTTCACCGTTTCACATTGGTTTTCTTCAAAGCTTGCTCTATCATCAGGGATAGGCTACAATTCTGCCTCATTCTCAACTAATGCTTCCCTTTTATGTCCTTAGACCCATATAAGTGCAATCTGTTTGCTGCACAAGTTGCAAATATTTTGTCCCAGCTAACTTCAGAATTTCAAAGAATCTGTTTGAAGTAACATTGTCAAAGCTTTCTCTAAATCTTCAAACACTATAAATATGGGTTTATCTTTCTTCTAAAATAAGCCATAAGATCAGAATTGCCTCTATTGTTCCCATATTTCTTTGGAATCCTAACAGGTCTTCCCTGAGGTCAGCTTCTGCATTTCCCTATTCTCCTGCAAATAATTCATGTCAGTATTTTGCAACCATGACTCAAAACTGATAGTTTAGTAACACTTTACCTGACAGGACTTGGAATTACTACATTTTTCTTGGCGACTAAAAAGTATGTTTCAGTTGTTCCATTGCACACCCAATAGAATATTCTGTCCTGAATCTGGGGGAATGTCTGTGTCAGGGCCGTGTTTTGACTTGGCTCTTTCAGGGCTCTGTTGTATCTTCTCACAGTGTAATACCTCTCATCTCATTTAACTTATTCCATTTCCTGTAATATTGTGTTCAAAGTTCATTTCCCTTGTATAACTCATCTATATATCCCCTCCACCTTTAAGTTTTCCCTTATTTGATTAGGACTTTTTACCATCTGAGCTCTTGATGTTCGTGCAGCTGCTTTTGTCCAAAGGCGTCTATAGTTTCTCTGTAGGCAGTATCTGTATTTCCCCACAGTGAAATATGCTTCTAAACCCTTAAGTTTGTCCTCTAGCCAATCCTGCCGTTCCTGTCAGTCTCATTTTTTAGATTTCCTCACCTGTTTCAGTTTTATATTTTCTCCTTTCATCAGTTAAATCCAGTATGTCCTGTGTTATACAAGGATTTCTACTAGGCCTGGTCTTTTCACTCATTTGATAATCTGCTGCCTTCACAATTTCTGCTGTCTTGTACTGTATTCCTTTCCCTGTTCTAGTCAGTTGTTGCCTAATGCTCCCTCTGAAACTCTAGACACCCTCTCATTCTTTCGACTTTTAATCTACAGTTTATAAACATAGTTCATAACCAATAAATAGTATTGGATGAACTGCTACCCCTAGAAATGTGTTACAGTTTAAAATCCGGTTCTGCAATCTGTGTCTTAGCATTATGTAGTCAATCTGAAAATTTTTAGTTTCTCCAGGTTTCTTCCATGTATAAACCCTTCTTTCATGAGATAGTGATTAAGTTATGCTCTGTGCAAAATTCTGTCGGGCAGCTACCTCTTTCATTCCTTTCCCCCAGTCCATATTCACCTAATATTTTTCTTCTCTTCCTTTTCCTACTATCAAATTCCAGTTCCCCATCCCAATTAAATTTTTGTATCCATCAAGTATCTGAATAATTTCTTTTATCTCGCCAGACATTTCTTCAGTCTCTTAAACAGTGGAGCTAGTTGGCATATCAACTTGTACTACAGGGTGTACATAAAGTCTGGGAACACTTTCAATTATTTATTGCACAAGAATTAAACATTGTACAGATGTCATGCATATTGCATTTTGGAGAGAAACTCTGAAAGTTTTTTTTTTACAAACATTTGATATGTGAACCATGAGTGACACGGCAGACGTCAGGATGGTAATCGAATTCTTGCCATGCCCATCCCAGCATGGCATCGTCGACTGTGGCAGTCGCTTCCTGTGTTCTCTGCCGGAGCTCAGCTACATCACGTGGTAGAGGTGCTACATACACCAGATCTTCAATGTGTCTCCACAGAAAAAAAGTCATACGGAGTGAGATCTGGTGGTCTGGGAGGCCATTTCATGTAACAGCTGTCCCCTTCTGTAGCACAGCCAATTCATCGATGCGGCAGCTTCATGTTCAGGTTCCCATGAACTTCACAGTGGAAATGTTGCAGGACTTTTCCCACTTTCATTGGAGCCATTTCAAGTTCACGAGGTGCACAACACACCAATTTCTTTAGACTCCTTATGAATGTCTCTTGTATGCGCTCCACATTCACTTCACTCACACGGGATGTCCAATTCTCTTTGCCAGGCACAAGCAACCTGTCGTAATGAATTTGTTGTGCCAGTGGTAAATGACCTTCCTTGTTGGTGGCTTCTTACTGTACTTGGTTCTAAACATCCGTTGCACAGGTGTAACACACTTGTTTTTGTCCAACTCCAACACACAGAAAGCTCGCTTCGCATGTGAACTCACCATGTTTGCGACTAGTGCTGACTATCAGCAAATTACCAAAGTACACTGTGGCAGTATATGTGAAATAAAAAAAAAACTTTTAGTCTTTCTCTTCAAAATGACATGTGTATGATATCTGTATAGTGTTTGGTTCTTGTGCAATAAATAATTGAAAGTTTTCCTGCACGTTATGTACACCCTATACTATGGTCGGTGTGGAGTTGTGTCTGTCCTGGCTACAATAATGTGTTCAACATGCTGTTCATAGTAGCTTCTTTGTGTTCCTATTTTTTAAATTCATTATTAAACCTACTCCTGCATTACCCTATTTGATTTTGTATTGATAACCCTACCCTGTATTCACCTCACCATAAGTCTTGTTACTCGTGCCACTGAACTTCACTAGCTCCCACTGTATTTAACTTTAACTTGTCCAGTTTCCTTTTTAAATTTTCTAACCTTCCTGCCCAAACAAGGAAGCTGACATTCCACGCTGCAGTCCGTATGATGCCAGTTTTGTTTCCCCTAAAAGTGACATCCTTGTGAGTAGTCCCCACCTGGAGATCTAAATGGGAGATTATTTTACCTGAGAAGATCATCATTTAATCATACAATAGAGCTGTATGCCCTTCGCAAAAATTATGACTGTAGTATCCCCTTGCTTTCAGCAGTTCATAGTAACAGCACAGGAAGGCCATTCTTGTTGATGTTACAAGGCCAGATCAGCTGATCATCCAGGCTGTTGCCCTGCAACTACTGAAAAGGCTGCTGCCCCTCTTCAGGAACCACACATTTGTCTGACTTACTGCTCTCTGTATCGATCGGGCACACAGGCCACACCTCCAGTGGCATTACAGTTACCCAAATAACATATGCTAACAACAAAACATAATGATAGATAATCGTCAGGTAACGCTTACTCAGATTTACTGGAAGAATTAACTATTTAGCTTGTTCCTTGAAAGTAATCAGTTTGTCATCACTCTCGTCACAGGCAATTTTCTTCTTTTCAAAGGGCCTGGGTATGTTGTATTTTAATTGCAGACAAAGAACTGGAATTTTGCCTCCCACATTTCATAAAACTTACTTTGCGTCAGATGTCAGGATGAAGTGTCTTGCTGATGAATAAAGATGATGTGTGTCACAAGTCACCTTCCATGTGCATATGTTCTTTAGGTTGAGAGCCAGATGCGTTCTGGACATTTTTTTCCCAGAATGTTTTGAACGTTTGCCTCACATTACTTTCTCAAAAGGTTTAATAGTACAGTGGCATTTAGATCCTGCATCCTTTTTGTCTCCAGTTACTCCAGAACAAGATTCATACTATTCACCTGCTTTACACCACTTCTGCTTAAACTTCCTTCGTGAGGTACATGTCATCCTCTTCTGAGAAGATCTCTTCATCTGTCTTCTGCTCCTTCAGATAGGTATCTGAGACAGTGACAGATAGCTTAATATTAAGGCCCTGAAGAAATCCTATGCAGATTATCTGATTGCTAACAAATATTATTATTATTGTTACTATTGTTGTCATCATCATCATCATCATCATCATCATTGTTATTATTATTATTATTATTATTATTATTATTATTATTATTATTATTACTACTATTATTTTCACTCGAGTGAATATAGATGAAGAGATATGCGTATACACACCATCAAGCCTTCAACAACAGCCGTTCAGTGACAACCTTGTGTTTAATGCACTACAGGAGCATAATGGGATGTACATGCACGTACCAATATGTTCATGAAGATTTGCAAATTTATGTACTTCTGAGTCATTGAGAATATACTCAGGATCCTGGTCAGAGATATCAGGATCACTAAAAAGTCTTAATTTTCTTCTAATTCGTCAAATGTGGTCATAATCGTGGAAAACATATATGAGCCCCCTCTCAGTGCTAGCCATTTTACCTGCCTTTCGTCAATATGTTGCTGCAGCAGGCAGCCACTAGTGTTTACCATGAAGCATAACCCTGATATTTGTTTACTGAAATTTGAACCTGTTCCTGGTGTATTATATTCTGGTGTTCATAGGTAGTGCTGATTGCCTTACAACTCAAAATACGTGTGCTGATTCTTGCACTTGACTCCACAAAATACGCACTTACCAGACAACTGTGTGAAAGGTGAATAATTGTTTCCCATGGCCCTGATTAAAAATGTGTTGTTTATGTTTGCTATTGTTAGCAGATGCCAGTGTTTATATCTTTAAATTAGTAAGTGTGTTACTCTTTCCAAATGGTGAAACAATAAATGAGACGACTGTGCAAGCATACATAAAATACTAACTTCCTTAAAATGTTTTTAAGTATATGTAAGTATGTATGTATTATTTATTTATTATTACATGCCACCTGACCTCTTATGGTCACATTCCTCTGTCTGGAATTTCATATGCTTCCTGTTCTACATCATCTTTTCACTGGCTTGCTTTCCTTGCACTTTTCTTAAAGTTCGTCCACATCTCTTAGGTCCTTTTTCAGATTTAACCTCTTCTAAATTCTGCATTTTGCTTGTAAATGTATTTGCTTCCAACATTTGGGACTATGTGATGTCAGACCTGTCTTAACCTTTTCTCACTTTCTTAATCCCTGTTGCAGCATGTATCTTTTCCTTGTGTAGAAAGTTGAATATTTGTTTGGTTATGTGTTTTCATTCATTCTTTACATGTGTCCATGAACTGTTAGCTGCCTCTTAGACATAGTCTTCAAAATTCTTTCCGTGTTCTGTATGACTTCTTTGTTGCTTCATTGTTTCCATCCGCCTTCAGTTCAAACTGCACCTATAATTTTCCTTTCCCAGACCTTTAGCTCTTCCAGACTACATGTTGTCATGAGGCATTTACTAGTGTAGAGGTATTCCAGTTTGACAATGGTGTTGTAGTGGATTAATTTGACATTCCTGGAGAGACACTTCGTAATTTTTTTTATCTATGTGAGTCAATTGTCCAGCTGCAGCTTTTCCGTGTCCATTCTCCTGTGAAGTTCTTGCCAAGGTACTTACCAACACTTTCAATCTGACCTGTCCCTGTTTCATTGAATTTTGGTCCATATTTATCAGAAGTTTTATCTTTTTAACTGTTATCCTGAGTGGTGTTATTTTGACATTGCTATTTATTTTTATACAGTTGTACACACGAGCAGAAGTGCTGAGTGCTGAAGATGCCTGGCATTGCCCATACTGTAATCGTAAGCAAGAGGTAGTCAAGAAGTTGGGTCTGTGGTCTCTGCCAGATATTCTTGTGATACACCTAAAACGTTTCAGACAGGTATGTAGTGTTTACTAATAATATTGTAACTGTATGCACACTGGTAGTTATCAAACTAATTAAAAATATTTCACAAAATATAATATATTAAAAACAAAGATTCCAAGACTTACCAAGCGGGAAACGTTAGACAGGCACAATAAAATAAAATAACACACACACACACACACACACACACACACACACACACACACACACACACACAAATCCATCCATACATATGTGTGTGTGTGATCCATCCATACATATGTGTGTGTGTGTGTGTGTGTGCGCGAGTATATACCTATCCTTTTTTCCCCCTAAGGTAAGTCTTTCCGCTCCCGGGATTGGAATGACTCCTTACCCTCTCCCTTAAAACCCACATCCTTTCATCTTTCCTTCTCCTTCCCTCTTTCCTGAAGAAGCAACCGCCGGTTGTGAAAGCTCGAAATTTTGTGTGTGTGTTTGTGTGTTATGTTATTTTATTTTATTGTGCCTGTCTACCGGCACTTTCCCGCTTGGTAAGTCTTGGAATCTTTGTTTTTAATATATTTTTCCCATGTGGAAATTTCTTTCTATTTTATTCACAATATATATTGGTATCTGTAACATAATAAAAAAAGATTTGGTTTAAAGTATTCTTCCTCAGTTATAATTTTTTATATTTTGTAAGAAGCAGCGAGTTTCTTAACTTTTGGCATAACAGTTACTGACATTGAAAATTTTATATATATATATATATTATATATAAGAGAGAGAGAGAGAGAGAGAGAGAGAGAGAGAGAGAGAGAGAAAACCACAATATATCCTCATTTCAAACATAATGTTTTCCCGAAAGGGGCAATATAGTTGAAAGTAAATTTTAAAATTGTATCACAGTCAAGTCTTTTAATTGTTGGTATGGTCATGGAAAATCTTGGGCTGAACACAAGAACTGGTATGAGGAAAGACAGCCACTCACAATACTAGAGCATTTAGCAATAGGTGAGATAAGCACATAAACAACACAGTTAGTGTCATATCTCACTGAGTTACAGCTCTCCTCATGTGTTGTTCATTTACACAACAGGGTACAAATCTCATAAACATGTATTTATAACTTAAATAATATATAACCTTAAGATATGTCATAAAAATTCATTGCCATATGTTTGAATATCACAGCTACAATTTTTTGGTTAAATTCATATACACACAATTCTGAACAAGTACTGATTAGACATGAAATACCTGTCAGTGATTCGTGCCCAGTGTGCGACCACAGTCCTAAACCAAAATTCACAACAAAACCAAGTATTTACCTCATCAAAGTCCTAGAAGGAGGACGGGTCATTGTTGATAATCCATCCGTAAGTGTAGTTGTGCTATCATCCATGGAGCATGATGAGCTCTGATAGGGCAGGGATCAAGTGAAGACTTTGAGATACTGCTTCACCAGCTCACAACCAGACACTCCCCTTTCAACCTAAACTAGGCCTTAGGCTATGCTACAGATGGAAAGGTCACAGAAAGTGCACCCATGAGTGTTTTGTGCGACGCATAAGCCACGGCCAGGATGCTGGGCTGTGTACACAGTATGGTGCTTTGTTAGCAGTCCAGAAGCTCTGTGGGGAGCCATGGCAATCTACAGCAGCAGAAGGTTGCATCTTTACACACACTACTCGGCCTGGGCCTCCCATGGAACTGAGAGCACTGGGGCGGGAGGGAGGGGGGCACTGATTTAGAAACTGGTTGTATCACTCACCTTTTCATAAACTCTAAAGGCAAGTCGCATGCTTTAGGAATGCCCTGAGGTAAACTGATGGCATCATTTCTCACATCCTAAACTCTGAACCCCCCCAGCGGCTCATGGTTCTTCCACGAGTTCATGTGTGGGGCACAAGGGACCCTGAGATACTGCTGCCCATTCTTCCTTCCTGGGCTGCATTTGCTTCCCCTTGCCCCTCCCTCCCTGTCCTCTTTCCTTTCCTTCTGCCCCTCTTTCTCCTCACTTGATGTTCTAACTTATTGACCTGGATGTCCACCTGGTTTCTTGTATTCCTCCCAGTTTTTGTTCCTTTGCCTTTTCTTTTTCACCTTTCCTTTTTTGGCATTTTTGATCCTCCTTTGGGGCTTGACCTTCACTTCTAAATTTTCTCTCTGTAGTGCGAGCCATTTTGGGAAGAACTGCCTACCTAGCAGCTGCGGTGTGGATTCCTCTCCTCCCCCTCCCCCCCCCCCTTTCATTCTTCCCTTCCGTCCCCACCGTAGAGCACCATTCCCCCTCTCCCACTCTGCTAGGTCACCAGCATGTGTAGCCAGTCCTTGTGGTGGAGGTGTTATGTACCCAGCTGGCTGAGCTCCCTGGTAACACAGGGATCACATTTCTAATACCTAAGCTGTTGCCTCCCCATGTATGCCTAGGAGTGGTTGCTCGTCATTCTGGAGCATTCGAACTCCCAGCAGTGGCTGCCATACCAGGTGGCTTTTGCTGTAACTGGATGACACCCACAGCGATATTCATTGATTGCAGTGGATGGTATCAGGACTGATGCTTTGCATATGAATTATGTTAAGCTCCAAAAAACTGGCCGATCTTCTACAGCTATCTATTCTTTTGGCAATGGATCAGTTAATGATGCTTCTTATGACCCTGCAGCCTTCCCTTCCCTGGCTACATCCTGGGAGGAGGCCAGGCTCACCAGCTTGAGGTGAAACACTCCCTGCACTACTTGGTCTGTATTAGGACTTTCACCCCACCACGCCATTACTTTTTGTGAAATTTGTTGAAGACAAGTTTGGCGAAGTGTAGTCTCTCAGTAAGATGCAGTTCGGTTCATTGTTGTTCAAAACTACTTTTGCCGCTTAAACTGCAGCTCTTCATGCTTGTGAACATTTTGGTGACATCCCAGTGTTCATTACTCCTCATCTGTCTTTGAATAAGGTTCAGAGTCATTTTTCATTGGGATCTCATCCTCCATACTGACGAGGAACTCTGGACCAGCATTCATTTTGTTTGGAATGTTCAAAAATGGTCCAAAGGTCAATCTCATCAATACTAGGGTCTTTTTGCCATTTCAGGGAGACACATTACCAGAGGAGGTCAAGGTTATGGTTTACTTGGGTGATTTGAAGCTGTACGTCCGCCACCCATGATGTATTTTCGGTGCTTACATTTTAGGCATAAGTCTTCTTGCTGTCCGGAGGGCCCTCCGTGCAGTGAATTGGGACACCCACTGCATGATGGAGCCCCTTTGTTCCATCGTCCGTATTTGTTAACTGTAATGACTGTCACTCTCCACACTCATCGGACTGCTCGGTTTATAAGAAAGAAAAGGAGATAAAAGTGTTTAAGTCACTTGATTGTTTCTCCTACACTGTGGCTCATCAGAAATATGACCATCTTCACTGTGTGTGCCTATGACATTTAACTTTACCTCTGTTACATCCCTTCTTCCTCCTCCTCCCCCTCCCCCTTTCCTCACCCCAGTCCCATTCCCCTCCCCCCTGCTGCCACAACTCATCAGTGGGACCCACAGTCCTCCTGCTCTCTGTGTTGTGAATCTTGTACTCCCTCAATTCCCTGCCCCCTCAAACTATGAAAGACGAAGAAACAGAAGTCCCAGGAAAGGGCCCCCTCCAGTGCTCTTGGGGGCCTGTGCTCTGAGCCTGACGTCTGTATGGATGTCACCCTGTCCTCATTTTTAGTGGGTAGTGACTTGGCAGCATGACAGGCTCCAGCCCATTTGCCACGCATTTGGATCCCCATTCTGTGCATATTCAGAGGTACTGTAATGGATACTACCATCACTCCCCGAAGCTGCAGTCCCTCATTTCCTTTTACTTGGCAGCTTGTGTAATTCCCCAGAAATCTCATTTTACTGATGCTCACTCTCAGCTCCTCGTGGGTTCCATGTTTTCTGTCCGCCCTTTGAGGACTTTGGGTGGCATTCACATGTTGGTCCATATGGATGTTGTTATATCGTGGATCCCCCTTCGTACCACATTGGAAGCAGTTGCCGTCCGTGTCCACTTTGACTCTGCAGTCATAGTTTTCACTCTCTATCTCACTCCTGACAGGCCATCTACACCCACTGCTCTTCTTCAGCAACTCCTCCCTTCACCCCTCTTATTTAGGGATTTTAATATTCTTCACCCTTTGTGGCACAGGCACATAAGTTTCATCTAACAGGGGCTCCTCATTGACCAGTTTCCCCTACTCGTTTTAGTGCCATCTATGGCACTCTTCTGCTATTGATCTTTCACTCACTTCCCTTCCCCCTCTTCCTTCCTTACACTTGATGACCTATTCCTGACTTCCTGTTGATTCTCTGGTTCACTTCCCCCCACCCTGCCCGATGGCGAAGTTAATGTGCTGGGCTTTCAATCATGCTGTTTGGCCTCTATCTGTCTTCCAAGTCTTGTTTACACTACCTTTGTCAGGTTGTATTGATGAAGTCATTTGTGATATGTCCAATAAAATAATTTGCATCACTGGCATTCTGTTCTGTTGGAGCTCACCCATTGCCACCACCATTCATGGTTGTTGTTGTTTCTTGCAGCATCCTAAGCAGAATACGTCATCCACTGGTTGTATCACCTTTAAACATCTTCACGCCAAAATCCTTTACTTAATCAAACAGAGCAAACAGGTGTGTTGGAAACACTTTAACTCCCCCCTAGGTTCTTCTGTCTCTTCACCATATGTGTGGACTACACTGCACCCTCAGAGGTTGTGAGTGGCAGTCCTCCATTTCAGGCCTTGCCTTTCCAGGTGGCCTTTGCACAGATCAATCGGTTCTCACAGAACACTTCACAACCCATTTTGCAACTGCATTACCCGTCAGTCTCCTATCCAGCCGCCTTCCTCCTCCAGAAACAGTGAACTGCAGCTTCCCATATAAGTTTCACCTCTTGTGAGGAGGAATCCTACAGTGAACCTTTTACTAAATGAGGACTTTTTCTGATCCTCTCTTCTGCCCTCAATTCAGCCTTCGGCCCTGATTTAATCCATAACCATTTGCTTCAACTCTTCAACCCTCCATGATGACAGTATTTCCTCCAGGTGTTTGTACTGTACTTGGCTCCAAGACATTTCCCCTCGAGAGACAGGCAAGGACCCATCATCCTCGGCTAGTTACAGCCAACCAGTGTTATCAATGACACCTGTAAATTATTTGAATGTATGGTGGCTCGTAACCTCAGTAGGGTCCTCGAACCTTGGGATCTTTTCTCCCTTCACCAATGCGGCTTTTGGGAGGAATGAACTCTGATCAATCACCTGCTTCGATTGGAAATCTCATTTTGGCAGTCCTTTTCTCAGCACCACCATCGTATCACAGTTTTCTTCGATCTTTGTAAGGCCTACGACACAGCTTGGTCATCACATTCTGCTTATGCTCCATGAGTGGAGCCTAACAGCTCCTGTCCCACCAGTCATTCAGAGTTAAGATTGGCAGTGTTCTCAGCTCTCCGCAGACCCAGGAGAGTGGCATTCCAATGGGCTACATATTCAGTGTCCTTACTTTTCTCATTGCTATAAATGGACTTACACCTCCTGCCAGACCTTTGATCACTTCTTCTCTGTATGTAGATGATTTATTTGGGATAGCTCCCACTTGGCCTTTGCAGAGTGACAGCACCAGGTTGTCATCTAGCGCACTTCCATGTGGATGCTCTCACATGGTTTTCAGTTCTCCCCCCATAAGTTGTTGTTGGTGCATTTTCATTGCCTTACTGCAGTTCATCCTAATCAGAAGCTCTACCTTGATGCCCAATCTCTGACCACGATCCCCCAGTTACATTTCTTGTTTCTTCTTTTTGAAAACAAGTTTACTTTGAAGGATGGCTGTTTTCTTAAACTCAGTTTGCTGTTTTATAAAATCAATTTTCTTCACTTCCTTGCCCACACTTCTTGGGGTCCAGATCAGTAGATTCATCTCGGCCTTTATTGGGAGTTACTTCTATCCCATCTGAAGTATGGTTGTCAAGTTTATCGGTCAGCTGCCCGTTTCACAATGCTGCCTTGAACCTGGTTCACTCTCATGGTATCTGTTTAACCACTGGTGCCTTTCGCACTAGTCATGTCAATGATCTTCTGGTTGATGCTGGGATCCCTCCACTTTTGGTCCAACAGTCCCAGCTCCTGTTCCCTCCCCCCAGGGGGCTTGCCACTCGTTGGTGGGTTTGTGCTTGACTACCACAGGAGCCCCGGCCTTTGCAGCATTTTTTTCACTTCTGTGCTGCATGTCTATCCTCTTGCTATCCTTTTTCCCCCCTCACTTGGGGAACGTGTCTGGAATGTTATTGGGAATGTTCTGCGTTGTCTGTTGCTGACGTAAGAACAGCCTCACTTTTATTTTTCGCTCCCTTTTCCTTTCTTTGTTTCCCTTCTCCTCCCGTTCCTCCACTTCGGTGTTTGAAGTTCCTCTTTTTCTTCTTCCTCCCTGTGTGCTCCTGAAGGCTGGCCCATGAGTCTGACATGTAACAGGTGACTGGGTAATGCATAATTCCCAGCACCGGGTCGACAGGTAGGGTTTGCGCGTACCCCCTGGTATGGGCCAGGCCGAGGGATGGGTGACTGCTTGAGCTGCAACCTTCCCAAATTGCCGATTGGTCCCTCTGTCTGGTGTTCAGGAGGTGTAAACAATCACCTGAGGCAAGTGCACCCCCTTGTGAAGGGGGCCCCCAGTTGGAAGGAGCACATCATTGGAGATGCTGGCAGTCATGGAATGAGTCAATCGTCTTCCCAATCAATGTCTACGAAACGTAAATACAATGAGGCTAATGATTCAAAGACCCTTCTCGCTGCACCACAGTTCCTCATGGTGCCACATACTGAAGACGGTCAGTCTTTCATCACAGTAAATCTGTTTATTATTCAGAAAGGTGTTAATGCAACTGTCAGCCCTCTGAAATCTTGCTCTCGTTTACGGAATGGCACTTTGCTTTTGGAGACTACTTCTGATTCTCAAGCACAACAAGGCTTCACCATGGCTACCCTGTTCGTGTTGAGGCCCTTAGAACTCCAAATTCTTCCCTTGGCATAATTTGCACCACGCTGCTAGACAGTTAAACAGAGGCCGAAATCCAGTCTTACATCTCTGATCAGGATGTCGCTTCCATCCATCGTGTAATGAAAAAGGTACATTCCTCCTTAGTGCCCATCTACACTCTTTTTCTCACCTTTGATAGAGTGGTACTTCTATCCAAGATCAAAGCAGGCTATTAAATTATCACAGTCCGGCCGTATATTCAGAACCCGATGCGGTGCTACCAGCATCATTTCAACCACTCTAGAACGTCTTGTCGACAAACAGCCAAATGTGTCACCTGTGGTAGGGATGCGCACAAGGGTGATTGTCCACCTCCTTCTTCACACTGCAAAAACTGCAACCATGCCACTTCCTCTCGGGATTGTCCCGTGTATCTGATGAGTAGGCTGTTAGAGAGCTGGATAAAGGAAACAGTGCCTTACCCAGTAGCTCACAAGTTACTGGCTATTCACAAACCCTGCATTCTTCCATCTGGCACCTACAGTACTGTTCTTGCTACCCCTCGCTCCATGAAGGACATGGCCATGCAGACGTGCAACCTCCAGTTCACTTGTGAGGTTCTGAAATCGCTCAGTGTCAATGTAGCATCGTGCCATCCTCCCGTCCAGCAATCCAACAATCCGTCAAACTCTCACCTCACAGGTACATAAGTGGTAGGCTGGAAAGGACAGGAGGAATACTTCCATGAAGAGTTCCTCCAGCCAAACACCACTGGGTTCTTCCTCTAACTGCAAAGGCTTGAAGAAGTCCACCAAAGGCAAATCTTTTCCTTCACCAACTCAAAGACCTCTTCAGTGGTGTCGCCACATGATACTTCAGCCCGGCTGGCCTCCATGTCGCCAGTGCGCATCACCAACCAACCGTTTTTCAGCGTTGGACTCCACATACTGATTGCACAAGCAAGCTGATGATTCTGTGGACCCCATGGAGCAGGATTCTCCTGCTTCTGTGTAGTAGCGACTCTTCAATGTCACTCGGCAGCCACCGAGGGGACACCCCTGCATCTCTTCCTCACCATGACTCTCCTCCAAAGGAATGCTTGCAGCCTTCAGTCCCACAAAGAGGATTTACGCCTACTTTTAGCATCGCAACTGCCTTCAGAAAACGAAATTGTGCCCTCATGACCCACTTTGAGCTTTCACATTTTCTACTGATTCGTTTTTACCTTACCCCTGAGGTTGGCACTCCATCTCATGGGAGCATCATGCTGCTCATACGGGATGACATTCATAGTCAACCCATCTCCCTGACTACCCATCTTCAAGCTGTTGCAGTTCACCTTTTCCTTCCCCACCAGACTTTTTCCCTCTGTACCATTTATGTCCCTCTGACATTCGATGTCACCAGGGCATACTTACTTCAGGTTATTGGGCAGCTACCTCCCCCATTTATGCTACTTGGTAATTTTAATGCACATCATCCTTTTTGGGGTTCTCCCAGGACCTGTCAGAGAGGTGCCCTCTTGACTGACCTTAACCAACTTAACCTCTTCTGCCTTAACACTGGGGCACCCAATTTCCTTTTCGACTCTTCGCACACCTATTGTCATTTGGACCTATCTACCTATCCTTCTGCACTGCCCAGCTTGCCCATCGTCTCAAGTGTTTCCGTTCTTTCTGACACCTACAATTTCTCATGTGCTATCCATTTTCTGACTCCTAGCCCATCCATGTGCACGCCCAAATGACAGCTTACTAAGGCTGACTGACAGCTTTACTCCTCCCTGATGACCTTCAAAGAACAAGATTTCCCCAGTTTTGACGACCAGGTAGAATATCTCACAAACTTTATCCTTACTGCTGCAGAAAGTTCCATTCCTTGCACTTCCACTTTACCAGGTCGTGTCCCAGTCCTTTGGTGGACTGAGGCATGCCGCGATGCATTTCATGCACGGAGACATGCTTTCCGCATTTTTAACCATCATCCTATGATGGCAAACTGCATTCATTATAAACGGATGTGTGAAAAGTGTCGTTCGTTCTTAGAGACAGCAAAAAGCTAGCTGGACTTCATTCACTAGTTCTTTTAACAGTGCATCCCTTCCTCTGTCGTGTGGGCCAACCTCTGACAGCTCTAGGGACCAAGATCCATTCCCCAATTTCTGACCTGACAGTAGCAGACGTTGTCCTCGTGGACTCTGTTGCTATCTTCAACACCTTGGGCCACCATTTTGCGGAAGTTTTGAGCTCTTCCCACTATCGCCCTGCCTTCCTCCATCGGACATGAGCGGAGGAGGCTCGGGCGATACCCTTCTCTTCTCTGAATTGTGAGTGGTACAATGCTGCCTTTACTATGAGAGAGCTAGATCATGCTCTCAGTTGATCCCGATCCTCCACCGCAGCGCCAGATGCCATCCACATTCAGACGTTGCAGCACCTTTCTCTTGTGGGCAAGCACTTTCTGCTTAACACATACAATTGCATCTGGGCAGAGGGCACATTTCCTGGACACCGGCGTGAAGCCACCATCATACCCATACCTAAGCCCGGTAAGGACAAAAACCTTCCTTCTAGCTACTGCCCCATCTGTCTTACCAGCTGCATTTGCAAGGTGATGAACGTATGATTCATGCCCGGCTGGTATGGTGGCTTGAGTCTCACAATTTACTGACGAGTGCACAATGTGGATTTAGAGCGCAGCATTCTGCAATTGACCATTTCATTACTTTGTCCACCAATGTCATGAATGGTTTTCTGCGGAAATCGCTGACTGTGGCCATGTTTTTTGATTTGGAGAAGGCCTATGACAAGATAGAGAGCTGATATCCTCCGTATTCTTTACATCTACATCTACATCTACATCCGTACTCCGCAAGCCACCTGACGGTGTGTGGCGGAGGGTACCCTGAGTACCTCTATCGGTTCTCCCTTCTATTCCAGTCTCGTATTGTACGTGGAAAGAAGAATTGTCGGTATGCTTCTGTGTGGGCTCTAATCTCTCTGATTTTATCCTCATGGTCTCTTCGCGAGATATACGTAGGAGGGAGCAATATACTGCTTGACTCTTCGGTGAAGGTATGTTCTCGAAACTTCAACAAAAGCCCGTACCGAGCTACTGAGCGTCTCTCCTGCAGAGTCTTCCACTGGAGTTTATCTATCATCTCCGTAACGCTTTCGCAATTACTAAATGATCCTGTAACGAAGCGCGCTGCTCTCCGTTGGATCTTCTCTATCTCTTCTATCAACCCTACCTGGTGCGGATCCCACACTGCTGAGCAGTATTCAAGCATTGGGCGAACAAGCGTACTGTAACCTACTTCCTTTGTTGTCGGATTGCATTTCCTTAGGATTCTTCCAATGAATCTCAGTCTGGCATCTGCTTTACCGACGATCAACTTTATATGATCATTCCATTTTAAATCACTCGTAATGCGTACTCCCAGATAATTTATGGAATTAACTGCTTCCAGTTGCTGACCTGCTATTTTGTAGCTAAATGATAAGGGACCTATCTTTCTATGCATTCGCATCACATTACACTTCGCTACATTGAGATTCAATTGCCATTCCGTGCACCATGCGTCAATTCGCTGCAGATCCTCCTGCATTTCAGTACAATTTTCCATTGTTGCAACCTCTCGATACACCACAGCATCATCTGCAAAAAGCCTCAGTGAACTTCCGATGTCATCCACCAGGTCATTTATGTATATTGTGAATAGCAACGGTCCTATGACACTCCCCTGCGGCACACCTGAAATCACTTTTACTTCGGAAGACTTCTCTCCATTGAGAATGACGTGCTGCGTTCTGTTATCTAGGAACTCCTCAATCCAATCACACAATTAATCTGATAGTCCGTATGCTCTTACTTTGTTCATTAAACGACTATGGGGAACTGTGTGAAACGCCTTGCGGAAGTCAAGAAACACGGCATCTACCTGTGAACCCGTGTCTAAGGCCCTCTGAGTCTCGTGGACGAATAGCGCGAGCTGGGTTTCACACGATCGTCTTTTTCGAAACCCATGCTGATTCCTACAGAGTAGATTTCTAGTCTCCAGAAAAGACATTATACTCGAACATAATACGTGTTCCAAAATTCTACAACTGATCGACGTTAGAGATATAGGTCTATAGTTCTGCACATCTGTTCGACGTCCCTTCTTGAGAACGGGGATGACCTGTGCCCTTTTCCAATCCTTTGGAACGCTTCGCTCTTCTAGAGACCTACGGTACACCGCTGCAAGAAGGGGGGCAAGTTCCTTCGCGTACTCTGTGTAAAATCGAACTGGTATCCCATCAGGACCAGCGGCCTTTCCTCTTTTGAGCGATTTTAATTGTTTCTCTCATGGGGCTTCTGTGGCCGCCTTCCCTGTTTCCTTCAGGCATTTTTAAAAGACCGAGTTTTCAATGTGCGTGTGGGTTCTGCCGTGTGGGACACTTTTATCCAGCAAAATGGTGTGCTTCAGGGTTCCATCCTGAACGTTGTCCTCTTTGTTATTGCCATTAACCCTACAATTGCCTGTCTCCCGCTGGGCATCTCCGGCTCCCTTTTTGCCATATATTGCAGTTCTCCATGGACCTGTCTGAATGAGCAGTGTCTTCCGTGATGTCTTGATCGTCTTTATTCTTGGTACATCGACAGTGGCTTTCGCTTTTCCACTGACAAAACTGTCTGTCTGAATTTCTGGCAACACAATTGGTTTATCCAATCATCTTTACATATTGGGCCTGTTGTGCTTCTACTCATTGAAACTACGAAATTATTGGGGCTCATGCTTGATAGGAAACTGTCTTGGTCCTTCCATGTGTCTTACCTGGCAGCCTGCTGTCCTCAATGGTACTCCCTGGGGTGCTGATCGAACCACAGTCTTCCATTTGTACCGGTCCCTTGTCTGTTCGAAACTCTACTAGGGTGCTTCGTTTATGTATGTGCACGTCCATCCCTCTTACGCTGTCTCAGCACTATCCACCATCGTGGCATCCATTTGGCAATGGGTGCCTTTTTCACTAGCACAGTTGAGTCTGTATGCTGCAGCTGTTGAACTACCACTGTCCTACTGCCGTGACTTTGTTCTCAGCAGGTATGCATGCCGTTTCTCTTCCATGCGTGGCCACCTAACCTATGCCTACTTTCCTGATGATTACTTTGATCGCCAGTATGGGGTGCGTCCCTCATCTGTTACTTCCTGGAGTCTGCTTTCGGCACTTGGCTACGGTACCACCGTGGGTTCGTGAAGCGGCCCATGTTAACCTTGGTCTTCATTCACTTCCTATGGACAGTACTCTAGCCTCGGTCTATTGCCTTCAGGTTCACAACTTTCACATGGATCTTCGCGATAGTACCTTTGTATACACTGATGGCTCTCGGACTGACCATGGGGGTGGGTGTCCCTTCGTCATTGGCACCCGTCTCTTTCGATATTGGCTTCCGGCACACTGCTCAGTATTTACAGCTGAGCTCTTCGCACTGTATCAGGCCACAGAGTACATTTGGTGACACAGCCTTTTTGATTGTGTCCTCTGCTCAGACTCACTCAGCGCTCTTCACAGTCTGTTTGTGCTATACACCGCTCATCCCTTAGTACAGTGGGTTCAGGAAAGATGTCACTTGCTCACTCTTGGTGGACCAAGTGTGATGTTTCTGTGGGTTCCTGATCATGTCAGCCTGCCAAGGCCGCAGTCCTCGTACCTTAGTCCGAGAATTCCTCTGTTCCATCCGATGATCTCTGTGTTGCCGTCTATCAGGAGGTGGTGTCCCTTTGGCATCGCCAATGGTCTTTGCTTCATGGGAATAAGTTCCGACTTATTAAGCCTCTCTGTGATTTGGATGACCACCTCTAGGACCTCCCGCTAAGGGGAGGTCATTTTAAGTAGGCTACATATTGGGCACTGACTCTTTAGCTGCTGTCACTTCATACACATTGTGCCCAAGTTTTACCTGCCCACCACTTCCTGATGGACTGCCCATTTTTTAACCATTTACTTTCCTGCTTGGGCCATTTTAGCAAATAACATACAGGCTGTCAACCACGTTTTACTTTTTATCCCCCAAAGCAATATAGTGAAGGCCATTTCATGTTTAGTTTTGGACCTCCGTTTCTTTATGGTGTGTCTTCCCCCCCCCCCCCCCCCCCCCTCCTCCCACATGCCTGTTTTTAGCTCTCTTCTATTATGTCAATTGAGACTGACGTTTAGTTGTTTTTTAACTCCTCTCTGCCTTCATGTGCTATAGTTTTGACTTGGGCACATATGACCCCAGTTGTTTTTCATGCCCTGAAGCAAAACAAAACAAAACCAATCCTGGTTCCCTGTGCCATCACTATTCACTTTTCTCCTCCTCACTCCTCCTCACTCCTCCTGTTCTGTTCTTTTCATGGCTTAGGGGCATCACCCACCCACTGCCCACCCTTGGCTGAGTTTACCCACTGGGTTCTGCGTTGCTTCTCTCTGCCGCAGTTTCCATCTCTCCTCACCACCTTCTCTTCTGACCACTGCCCCACCCCTCTCCCTTTGGTTAGGTGCTGGGCCCCAGATACAGATAGTTGTCTTTCAGGGGCTGAAAGCCTCCATCGCTCTGTTCGATTCACCTGCTCTAACGGGAGTTTCAAGATCATCATCATCTTGGACAGTTTCTACCCTGTGGCCGGGTCTGTTTGGAACATAGGCCTCTCCATCGTCTTCTGTCGTGCCACTATCTCTCCGTCTTCACCTTGGTCCAGCCTTCTCCTTTCTTCTGGACGCATTCCACCACTCCCTTCAGCCATCTCTCTCTCGGTCTTCCTCCTTCCAGTTTCATTTTGCGTATCATCCTGGGTATCTCTTCTCCTCCATTCACTTAACATGCCCATACCATCTCAGCCTTGATTTCTCTATCACCTCTTGTAATGATTCCACCTTCATTAAGTCTCTGATCCCCTCATTTCTTAACCTGTCTATCTTTGTCACTCCAGTGCTGTTCCTCAAGAATTTCACCTCGCTAATGTGTACTTTGCTTTTCTCTCTTCCTTTCATAACCCAAGTTTTGGATGCATATGTCAGGATCAGGATGTAATAACTGGTATATAACCATTTTACTAATTTAGGGTACATCCTTGCTCCATATCAGGTATCTGACACACTTCTGAAATGCTTCTGCTTTTCTCCCCCACTCGTTTATTTCTCTGTCGTTTTTTTCATCTTCCTGTATCAGGCTTCCTAGGTACTTGAAACTCTCCACTCTCCTTAATTGTTCCCCACCAACTGTTATTCCAGTTGTACTTCTCTCCTTCAGTCTTGTTGTGATGATCACCTCATTCTTACTTTCCTAAATTTCATCCCACATTCTTGTACTGTACGTTCCCAGGATACTGTTGGTTTTTACATTGATGGCTCTAAATCCGCTGATCACAAGGGGTATGTCATCACGTCCGTGTGTGTGTGTGTGTGTGTGTGTGTGTGTGTGTGTGTGTGTTTGTGTGTGTGTGTGTGTGTGTGTGGTGGGGGCGAGCTTGGCAACCAACAACCTCCTGTTCTCCGGGGCGCCACATGAGCAGCTTTACATCAGATCCCTTTTTGCTAAATCGTGGACCAACTCTTGATGGTTGGGGGGGAGGCTACCTCCCTGTCTAATAAACTTGCGCAATGTAGGAGACTAGGAGACGCATAAACTTGCGCAATGTAGGAGACTAGGAGACGCTCACCATGTGGTATTCTTCCTTCCTCCTTCTGCCCCAGTTGGAATTTATCACCCTTTTCTGTCTTCATATCGGCGATACTTGGTTGACCCCTGGATTTTTGCTCCACCGTGAGCCACTCTCTCGCCTCCCCCCTTTTGGTAGTTGGCGCCCCCCACCCATTGGATCTCCATATTTTGTTGGACTGGCCCCTCCTTTTAGCCCTTCACACTAAATATGTCCACCCACCTGTTATCAGATGACTCTTGCAGAGTTACACCTGTCACCAGTTTTCTTTGCTAATGTTACGTGTCTTCCCATGTTTCGATACCTAAATTTACTTCAGGAATTATAGTCATTTGGTTAGTGTCTGCATTGGTTATGGTGGCCTTGGTCTTGCCTCCACACCAGCCAGGCTCTCCTCTCTTTTCTCTATGTTCTGTCTGGTCTTTTGTCTGCTTTGTTTCCCCCTTTATTGTGTCTTCTTCCCCTGGTGTTGTCCCCATTGTGTCATGATCATGGTATGGTGGGGATCGGAAAGGGTTGGTTGCAGTACTGGTGCACCAATGAGCAAATGAGCATTGGGTCTCTGGGGTATCCCAGCATTGGGTCTCTGGGGTATCCCTGCTCTCTCACCCACAACCCCCCCCCCCCCCCCTCCTGTTCTTTAGTCTTCTTGTTAGCCCGACATTCTTTTTATCTCTCTGCTCATTTTCCTTGCCCTTTGATTGGACTGTGCTGTTTGTGTTGTTCCTCACTTGATTTCTGCCACCTTAGATCATGGGACACATGAGGTTGCTATTTGGTCCCCTCCAAACAAGCAACCAATCAACCATAAACTTTGAAGGTTGCACAGGCACTAGCAAGTTGGGTGTCTCACAAGGATCCACAACGGAGTCAAATGCCAGAGCTAGTTGCACACTTTTAACCGCACCAGGGTTTGTAGTTGGCACCATCTATTGGTCACCCGTTTCATTGCTTATAACCAAAACTGCCAGAATTTGTTAAAGGCTGAAGAAATAACGGGTGCCAGTGAGGTGGTTTGTCTATGACACTTCACAAAAAGCTATTGTGTGCTACTTTCACCTCTACTCACAACAGACTACACATGCAGTTTTGAATAATGTTGGCACATACAGCATTGGACTGACTGTCCTTTTTTCAACTAACTGTCATGTTAAATTGCAACATAAATGGCAGTATTTTTCATTAATGTTCAGAACACTTAGAGTTTAGTCTAATGACAAAATTAATGCATATTGGTGAAATAATTCATGATAATGTGAGTTGTTCACGAGATGTTACACACAGTAAACATATAATGTCTAGTATCATCGTACAAGTTGTTTAAGTGCACTTCATGATTTAGTTTTTGTTTAATGATATATATTAATAGTGGTAACTGGCTCAGTTGTACAAGTTTATAACTTGTTGCACAGCTCTACCACGAAGTGGCACGTGGGGGAGGCTACGAAGACAGCAGCTACAGGCAGACATAGTAAAGGGTATAGTAAGGACATGATGTAGTTTAGCTGGGGATTGATGCAAGGTGTGAAGGACTTTGATTAGGGATTCAAATGAGTCAATGTGTCTCGTTTAGTAGCAGATTTGTCTCCTGCACTGGAGTCTGAGACTCCAGGGGCAAGGCATCAGGTTTAAGGACAAAAGGAGAAGCTCTGTAGCCTTGATGCTAGGCATAGAGTTTCTGATTAGTTTTGACTGGCATTTAGCTGTGCTGTTCCAGTTTCTTGACTTTAATTATTTTGATTGTACATTGCAATTTAGAAGATTAGCATGTTGAGGAACTGTACGATGTCATTTGACCAATTCTGGAGCATCCTTCATCAGCTTGGGACCTTTAACAAATTAGATTAAGGAGAAAGAGAGAGAAAATTCAACGAATTACTACACAATCTGTCACAGATTTGTTCAGTCAGTTCAAGACTGTCACAGTAATACAACTGCAGACATTACATGAAATACTAGGAGAGCCTTACACACAAAATTATGAAAAGTCACGTTCCAAAAGGATTTAAAAAATGTAAAACTTTCTTGAACATACATTACTTGTACCAAACACAATGCTAAAAGTAGAGAAACTTTAGGGCCTACACAGAAGTGTTCAGGCTTTCTTTCTCCTCGTGCACTATTTGCAAATGGTATAGGTGGGGGAGGGGGTGAGGGGAATGAAGCTGGAACACTGTGAAACCTCTGCAACACACACCACATGGTGGATTGTGTAGTACAGACGTGAGCATATTCATCTCGTAACAGTGGAGAGTGTTTTGGAGCACATACAAAGTTGCCATTGTACTAGATAGTGAACATCACTTTTATGCAGTTGATGTATTACAGCAATCCAAGCAGAGGTCTACAACAAAACTGACAACGCTGGTCGATTTCCCTCTATATGGGTTCGATATGAATCCTCACCTGGCTGACCGACCAAACGGCCCTCCTCCTCAAAACCTGTGTTCACCGGGTGGTGGTGTCCTCGGCGGTCTCGGCTGGTCTCCATGGAAACGGCCTCGTCGCACTCCTAACCGACCGGATGACAATGTGTACGACCTGTACGCAGTGTGCAACCACCATGGCCAGGATCCCCAGGGTGGCCATTATACAGGTACGGGCTCATCTTGATGCATTTCAATGTTTGGAAGGCTGTGTCACATAAAAATAGCTACTGACTAATGTGCTAACAGTATCAAATGAAGTTTGTACCTACCAATAAACTACTGGAATTATGCAAATACTCTTCTCGGGTTTGCCGCCGGATTGTATTGTGTAACTCGCACAATATTTCGTCGATGCAACTGCTCGACGAAATATTGTGCGAGTTACACAATACAATCTGGCGGCAAACCCGAGAAGAGTATTTGCAGCAGATCCGTCGGGAAAGCATGAAAAGTCACTACTGGAATTATGATTTCCTTTTTTTCCACCAACATTGAAAAACTTAGACATGCTATTTTCTGGGGGGAATTTGCGTATTTCATGCACTACCACTCTGCGTTTTTACGTTTTAGGTAATTGTAACTTGTTGTGTAATTTCCAAGATCTCTTGCAAGTGATGTATATCAAACATGCAACTGTCATGGTGCCAGATATCAATTTTGTTTACACTGTTGACAACAGTGATGACAGAAGATGACAGTGATTTACCTTACCTTAATCGTCAATCAGATCTTCATTGACAATTCTGCATCTTGGCTACTCAGTGAGAAGTAATCCTTTTTTGCTGTACCTGGGATACACTCTAGCAGTATCTCTCAAGAAAACTGTGAGAATCTTGTAAAAATCTTTTTACCAATTTTCAGACATTTCTCCCCATGACAATCCATGCAATTCCTAAGATCGTGATTTGGGAATGAAGTAAGTCTAAACCCCTTTCCATAGTACGCATCTTGGAATTAACTCTCCCCAGATAAGAGTAATGCGAGTCAACACAGCACTGGCTCCACTTTTGGGAAGGTTCACTTGTTACAAGAAGCTCTGTTATCAACACTGTACATGAAATTAATAACTAATCGACATCTGACACCATGACAGTCTCACACTCAATGTGTGTCGCATGTAAATGATCTCAGTAATTACTGTGATTTATGTACCGGTGCTGCCTAGTGCAGTAAGTTGTTTCTCTGAATTGTTGATAGAGGCATTGAAGAGTCTCAGTTCTTCATCCCTGGCAGTGGACTGTTACCAACATGTGGTAGTAGGTAATGTGTTGCTCATTATACCCTATCTTACAGATATTTCACAGCCTGTATTGCTTACTAAATGTAGAATTTTTTTCACATTTTTTTCAACTTTTCCTAATGGAGCTCTTCACTAATGGAAGTGACGTGCTACCTCTTTTGATCAGGTGGTAGTAGAAGGGATGGACTCCATCCGAATGAGGGGGTAGAGAGTGATTTTCATAACAGTGTGTGTGCGCACGTGTGCCAGACTTTCCAATCCTCAACCTCTCTAATATGTCCCACACTTTTCTGTGCCTCCATCTAATAGCCCAAAAAGCTCAGGCAGACTGGTTATATTAAATCTTATCACCATAAAATACTTTGTTGGAAAATATATTCTTTTCCACCACAGGAGATGGCATCTTTCAATACTATGTTGTAGCTATCAAAATATACTCATTTGAGCTTTGACCTGCAATCTCACTCTGTCTCAGTCTGCCTGAAATCCCATAATTGTTACTCCCTCTTTACTGTTACCCACTCCAAACAATTGCCTCTCTCTGCTTTCTGAACAAATATATTTTGCATTGGTTCTCATTTTTTATTTTTCCATCAAAATTATTAGTTTTGTCGAATATTGAACCAGAAGTAGTTGTCAGAGGAACAATTCCAGCATATAGAAAAGTCTAAACAACCTTCAGTGAAACTAAAAGAAAAGGCATCACCATTTAGAGTGCAAGAGGAATTTCCCTGTGCATCCCATAAGAGAGAGTGTGTAGGTGGAGTAAGGTGGTAGTCATAAATAAAATCCGCCAGATTTTCTAAAATCATAAGAAAAAGAAATATTTATTGAGAGGATCTGTTGATTTAGAAAAAGCATTCGAAAGTGTAAAATGGTTAAAGATGCTCAAAATTCTGAAGAAAATAGATGTAACCTGTAGCGAAAGGTAAATAATGTACAATATGTACTAGACCTATTGGGGTTAGCTGAAACAAGATAGAAAGGAGAAGGAAGGAGAGAACTGAGGAAAGGCTACTGACTGTACTGCAGTGGAAATGAGGAGGGAAGGAGAAATGGAATCAGAATAGTAGTAAGAGATCGATTAAAAGAGGAAGTGAAGAGAATAAGTGATAGGATGATGAAGACCAAAACTTCACTTGAGGGGACGACAATAGAGGTAACACAGGTGTATGCACTGCAGGTGGGTTGCACTTCTGAGGAGAAGCCATAGTTTGAAGAAGAAATACAGAAGCAGACGGGGAGGAAGAATATGACAGTAATGGGAGATTTAAACACACACTCTGGAAGAGAAAGACAAGGCTGCGAAAGTGTGCTTGGACCAGAGGGTTGGGGCTGCTGAAATGAGGAAAGTGGAAGATTATTGGAGCTCTGTCAAAGGAAAGGCTTGGTGGTTGGGAATTCTTGGTTCAGGAAAGGAGAGAGCCACAAGATTACCTGATACAGTCAAGACTTAAAGAGAAAGTTGATAGTTGACTACTTCCTGTCCAATAGTGCGATAAATAGGAACATAGTTGACATTAAGGTAATAGTGGTAGTAACCACCATTTGCTGGTAATGAACCTGAGAGGGACTAAGGATAATAAAGGGACAGAAAACCAGGAAAGACGTACAAGGGTATGCAAGTTAAAGGAAAAAGAATTCAGGCTACAGTACCTACGTGCAGTAAAGGAAAGCATCCCAAAGAATGAACCAAAAACGGTAGAAGAAGAATGGGGTAGATTCAAGGGAACATTAGTAAGTGTGGTGGAAGCAATTTGTGGGAGGACAAGCAACAAAAAGAGATGGAAAGAAACACTCTGGTGGAATGATAAAACAAAGGCTATAGTACAGAAGAAGAATAGAGCCTTTAGGGTATTGTTCCAGAAGAGAACAGTAGAGACAAGAGAAGAGTATCAGGCAAGCAAGAAAGAAGCAAAAAGAGTGGTGGTGGAGGAAAGAAGAAAGTGGATGGAACAGTGGACCAGAATGATGGAGGAGGATAGTGAAGGTGTTATATGTGATGATTAAAAGTAAGAGGAAGAACGGTACCACATATTATGCTCAAATGGTGAACAAAGTGGACAAGATGTAGAGAATGAGGAGGAACTCAAGAATATGTGGAAGGAGTATTTTGAAGAACTCCTGAACCCAAATGGAGACCCGGATGAGGAGGAACAAACAGATGAGAAAAAAAGAGGAGGAACAGCAAATAGAAAAAGACCTTACATGGGGAGAAGTAGAAGAGGCATTGGGCAAGATGAAGGGAGGGAAATTACCAGGTCTGGATGAGCTAAGTGTAGAGATGGCGAGAGCACGAGGAGAGGTGGGGATACAATGGCTGTATCGAGTAATGAAAATTGTGTGGAGACAGATGATGATCCCAGAGGATTAGAAGAAGGGAATAATTGGCCTGATCTTCAAGAAGGGAAATAGAAAATAGTGCAAGAACTATTGGGGGGTAACATTGATGAGTTACTGTGCAAAAATTTTTGAGAAAATTTTGGAAGCACGAATTTGGGCAAAATTAAAAAGAAGAATGAGAGAAGACCAACATGGCTTTAGAACAGTAAGCTCCATGGTGGATCTCTAATTTTTGCTCTGATACAACTGCAGGAACAGCACTATGAATATGGAATAGATCTACTAATGACCTTGGATAAGGGAAATGTACCATGGAAGTGTGAGCTGTGTAAAAGTGGGAGGAGAGAGATGAGAGCTTGGATTGAATAGAGGAATGGCTTGAGGCAGGGAAGTGCACTTTCACCATTGCTCTTCATTGTAGTGATGGATGATATAATGAGTGCAGTAGCACAAGTGATTGGTGAAAGGAAGATGAAAGCTATGGTGTTTGCAGGTGATCGGATGATTTTGGGAATAAGGAGGAGGAAGTACAAGAGCAGTTGGACATATGGGAACGAACAGTACAAGAATATGGGATGAAATTTAGTATAAGAAAGAGTGAGATGATTATCACAACAAGAAAGGAGGAGAGAGGAACAACGGGAATAACAGTTGGTGGGGAACGATTGAGAGTGGAGAGGTTAAAGTTCCTAGGAAGCCTGATACAGGAACATGAAGAGGGAGGGGGGGGGGGGGGGGAGGGACAGAGAAATAAACGAGCAGGGGAGAAAAGCAGAATCATTTCAGAAGCTGATGTGGAGCAAGTATGTACTCCAAATCAGTAAAAAGACTACATACCAGACAGTCATACTATGTCCCGATCCTGACATATGTATCAGAAACCTGGGTTATGAAAGGCAGAGGGAAAAGCATAGTGTAAACTAGCGAGATGAAATTCTTTAGAAACAGTGTTGGAGTGACAAAACTAGACAGGTTAATAAATGAGAGGATCAGAGTGTTATTGAAGGTGAAACCATTACAGGAGGAGATACAGAAATCAAGGCTGATATGGTATGGATACGTTAAGAGAATGGAGAAGAAAAGGATACCCAGGAGGATACACGAGATGAAACTGGAAGGAAAGAGACCAAGAGGAAGACCAAGAGACAGATAGCTGAAAGGAGTAGAGGAATGCATCCAGAAGAAAGGAGGAGACTGGACCAAGGTGAAGAAGGAGAGATGGTGGCAAGACAGAAGACGACGGAGAGGCCTGTATTCCATACACACCCAGCTGCCTGAGGCTGGAAATTGTCCGTGGTGGTGGTGGTGGTGGTGGTGGTGGTGTGCAAGACCCGAAAATACAACCCAAAAGTGGAGTAGTAGGGTCAGAAAGAGTATAAGACAAGGAAGTAATCTTTGCCCCTACTCTTCAGTCTGTACATTGAAGACGCAAAGGTGGACATAAAGAAAAGGATCAGTAGTGGAATTAAAATTTAAAGTGAAAGGCTATCAGTGATCAGATTCACCAGTGACATTTCTATCTCCATGAAAGTGAGGAAGAATTGCGGGACCTGTTGAATGGATTGAACAGTCCGATGAGCTTACACTAAAAACAGTGTAAACCGAAAAATATGTAAGTTATGAGGGGTAGCAGAAGTGGTATTAGTGATGAACTTGTATAAAAATGGGGGCCACAAAGTAGGTGGAGTGAAAGATTTCTCCTGCTTTGGAAGCCAAATAACACATGACTGTTGGAGCAAGGGGGCTATAGAAAACAGGCTAGCACATGCAGAGAGGGCAATTGTTGCCAAAAGAAGTCTACCTGTATAAAATACCAGCCTTAAAGTGAGGAAAAAATTTCTGAGAACTAAATTGTATGGATGTGACTCGTGGTCTGCGCAAAACTGATTTGAGGTGTGGTGTTGTAGAAGGATGGAGAAAATTAGGTGGGCTGATAAGACAAGAAATAAAAAGGTTCTCCACAGAATCAGTGTGAGGAGAGGGACACCTAGAAGACATTGACAAAAAGAACAGACAGTATGAGGTATAACAACTGCCCCTCTGCATGTGCTAGCCTGTTTTCTATAATCCCCTTGCTCCAACAGTCATGTGTTATTTGGCTTCCAAAGCAGGAGAAAATGGTACTTGAGAAAACTGTAGAGGAAGACAGATATCTTTCCTTCTCATCCCGTACAACAAATAATTGAAGAACATTTGGTGCGGGGACTGCTCTGAAATGAAGTTGCTGGCATGAGAGAGGAATTCTTGTTAGGCTGCATCAAACCTGTCAGAAGTACAATGGGAAAAAATGTTTTTGTTTTTCATTACCTCCATTCTGTATTTATTGTTTATGAAAAAACTAGCTTTTTGTACTCTATTGTGTATAATGTTTAATATTTCCCTGAAAGTGGAATTCATTTTTGCCTCAGTTTGCTTTGTCTGTTCTATCTTCTTTGTCCAAGGTTGATATGCAGCATACTGCTATCAATATACTTGCACATAGGCTTATTTCTCTTTGCTTTTGCAACTTCCTCAGTTGAAAAAGACTTTTCATTCAGAATGTATTATTTTTTTGTTGCAGTCCAGACAGTGTCCACTATGTCAGTAGTGTGTGTGTAAGTTGAGAATGTGGATCTAACAGAAGGCATTCTAGGGTAGTCCATGAAATTGCGATGACCACTGTGCTGAGATGCCGTTGGGCAGAGCATCTGCCTAGTGAGCAGGAGATCTTGGTTCAAATCCCAATCTGACACAAATTTTCAAATTGCCCCATTGATGTAAATGGCCAGTAGCAGCCAAATGTCAATTCCTTTGTCTTGTGTCCTGTCTTATTTGCTTTGCCAACAGAGGACATTAACTGATTCAGTACCGCATTCATCTTTGTTCACATCTTCTCATGTTCATTGTCCTTTAGACACCTCGTATATAAAATGTGTGAATTATTATTTTAGAGTTTGTTGAAGATCTTACAAGATAGCAAAAACGTGTGTAAGTGTACATCACTGGATTAGCTGTTAATTGTAGTTGTCAAAACCTTAACAGTATATATAAGCAATAAAAGACTTAGCTTACATTTGCAAATGACAGCAATTAATAGAGATTAATATTTAAAAATTTGGCTGCAGTTGGAAACGCCCTATGGAGCAATAAGATTGTAAGATGACGCAGCACTGTGATGCAATATGGAAATAGCATGAAGATGGCAATAATGCTGAAATAGGCCTATTGCTAATGTAAAATGTCTATCAAATAATGATTACAGCAGCATTCTGGTACATTGCCATGTCATTGCAAAAGATTCTTTCCTTATGTTCATCAGACCTGATTGCTGTCGCCTTACTTTGACAGCTTTCTGCCGGAACCCGTACGATGCCCAGTGGTACTGTTTTGACGACACTCGCGTGGAGCCCGTCTCCGAGACGAGTATAGTGACATCTGCTGCCTACATCCTGTTCTACCAGCGCCGGGGACTGAGCACGGGTTCCTACTCGGCCAGCTCGGCCGCATCCACCAGCTCGTCGGGCTCTGGGCTTGACCATTGGGTCTATCGGATGCCTGCTTTCAACCACTCCATTAGCCGCTCTCAGGAAGACCTCTCCAACAAAGGTAAAGTGGCTCACACACTTACAGAAACCTGTGATGGTAAAGGTTGCCGATGCTGTAGTCAATACTGTGAGCAGTTACTTTGATGATGTTTAGTTTACTCATCTGATGTCAGTGGTTTTATTTTTTTTTTTTTTTTGCATTATGTTGGTTTTGTTAATTGCAATATCTGTGTATGTTATATTCCTGTATCTGAGGAACTGAATCATTGATAGATGCATTAATAAGACTGAGAATGTTGCTAGCTGCTTCTTCAGAGCTATACACTACACATACACGTATACAGCTACATTGTCCCATTGTGGCAGCAGTGCAGCATGACTGTCCAGTGCAGTTGTGGCTGTAAAATGTGTGTGTGTGTGTATGTGTGTGTGTGTGGGTGGGTGGGGGGGGGGGGTCATGTGCAAGGTAGCTTTATAGCTCTGAAAGAGTATTCATCCTAAAGGTAGCAGTGTTATGTCTCATTTACGAGCCTATCAAAAATTTTGTGTATTGTTTATTTGGTAAATTCATCCCTTTACTCTTTAAATTGTGAATGTTCTAGCAATGACTTAATATAGTAAAATAAACATTTGTATTCAGTATTTAAGCTAGTTGTGCTAAGATAGCTATGTAATATTTTGATGCATTTTTTCATATCTTGTGCAAGATCCTCAATTTCTTCTGTTGTATTGTAATACATCACTTCCCACACTCTGCCACGTCTCTTCATTACTTATGATAGTTCATTTAAAAGAATGACTCAGCATAGTTGGGTTGTACAAAATCATAATTAATTCTCTTCTGTTGCCATTTTTAAGGCATTCCCATTAGCTTCAGTCAACATTTAAGTTTTATTATTGTTATTGAAGAAGTGTCTCGAGACGTCTCGTGTCTCAAGTATGAAGACGTGTCTAGAGTGGATACTAGGCTCTAACTGAAAATTAAGTCCATTCAGGAGTTTTCAATATAATTTGTTATTGACATTGTTAATTTGAGTCTTCATTGGCAATCTTTGAAGCAGAGTACTTTAGGTCCTCCTGGGTCCCCTGTACAGTACTGGTAGCTCCGTGCAGACCAGCTATGACATAGTGATGTCTGCTGAGAAACTCCATCTACCGCAAGCCGCCTGAGGAGTACCTCAACAAATTACAAGATACAAAACAAATATCTGAACTACTACAGGATATCATTTACTTACAAATGACATATTTGTGCAAGTTAACTATCATTGAGATTAGTAAAAAAATTAGTTGTAGTCATGCTAAAAAGTCCCGAATTTAATTTATCCCACCTCATCTAAATGAGTAAGTGTGCTAATCTAATTCAAATATGAAACCTTACTCTAAGGATTATTCTTTTCAGTTCTACTAAAAATACTGGAACATCAGTCATTTTTCCCTTTTTATTCACCAATGATTAACCTACTCAAAACACTCATACCATTCCTTGGTTTTCTTTTCAAAGCAACTGTGTTATGAATTATATTAAGTAAGTATGTAAATATAATTTTTGTATCATTGTTCTTTATTATTAATCATTATTATTATTATCACCACAATCATCATCATCATCATTCTTAGTTTCCTTTCAAAACTATATTTCTATATAATCATTTGTTGTTATATTTCCTTTCCAATTGGAACTTAAAATATACTGTATACAACAAGGTTGTGCTTAAAGGAACCCATCACATCAGACTGACTTCCACTAATTACAAAAAAAAAAGTGCTCTCAACCTTTATGAGTGTACCATAATCTTCTACTTACTACAACAAAAGACTGTATTGCCATCTCAGTGAAAATACCATATATTTTGCTTTTATGAAATCCATTTCTTTTACATATTTACCCAAAATATTTAATTCATGTGTGATATTTAGAAAAATGTTAAGTTCCTTTTGGTGTGAAACCATGAAATATCTCAACCATAAGTTATTTGGACATTGCTTCTGATGTGCCATTTATGTAATCCATTCTTTGTTTCAGTGGAACTGGCAAAATTAACATAAGTTTGACAGTCTTATCACCTGTAGAAAATTGTATGAAGCCAACCATATTATCATTCAAAATATTACAGACACTACAAAAACCCATACCAAATCTACATTTAATAAGTCAAATCTACAAAATCAAATATTGGGGCGGGGGGGCAGGATACCTAAAAATATTTCAGCTTTTCCAAAAGCCCTCCTTTAAAAGTAGAAAAACACCCCCCCCCCCCCCCCCCACACACACACACAGCAAAGAGGAACTCTTCTGCTGTGCTAATATTTTCTTTTCTTCTTTCTTCCTAATTGGTAGTATAATTGCCTAGTTATGAAATATGCCTCTGTTTATTGTCCTTGAGTTCGTATTTCTTTGCTAGAACTATCGTTTAAGATAGAAGGGTAACTATGCTATTAGGAATGTGCTTTCCACGTACTACTGTGCCTTTCGTTTACTTAGTAACACGTAATAAGCAACTGGAGAAGCTCTGAATAACAGTGTGAGCCTCTCCTGCATTGCCATTAAAAAGAAGTAAAGAAGCAGTTGCAGTCTCACAAGTGTAGGGGAAAAAGTTTTAGGTTCTGTGATATGCAGTATCAAAGTTTTCCTGACGGCACCAGTCGCTTTTAATTCAGATGCGAGTCCTACAATTTACTTTCAAAGCCATGTGTAATGTAGCTTACAGTTTCTTTTTCTCTCCTCACCAGTACATAGAAAAAGTGTGTGCCATATTTACAAATCCCAAACCAGCAGTGACTTGCTCTGTTTAATTAAAGTTTTGCAACATTTGTTGCAGAATCAGAAGAAAATGCTGCGCCAAATTTCACTCGTGGTGCTCGTAACTACTCGACGCTGCAACCGCAACCGACAAACAAGCGTTCAGTGGCCACGGAGACGGAAGCCGAGCATTACTCTGAAGAGGATGCGCCACTTGCCTCTCCCAGGAGTGACTGGGTGAGGGTCAAAACAAACATGGGGCAGACGTAGAAAGAGGTGTAAGTGGTCGTATGTCACTACACTAACACCACTAACATTAAACAGTTGTGGTGGGTGTGTAATGTGGTGCAGGGGCTGCAGCAGATAAACTGTGTCGTCAACACTTGCGTGAAAAGCTGTGCTTGTCTGCAGTATGTTTTTGTTGTGTCATACTTTGCTTTCTGTCAGCAATAATCTCAGTATTTACAAAACTACAAGCTGGAGCTTGAGAAACAACAGCAACATTTAATAGTAGAGCTACATTTTCTGTACATTATGTTCACAATAAATGCTACAATATGAAAAATTGCATTTTTTAACAGTTACGAGAACCATTAATATTAATGTTAGATTTTGTGCTATTCATTTACATATTTGTTACAAAATTGCATTTTTGAGGCTGGGTTAATACAGGTTGTTTCTTTTTAACACTAGAGAATAACTGCAGAAACTGGCTGCAATTAATGAGATCCACTCAATTTTTGTGCAATGAATATCCGTTTCCAAAATGAACCATGGCCTCAAAACAATCTACTGCAGGCCATCAGTAATGGGAATCACTGAGCCATTATGTGAAATGGTGATCAATGTAAGATTGCTACAGTTTTAAAAAGAAATCAGGAAGTAGTATTACTTTTCAAGTAGAGGAATCTCTTCATGTTTACTACTTACAGCAATCAATTTATGATCTGTTATCTTTTCCTTTACTTCCGCTAGAATTCATGGCTTCATTTGCCTTTATTACCTCTTGATATCATTTCCTGGCTCTGGAGATCTACAGCATGCATCTTCAGATTTATTAGAATTTGAATATGCTAGAATACTTGATTATGAGGTGTACTTTAGAGTAGTATACATTTAATGTAGTTTTGCGTTCGCCTGTTCCATCAGTTGTTGGTAGAATGTTTTGTATATTATGAATGGAAAAAAAAGTTGTTGTTGTTGTCTTCAGTCCTGAGACTGGTTTGATGCAGCTCTCCATGCTACTATATCCTGTGCAAGCTTCTTCATCTCCCAGTACCTAATGCAACCTACATTCTTCTGTATCTGCTTAGTGTATTCATCTCTTGGTCTCCCTCTACGATTTTTACCCTCCACGCTGCCCTCCAATGCTAAATTTGTGATTCCTTGATGCCTCAAAACATGTCCTACCAACCGATCCCTTCTTCTAGTCAAGTTGTGCCACAAACTTCTCTTCTCCCCAATCCTATTCAATACCTCCTCATTAGTTACGTGATCTATCCACCTTATCTTCAGCATTCTTCTGTAGCACCACATTTCGAAAGCTTCTATTTTCTTCTTTTCCAAACTAGTTATCGTCCATGTTTCACTTCCATACATGGCTACACTCCAAACAAATACTTTCAGAAACGACATCCTGATACATAAATCTATATTTGATGTTAACAAATTTCGCTTCTTCAGAAATGCTTTCCTTGACATTGCCAGTCCACATTTTATATCCTCTCTACTTCGACCATCATCAGTTATTTTACTTCCTAAATAGCAAAACTCCTTTACTACTTTAAGTGTCTCATTTTCTAATCTAATTCCCTCAGCATCACCCGATTTAAATTGACTACATTCCATTATCCTCGTTTTGCTTTTGTTGATGTTCATCTTATATCCTCCTTTCAAGACACTATCCATTCCGTTCAACTGCTCTTCCAAGTCCTTTGCCGTCTCTGGCAGAATTACAATGTCATCGGCGAACCTCAAAGTTTTTACTACTTCTCCACGAATTTTAATACCTACTCCAAATTTTTCTTTTGTTTCCTTTACTGCTTGCTCAATATACAGATTGAATAACATCGGGGAGAGGCTACAACCCTGTCTCACTCCTTTCCCAACCACTGCTTCCCTTTCATGCCCCTCGACTCTAATAACTGCCATCTGGTTTCTGTACAAATTGTAAATAGCCTTTCGCTCCCTGTATTTTACCCCTGCCACCTTCAGGATTTGAAAGAGAGTATTCCAGTCAACATTGTCAAAAGCTTTCTCTAAGTCTACAAATTCTAGAAAAATAGGTTTGCCTTTCCTAAATCTTTCTTCTAAGATAAGTCGTAAGGTCAGTATTGCCTCGCGTGTTCCAACATTTCTACGGAATCCAAACTGATCCTCCCTGAGGTCCGCATCTACCAGTTTTTCCATTCGTCTGTAAAGAATTCACGTGAACAGGTGACACTGGTATAATATTGTACAATATTTCTTATGTATTTTATAAACAGGTTTGCAGGTGTTATGTCATATTCAGGTACAAAGATATATGTGTGTGGCTTTGAAATTTTTCTAGGTTCAAAGATTTAAAACTAGCTCATTTTCAGTTTTAAAGTAGTTCATTTTCAGAGATCTTGGTTGGATTCTAATGGTAACTAGTGTTAATTTTTGATTTAGGACTCAAATGAGGAATTAGTTTGACCTTAAATCAAATATTAACAGTTGTTATCTTTGGAAACTAACTGAGATACTAGCTGCATGACTTCAAAATCTTTGGTCCTACAGAAGTTTCACAGCCACATGTGTTTTTACAGGAATGGCTGAGAAACTCCCCTTCAAGACTTTCAGAATAAACTTTTTTTGGATGATACTGAATTGTGAAATAGAATGAATTTTCTCTCACCAATCCTCAGAAATTAGTTTTGTTTACTAAAGAACTTCCCAAGGGATCACTACTGAATACATGTATGTTAAGCTTAACAATCAGAGAATGGAAACAGTAGTTTCCAATAAACATTTGAATTTTGTAAAATATATAATTCACCCTCATCCACCTATACTTACCTGTCATTAAAATTTGCCTTAGGGCCCATCCCCCCTCTCCCTCCCCCAATCCCCTGTAGTGGAATAGCAGGTATAAAGTCAGTATAAAGTCACCAGTTCCAGTACAGTTATCAGTTCCTTTCAGACCGAAATCATAATCCCCAAACAATTCTTCATTCCAAACTACTACTGCCCTCCCACACCCCACCCCCTTCTTCACCTACCCCCAGACAAGGCATTGTTCACAAGGTATGCATGCCCTTGCCATCACCTGTCACTTCTTGTTCTTGTGAGCTAGTGTGTAGTCTCTTTACTAAAAATGCACAGTTTTTTCATAGCATAATTGCTGGCGCCGTCTACTTGACAACAGAGGTACATTTTTAAAGGTGTTAAGGAGGTTCTGGCAATCTGTAAATTAGCAGTATAGGAGGCCTCAACGATACAGATATCTGCACCATAGGTGCAACTACAATGAAGGGATATCTGTTGACAGGCCAGACAAATGTGTAGTTCCTGAAGAGACGCAGTAGCCTTTTCAGCAGTTGCAAGGGTAACAATCTGGATAATCAACTGACCTGGTCTTGTAACATCAACCAAAACAGTCTGCTGTGCTGGTACTGCTACTGCGAACGAATGACAGCAAGGGGAAACTATAGCTGTAATTCTTACCAAGGGCATACAGCTTTACTGTATGGTTAAATTAGATGATGGCATCCTCTGGGGGTAAAACGTTCTGGAAGTAAAGTCCCCTGTTCAGATCTCCGGGTGGAGACTACTCAGGTAGACGTCGTTATCAGGTGAAACAAAACTGCCGTTCTATGGATCAGGGTGTGAGATACAGTGGGAATTAGTGAAGTTCAGTGGCAGGACGAACAGTACTTTTGGTCAGGTGAGTACTGTGTTATAAATACAGAATCTAATAGAGGTAGTGCAGGAGTGGGTTCATAATGAATAAGAAAAAAGGAATGTGAGTATGCTACTATGAACAGCATAGTGAATGCATTACTGTAGCCAAAATGCATGAAGCCCACATCTACCACAGTAGTACAAGTTTATATGGCAACTAGCTCTGCTATTGAAGAGACTGCAGAAATGTCTAATGAGAGAGAACAAATTATTCAGATAGTTAAAGGAGATGAAAATTTAATTGTGATGGGGGGAGTGGAATCTGGAATTAGGAAAATAGAGAGAACAAAAAAGAGTAGGTGGATATGGACTTTGGGAATGGAATTAAAGAGGAAGTCACCTGGTAGAAATTTGCACAAGGCATAATTTGATCATCCCCAATACTTCGTTTAAGAATCGTAAAAGAAGGTTGGTTATGTGGAAGAGATCCAGAGGCACTGGAAGATTTCAGATTGATTATTTAATAGTAAGGCAGAGATTTCATAACCAAATTTTTAATTGTAAGACATTTCAAGGGGAAGATGTGGACTCTGACAAAAATTTACTGGTTAAAAACACTCTGTTAAAATTGAAGAAATTGAAAAAAAGGTAAGAAATTAATGAGATGGAACCAAAGGTTGCTGAGAGTTTCCCCAGAGGATGCCATCATCTAATTTAACCATACAGTAAAGCTGTATGCCCTTGGTAAGAATTACAGCTATAGTTTCCCCTTGCTGTCATTCGTTCGCAGTAGCAGTACCAGCACAGCAGACTGTTTTGGTTAGGTAATGGTTGACTAGTGTTACTAGCAATACAGAAGAAGACAAATGGGTAGCTTTAAGAAATGGAAATAGTGAAGACAGCAGACGATCAAATAGGTAAAACGACAAGGCGTTGTAGAGATCCTTGGATAACATGAGAGATGTTGAATTTTAATGATGAAAAGAGAAAATATAAAAATGCAATAAATGAAGCAAGTGTAAGGGAATACAAATGTCTAAAAAATGAGATTGACAGGAAGTGCAAAATGGCTAAGCAGGAATGATTAGAGGATGAATGTAAGAATTAAAAACATATTTTTCCAGGGGAGAGACAGATGCTGCATACAGGAAAAATAAAGAGGTCTTTGGGGAAAAGGGAAGCAGCTGGATGAATATAAACAACACAGATGGAAAACATGTACTACGCAAAGAAGGGAAAGCTGCAGGTGGAAGGAGTATATAGAGAATCCATCCAAGGGAGATAAACTTGATTGCAATATTATAGAAAGGGAAGTGGACATATTTGGAGATAAGATGGGAGATGTGATGTTGCAAGAATAATTTGACAGAGATCTGAAAGAGCTGAGTCGAAACAAGGCCCCAGTGGATGATATTCCGTTAGAACTACTAACAGCATTGGGAGAGCCAGCCATGACAATATTCTTCCATATGGTGAGCAAGATGTATGAAATAGGTGAAATACCCCCAAACTTAAAAAAGAATGTAATAATTCCATTCCAGAGAAAGCATGTGCTGACAGGTGTGAATATTACCGAACTATCAGTTTAATAAATCACGGTTGCACAATACTAATGTGAATTCTTTACAGAAGAACAAAAAAAACTGCTAGAAGCTGCCCTTGGGGAAGATATGTTTGGGTTCCAGAGAAATGTAGGAACATGCTAGGCAGTATTGAACCTACATTAAAAGATAGGTTAAGATAATGTGAATGGTTATTTACTGCTGGTATAGAAATCAACAGCCGTTATAAGAGTCATAGGACGTGAAAGGGAAACAGCGGTTGAGGTTCGGGTGAGATAGGGTTGTAGTCTATTGCCAATGTTAGTCAATCTGTACATTGAGCAAGCAGTGTTACTGACTCCTAATCTAAAGTTTTATTAATTAAAATCATATTACAAATAATTGTTGTCATTTCTTTGGAAACACTGTTTGTGCCTTTTCAGCCTGTTTGACCACATTTCAGTTGTTGTTTTTGCATCTACACTGATAATATTGTACATGTTGCCTGTTGCCTCCACAGGCTCCTCGATGATATCTGCCACATATCCATGAACATCTGAAATGCTTTGGTTTTCCCTGTTTGTAACATAACTCTTCATTGTATAGCTTGTACTGATTTTCTTTCCTGTGTGACATGCATTGGATGTTACACCTTCACTCTCATCCTTCTCCTTCAAACCTATCATTCAAATTTTACTTTTAAGGTATTCAACTGTCTGCTCTCCTCCTATCAAAATGTTGACAGAGTCACCGATGTAGCTTAGAGATTGTGGCAGGGTTCTTGACATGAAGTTTAGTTTCTCCTTTCCTGTTACTCTCCCACCTGCTAATTTAATTTATCCAACTTGTTTCTGCAAACAGTTTAGTTGATTCCTTGGAGTATAATTCATCCAACTTTTTCATTATCTCAAATACCATTCACCTTTCCCAATTTCTGTTGTCCTCTCCATCAAACATTGGTACCTCAATGTCAGCCTTGCCCAATTTTACAAATCACTACTTTTCATGCATGAACATAAAAACTCATTATATCTCACAGAACATTACTTTACACGGGTTGGTTCAACACTATTCGCCAACTACAATGCATACTACCATCTGCAACACTTCATCTCACTCCACAAAGTGGCAGCATTCCAATATACTGTTAACAGAGCAGTCCAGCTACCACTCTCAGAAATTAAACTCGAGCAAGGAATGGAAACAACGAAACAAACGGTCATTGGAAATAACCAGAGCTGCTCATCAGGAGACTTATTGAAACACTGAACAACGGTGAGAGACTCGCAGCATAAAAAATACATAGAGAATAACATAACCCACACATTCCCATTCCTCATCAAGATTTCATATCAAAGTGTCGTTGCCTTTAAATGCATAGTCGTGAACATATCTTTCACACCACTAACGGATTGGCCAGCAATTACCTCATAGCGGCAAGACAAGAAAACCACTACACCATAGGGGTGTGTACAAAATGTAATTATTGTACTGTGTGTGTTTCTACGTACCGCAGGCAGGTAAAACATTATCACTAAAAAACACAAAATATGACACGTTAGAAGTAGTGGCCCACCTGCAAGGAACAAAATACTCTGTTAATAAGACAAGTATCAATATTCTACTTATCCATCCCAAATTCAAATGTTCTAAATATAAAAACGCCAAAGCAAACAATCCAAGGCCATCATATATGACAACATTTGCAAATGCAATACTATTGTATCCTTTTCTAACAGTAGCCTACATTATTAACCTTGGTTGTGGACATCCGCGCCCCCCCCCCCCCCCCCCCCCCCCCCACTCGATCACGTGCATGCACATTGCCATCTTTGCTTATTTATGTGTATAAAAGTATGTGCATGTTGCATAAACTTGACAGTGAAAGAAACTGTTACCACTGGAAATCTTTACATTCACATTTCCGTTCATCTTTTGGGGCTTTTACCAATATAATCTACCTGATGCTGAATATTTAAAACACTGAAATTTGTTTATAGTATATGTACCTTTTCCCCAAAAAGTCAGATGAGGTTCAAAGAAGCAGTTGTGCAAAAACTAATGAGAGGTGAACAACAACAACAACGTGCTACTTTTATTGGCACAGTTTTCTGTTCATGTAATGAAACGTAAAGACTTGTTTTAAATGCTGCATAGTACTATTTATATTAATTGAAACATTATTACTGAACTAGAGGTTTTTGACACATTGTCTTTTATCTTCAAGCTGAAATTTTTGTAACAGTTTGCTCAGATAATACAGCCCTCTTTAATTTACATCCCTTTTCTTCAGCCGAAGGAAGAGCAGAAATCAGCTGAGAACGAGGTGCCAGCAGAAGTGACACAGATGGAGTGTGCTGAAGACCAGAGGCAGGATGTCTCTTGTGAAGCTGGAATCCCCCCACCCCCACCCCTGCCGAGCGCAGATGTCCAGCCGCCTACAGTCGTCACGGAGTCGTGTGTGTGACAGGAGGAGGACTTCGTTTTTCCTCATGTCACACTGCTGGCATCGTTTCCCTGTTTCACATTGAACATCAGTTTCTATAAGCAGAAGACACTTGTACAATCTGCTTCGAGGCTGCTGTGAGGACTTTTATGTGAGCCTGAAATTGCTCTGTTAAACAGGGAAACAAACCATTACACCTAAACCGTTACTCGTCATCGGTTATCGTGTTCTAGGCTTCTCATTATGCGGCATATTTGCTTTAATGGCAGTTACCTCACTGAATTCCAAAGTACAACTATCATGAAGTTCTATTTTAGACGCCTCTCAAAAGTAATACTGAATGCATATCATGATGTATTTTCAAGAGTAATATTCCTATTGCACAGTTGTTTATATTTCAAGATCTGTATATGATGTAGTGCAGTTACAGACTTTTGTAAGTATGAAAAGATACAAAGTAAACATTTAGTTTGGAATACAGAGGAGATTCTTTAACAATGTTTCAAATCATTATAGAGATGCTACTTGAATATGGATCATATTCCACAGTTTGTTTTGATATTTGTACTGCAGAGAAAAAGCTCTTCAGCTAATACATTAAGATCAGATTAATTGTGGCTTTCTAACATTTATTCATTTTTTTTAAAGCATGTCAGCCATTTGTAAATTGAAGCAGAAAATCAAGTTAGAGGCAACCACCATGGTTGCTAAAATGTTAGCAGTTGAGCTGGTGACTTACTTAAGGTGATTTCTTGGTGCAGTTTATGGATGGCTGGTTTACATGTTCTGAAATTAGCAGTGTGTTTGGAGATACTTGCACCAATATTGATGCACTTCATCCATAAAAAATTAGTTCAGACAAGAATTATTACTTTCATTTTGTTAAATTTTTAATCAAAACATACTGATGGAATGCTGAAGATTTTTTGTACAATGCAGACAAATGTGACTTAGTCAAGTAACTGAAACCATAACCACCTATCAGAAACTGATGCAACAGTTGTGTACTGAAATTTTCAACTATCTGTTATTGTGATTAAGTTATCCTTGGGAGGGGAGGGGGGGGGGGGAGAGAGCAAGTGAGAGAAAGAGAAAGATTAAAACTCAGAAACATGGATTGAAAAAAATAGGAAGATGATGCAAGTGATGGCAGCTAACCGAAGATGTATTGAAATTAACCAAATGCTGTTGCATTTGTATTTCTGTAAGGGAGTTTGTTTATGGTGTCAGGTATTTTGTAATGAGGACATTAATGTATCTTTCTTAGAATTTTTTTGTGTTAAAGATTTTTATTTTTCCAATAAGAGGCATATGTTTTGTTTTACATACATGTAGCAAGAAATGTAATTTATTGTCGATTACAAGTTTTGTCAATGTCAATAAACAGAAACTTTATTTCCTGGTATCGTATACCTCGTATTATCAAAAATTTCAGAAATTTTCATGGAAAGTGTATTAATATTTCTCAGCATTCATATAAAATACTGATAATTTGTTTTACATGTTTGAAATACTTGGTGTGGTTTACATATTTATATTATCAGTTGCACTTAAATTGTCATGGGTGAAATTACACATATTTAAAAAGAACTCCTTGACTAAAGTAATGTAGCTTAAGACAGGAAATCAGCTCTCCCACATTTAAAAAAAAAAAAAAAGAAAGAAAGAAAGAAAAAACCAACAACATACTTTGGTCTACACAAACTCTGCACTCCCCCATGCCACCTCCCAAGGAGGGTGATACAAGCTTTGAAGAAAAGTAATTAATACCACCTCTCGTACCCCTCAGCCCCATTCTTCTTATCCTCCTGATGCATATTCTTTTATCTCCTACGTCTTGTGCTCAAGATCTGCTAACTCATTATTTTCTTCCACTTGGTACTGTACTCCAGTTTCACATCAGTATAAGTAGTTCTGTTGTCCAACAATTTTTCTGCATTTATGTTGAAACAAGTACACATTCATTTATAATTTAAAATGACATATGATCATAAGACATTTCACAGAATTTAACTGTAATGTCTATTAAGTAAAACACAATACAGTATTACACATGTGCATCAGAAACACCATTCTCCCCTACCTTTTCATGGGGCTCTGAATGTGACAGTTACTTTGTAAGTTCTACATAGCCAAGCAAGATAATGAGTTCTTTTGTTTTGCAAATGAATATCCCTTCCTTGTGAGAAAGAGAAGAAAAAAAAGGAAACAAAATTTGTGGGAATAGCAAAAATGAAGAATGAGTCACAATTGAGAGAAATAGATGGGAAAGGAGAGACTCATGACGGTAGGCTTAAAATGTTTTTCAGTGGTCTTTTCGTTGGATAATTGTACATTGGTGGCAAATAAATTATGTAGCAATTCCTGAACAATATCTTTTAACCTTTCAGTGTGTCACGTCCTTTAATTCACAACTCTTGAAAAATGAAATTGAATACTAGGAGATTGACATTTTCTGTCCCTGTTTTTATGACATTAAATTTTTTGTACACACTTATTGTTTTCCTTTGCTTGGTCATGAAACTCAACATTTTGTGCCATTCAAACCTTTAAAGTGAACAGGTAGTATGTTTGCATCAGAGACATATTTATTTCTCCCAAATTTGTGTAGAGAAGTGTATAATTTATTGTTGATTCTGAAATAGTGAACACCTCTTGCAACTGGAACCTGTAATGAAAATGTTTGTCGTCATTAGTCATTCTGGAAACACGGTACTGGCAAATCTGTGCTCATGAACTTAACGGTGTACAGTAGAGAGATCTAAGCTGCCCTCTTTTCGTATCCTAACAATCTGGTATGGTTCATGTCATCGACAAAACTCATGTTTCACTTAGTGGAGCACAGTCGGCGAAAATTTTCTATATTTTTTCTGTGTATTATTGTGTTGTGATGAGATGTTGGGCATAGTTGGGCAAATGATGTAAATATTTGTAAATAAATGTAAAAAGACATGTAATTAATTTGCTGATGATATCAGTTAGGAATTACTGATTTATTTCTTAGTGAGAGCTATACATTTTGCGTTCCATGGTGATTGCATCCAAAGTATTATACAACTAGTATCAGCTTGTGATATATGTTATTTGCCTCTCAGTTTTTGGTATAATTAGATGAGACATGCTCATATGCATCACCTAGTTAATTGATGTATCAGTCTCCCATCACACTCTTGCATACAATTTTGGCACTTGATGCTGCAATCGTCTTACGACATGTAACATTCCAAGCCAGTTGCACTTAAATGTAAAATGTCAGAGAAAAAAATTATTTCTTTTAGAACACTACTTATCCTTATCATCGCATTGACTTGCACCAGATAATTTAACATTCTGCTACTTCCAGCAGCATGATTACCACTGGCTGTTTGTTCCACAATAATATTAGTCCTCATAGTTCATAGGCATACTGCAATATCCCTTGTCTCTATCTTTAAAGTTTTTTGTGGTCTGTGTCTACACCATCTTTTATTTCATATCTCATCTGCTTACAATGTGCACTATTTAAAACACATTATATGGTTTTGCTTTCTAATTAACACAGTCCTTTCATTTTTGCCCAAGCATCTGTTTCCCCGATCATCAACCAGCTGTTTGAGACATTGATATTATTACGTTACTTTTTAGCTTACTAGTGAAGAGAAATTTACAATTTTGTAAACTGTTCATTCAGTAATTTGTACTTTTCTTTATTTTTTGCAATCAAAGTGGAAATGTAATGTGCAGGCTTTTAGCTGTTGTCTTCCTTTGCTCTTTTGCACCCTTATGGCCCTATCTTTCACTATTAATACCTCCTATGTCAGCTGTTGGAAATTTGCCAGATGTCAGTGCTCTGCAGGAAAGTTTGAATCTTCACTCGTAACCATAATGTGACTTTTGATAGCATGAAAACTGAATATTGCATTGCTGATATAACTCTTTGTTGTAATTAGCCCATATTTATTTAAGTATGAGGTACTTTGTTTTGATAGTAAAGCTGTTCTAAGAAAGTAGTACACAGGTGTGTTTCTAGCACAGATATTACTGTTAATCCTAGCCAGTGAGAGGCAACAACAGAACCATCTCTGATAACAATTACTAAATGAAACTGGCTGATCAGGAGCTATGGTATTATTTTAGTCTTGATCTGTTCGAAACTTTCTGTAACATTCTTGCAGTAGTGCATAAATACAGACATTTGGTATTTGAGACACAATTTTTTCACCCTTTGCATAGTACTGTTTTCTATTCCTTTCCCATTTTACTTTCTGGGTGTATTATAATGCTGGCTGATTAACAGCGTCTTCTGTAGACACAAAATAAAGCTTTTGAGACTGTAGTTGTATAAATTGATGATTCTCTTAATCATTCGAAAATGATTTGCCTATATTTATATTTGTAAAACAAATTTTCCATGTATTATTGTACATCATATTAGGTATTTGGCAACTATTTTACTATAAATTGCTGTGAACTGAAGAATAAGACATTAAACATTTTACCGAGCAAATGCAATGAGAAATAAAATGCCGATGGGTCAACTGGAAAGAACCATGTCCAGCTGTCATTTCTTTGGTTTTTTCACAATTTTACTAAATCACTACAAGAAAATGTCATAACTTCTAACACTATGTCAAAACAGGCCTTGTAAGGAATCTCTAATCAGTGTGCTGTTGATAGAGTTAGAAAACACAATCACAGCAAACCTCACCATTTTCCGATGCAAATCATTGCTGTTACTTTTCAAATACATCAGTCTTTCAAACAGCGTTTCTTCTTGCCTATGGTTCCAAAGTCTTGAACACTATTTAGAAAAGATCATCCAAGGAAGGGAGATTTCTCATGTGTATCATTTTAGCATCCTTTGTAATTTAAGAAATGCATCTTAGCACCAGAATCATTCTAATATTTTGTTTTAAGTTGTGACATAAGCAGTACATTCTATCACTGTGAAAGGTTTGTAACCAGTTGTGGATTCTGTGTGAAAAAATGAGCAGTTGTCATAGGTATACTTGTAACTACCTGTATTTTTTATTTCTAAAAATAAAATGTAAATACCGTGTAATTTTTTGTTAAAGAGGCACTTCTGGTTATTATTCTCTCAGATGTTAAAAGAAAAGAGGAAAAATATTCTCTTTCTTGTCACCATCACAGATTAAACCTTTGCATTGTATGGATCTTCTGATTATTTGTCACTAGACCTGAATTGTTCTTCCTGGTGGTTTTCCCACGCACATTGCATCTATGGCATCATGTACTTCTTTAGTGTGTTCCTGTGCTGTTTTAGTGAGCTACTGTGTATTTACTTCACTTTACGCAAACCTATTTCTCTGCAACAAATTTAATTGCTTCGTCCCCTCGTTTCCTTGTAATACTGTGTAATTGTTGAGGGTTCCTGAAGATCACACTTTTCTGTGAATCTATGTTTGCACATCAGTAATTGGCATTTACCACCCGTACCCTTCTTCCTGCAGTAGAAGTGTAACAGTGTGCTGGACAGTTCTCCCCCTTCCTGCGTTTTCAGAATTTATTCCCGAGCCAGTAAAGGCCCAAGCAACACAAGCTGCTGCTTGTGGGTTCAAGCTGAGAGGGCTGCCAGTGGCACCACAGCTTTTAAGAATCTTACAGAGGACATACTGCAGTTAGTATTGAAAACTGACATGGGTGAAAATGTAGGAGGGAAAAGGGGCACCAAATAGTAAGTTGCTTGTGTGGAAAAATGTTTTTGAACCGGTCCTATTCATTCTATTACCGAAACTGCAAACACTCATTGCTGGCAGCTTAATACAACTGCACAATTTTAATACGTCAAGCCAGCATTGCTTACAATCTATCATTTTTTAAATTTATATTGGGTTCTGTTTTAAGTTTTCATTGTTTGCAAAGTGGCTGTCCCTTCACAGATGGCAAAGCACATTCAACACTGTCAGTTGAACAGAAGAGGACAATTGAACACTATAAATTAGAAAGGGTCTAAGTGCAAAAAATAAAGACCCGATAAAGGTCGATAAACATATTTTATTTCAATAGAAGATTAGTCAACAGAAAATGGAATATATTTTGTGACGGACATTATGTATGAATGCGTTACGAAAGAAAATAATCAAGTAAATTCACTGTACCAATAGAAAAATCTATTTGGAAAAAATATATTTGAAAAGGTGTATATGTACCATTTTGACCAACACAGACAAAGGCCTTATCTCCAAACACCCTTGAAATCATTGTCCATATTTACAGCAAGATAAGGATGTTTCGCGCTACTAGATGTTATTAATGTTTCTGGATCGTGTGGTGCAGACATCTTAATGACACGCTTCCTCTTCTCAATTATAGCAAAGTCATGGTTGCAAGACACACACACAAAAGACTGTTATCAGCAGACTTATGACTGATTTTATTCAAGCAACCTTTTGCAGAAGAGTAATAACCATCATTTTAATTTGTTTTGTACAATACAATTATCAGTCCAAATTGCCAGCTTTCTCTTGTTGGAGGTAAGAAGGGAAATAGCTTTCAAAGACACATGTATGCATTTTCAGTGTCACAAAGATGAACGCACCATGTTCAGTATCACAATCATGAATACAAATATTGAGACAGGACAGTTGACAGTAGCAGAGCATCTCAGAATGTGTCAATAAAGGGATATAAAATATCTTCTGTAAATTGGCTGTGATCACATGTGTACCAGTACTAGGTGTCTGTAACAAAATTCTATCTTCATGTAATCCAGACATTCCCTTTTCTGGTGACAGTCAAGAGCTGCTTTGTGTTGGGTGTAGCTTTGGTCACACTTAAAATTTGGCATGCAGTAAGTCACAAGTACTAAAAGTATCCAATCTGATCTGTCCAAATGTCGAATTAGAAAAATTCTTGAATGTGTGAGCATATTATTGTACTTTTCATACCTGAGTATTAGACAGTAAAAATTTAAATAGCCTCGAGTCGTTCAAATCTGGACTTAATCACTGATTGCTCTCTATTTTAATGATTTTCTTTAACAGGAAAAGATCTGATGTGCTCACATATTTGCTTCCTCACTTCCTGTGAATACATTCTTGGTGCACTGTGTTGTCCCCTGTTATCAACATAAACTTACGTTTGTGAGGCAGTAAAAAAAAAAAATATTACGATGGACTTGTACATGACTACCGTTACCATCTGGACAACACCTAGCTGCATATGACCAAGAAGAAATGTTTTTTGTTCCTCCAATGTGCATTTGTAAAAATCCAAAAACAATTGTTGGTTAAATTCAGCTGACAAAGCATGACATTCTTCGTTACACTTTTAGTAGTAGTAGTAGTAGTAGTATTGTTGTTGTTGTTATCTGATTGCAAGATTGAAAATACAGATGTAGGTTATGGTAAGAGTATAAATATAACTTTCACTTACATGAGCTTTTGAAGGCTGTTTTGCTGACCGATCTTTCTGTCTGCAGTTTCTGTAGGTTTGTCCACTGTTCCGTAGTCTCTTCCTTTCCCTGGAAACACTTTCAGTGCATCTCTTTCTCCTTTTTAGGAAGTTAACATCACCACTAGAAGACATTTTGTACTACATGCAGTAAACACAGTGCTACCAGTTGGTGAGAACAAGCAGGGATTGGAACATTACTTGCTAACGTACCACTGGAGATACAGCACCTGCCATATTATGAGGACATTAAAAACTATACAAAAAACATTGAAGCCATAAACCCTTTATAAAAGTATTGTGCATGAAACATTGATCTTTTTAAACCATCCAACTTTCATTTGCTTGCTTTGACACATAGACCCTTTCTATTCAATTGTCAATTGTTGAAATTGATTCCAAACCAAAGAAAACTGTACCATTAAGTGTAATGACATTTTTGTTAAGTGGATTACAATGTAAATTGCAAATATAGCAGTTTTTTTAAATATTGATTCTTCTGTACTTACATACATCTTTAATTTTTTATATGCAGTTATGTAAGGCTGTATTTTCAAAACAGTTGTCAGTTTAAGTGTAACTCCATCAAGAATAATGTCATATGTCATTAGCAGATCTACTTAGCCATCTGGAAACTAATTTGTTAAACTAACCAGTGGCATAACTTCCTGCCAGATCTTTGTCTCCACTTAGGACCATTACTTTCACAAAGCAATTTCATGTTCATATTGTACAGTGTTGTATAGAAAGATATTAAAAGATAAGTGTGTAATTTCCAGAAAACATCAACATGAATATGCTTGCTTACAGAGGAAGATGTGTACATTGAAAACTAAATGTGTGTAATTTCATCAGAAATACCATTCACTGAAACATTTAATCAAAAGAACATTTTAATGGCGAAGGAAACTCTTTACAACATTACAGTTAGCGACTAATGTGACTTGACTGTTTGAAAGAGTTAAACAGACTAAATGTAGACTCATAGGTTCTATTTATTTTTGCATATGTGATAGAAAAATTTATCTGTTGTTGCTGCAGCTGCTGTGCTGCTACTTTGATTAAAACTGATGTCATGAATGGTACCCATTACTTGGTCTATATTTGTGTATACTGTTTCTCCCTAGAGGCTCAACATGTACAGGGAATTAATGTTAGATCCGTAGAAATAGGAAAATTATTAATGATGTGTAAGAAAGTGGGAAAAGCAGCTGAAGTGCCACCTTAATAATTATTATTAAAAAGACACTTGCGAGAGTATCTTTGCTTCTGACTGTATGGAGTGGTTATCTATGTCAAAAATTTAAAATTGGTGTGTAATGTAAGATAAACTGTGATTATGAACATGAGAAAAATGTAACTTGGACTATAAAAGTGTGTTCATTTGCACTATTACCAAACATGAAATGTGCCTTGTGAGTCCTAATAAATAGTTATCAGTTCATGATATGCCTGTCCTTCTTTCAAATCTTCGAAAAGAAATTAGAACTTCTTATGCATGTTTAAAACAGAAATAATTGGTTTCAGACAAAGTGTCTGCTTACTTGCTCCTGATTGTGGTGTCATTTGTTAAAGAATGCTTATTTTTAGTTTTTTGCAGTTCACTTTGTCCCATTGTTCCTGATCTTGCCCTGACTCCATATCTCCATGTGATATAAGGAAGATGCCTTATGCCCATTTTATAGGAAATGTTTATACAAATATATCAATAATTAATAATAAATATATGATTACAAATAAACTGTATGTTTCATGAAAGGTTTACTTGTTCTTTATCCACATAGAGCATAAGAGTTAATGGGAAAAAGAAAGTAACCATGTGAAGAAGTATTTGTAAATTTGGATGTTTCCGGTTTATTATCTATCATGTCTTTATGTCCTGTATTATTCACTCTAAATTTTGTAAATTCAGATTGATCAACTTTTACCTTTATTAAGGGGGCAAACCACATTAGGAGGCTGTTTGACGCAGATTTATTTATTTATTTTTGTATGGGGAGAATTAATTAGAATTTAATCGAATTTTGATATCATTTAATTCCTATTTCGAACAATTAGCCAAAAATAACTAAGTTGTACTGTGATGCCCACTGAAAGTCATGAGTTTAGTTCTCCAATTGCATGCAGTGTAGCCATTCCGATTTACATCTGAAATCAAAAAGTTTTCGATTTAACATTAATAACTTATTTTCTAACAATATGAACCTCAATACAGGTGCAAAATAATGAAAATTAAAAATTTTGCAGGCATTGGAACAATTTACTTTGATTTTCATGATTTTTTGTCTAATTATGCAAAGAAATAGACCCTTAAAATCATATCATCTCACAAGTAGGTTCATATAATTAGTAATTTTATAAAGATTTCATAGTGATCGGTTCTATACTTTTTGAGTTGGACTGCATGCAAATGTGAAAAGTCATTTCGAGAAAAACGTGTTTGAAAAATAAATTTTCAGAAACTAGAAATTCAAAGAAGTTAACAATGATGTAAAATGCTTACCAATTAATCTGCGATTCCAGCACCATATAGTAATCCTTCTTCTTCCTCATAGGCTTTGTTTTGTGCTTGCAGCAGTGCATTCCAAGCTTTCCGACCTTCCGCCAATTCCAATGAACTACATCGATTCTGCCGGTGCACATGCTGGTTATCCATTTGTTCGGCATAACTGGGGCTTCGCATGCCTGCTACAATTCCTGTCCCATTCATGACCATCAGAAGGGATGAATTTCTTTCAATGAGTAAGCCTGCTGCTGAATACAATGCCAATTCAACTGCTTTTAGTCCAGAGTGTAAGTGTTTAGGAGCTAATCGCCAAATAGTAGAATTGAAACTTTCTTTCGCATTTTGTGTGTGGCCACCTAAACATCTCTCCAGTAATTCATCCCTTGATAAATCTTAGTATATTGGAAGAACTTCCTTCTGTATGTTGGGGTGCAATGGGGTAGGGTGCGGCTCATGTTCCATTCCAAGGGCTGTCCATTTCTGCCACTCACACCAGCTACCTTCTCCCTCTGGGCAATACTCATGTCGAGGATGTATCCGTGGGAATCATATGATAGTGTGTCACCATAATTGCTTTTTTTTCACATATTGCACACTATCTGTGTCTTCTAATTGCTAGTCCATAATAAGCACTGAGCTTTTTCACTAATGACTCTGTGAGTTTACTTTTTCCAGTCAAGCCTACCTGAGGTATTTCTTCGCACCATCTGTGCTTGAGCCCGTACCCAATGTGCACTTGGTTCTATGCTCATAAAATCTAAACAAATGCAAATTTCGCTTTGAAATTTTGATGGCATACTCTTGGACAGTTAAGTTAATGATTTATGCAATAACAAAAAATCGGATTTTTTGAACCTCCTAATGTGGTTCCCCCCATTTATATCCCCTCAAATATTATGAGACACTGACACTGTAAGTAATGATTAACTGATGAAAACCTTTTTTATAAAATTGCTTGCGGTAAACAAAATCTATGGTTATCTAAGAGTATTGCATGCTATCATTATCAATTCTGAATAACATGAAGAATGAAAATTTATAGTATGATGTAAAAATGTAGCAACATGAAAAATTAGGTATTTTTTTAGTATGGTGTTTATAAAAGAAAAAAAGGTTGAACATCGGGAACATCATCTTACTTTGAGCAGTATCTCTTAGTTGCACTATCTTCAGACAATAACAATGCAAATAGAACTCTAAAATTGTTGAAACTGGATAATAGTTAATACTGTGCAGAGGATTTGGGATTCAAACCTGAGCTATCCAGGCACAACTCGTGACCCATTCTAACAGCTTCAAACCTGCTAGTACCACTCCCCAACTTCTCAATTTTCACATAAGTTTTCCTGCAAATTTGGTTGGAGCGTCACTACTAGGAAGATGGATATCACAAAAAATAGCATTGCTGCCGCCTAGAGGCCAGTTCGAGAATGAATTTTCTTTCTACGCAACAGAATTTGAGCCTATTGAAACAACTTCCTGACAAATTAAAATTGTTTGCTGGACATGGACTCAAAAACAGACCCTTAAATTCCAGAGATAATGGTTCCAAGTAGGGTAACACATCAGTTAAGGCACTGGACATGCAGTCAGGAGGTCATAGGTTCTAATACTTGTCTGGCCATCTGGTTTTAAGTTTTCATTTATTTCCTTAAATCTCTTAATCAGTACAGTCCATTCAAAAGAGTGGAGCCAGTTTCCCTCCCCCAACCAAACTTGTGCTCCATCTAAATAATGACTGAACGTTAAACCCTATTCTTCTTCTTCTTCTTCTTCTTCTTCTTCTTCTTCTTCTTCTTTTAACAGATAATGTTCTTACCAAAAGAGGTATCTGGATGCGATTTAAGCATGACGTTAACCCTCTTTCACTTTTTGAACTTGACAGATTTTCTCCTGGATACTTTGCTGGACTACCACTCCTGGATGAATGGACATCACAGAGAAATGCCTGAGCTGTAGCCTGTAGGTCAATCAGAAATTTATTGTTTCTAGATGGTATCTGTTTTGATAATTATAATAAACTGTAGTCTGGTTATTCAGTTTCATGAATCAGGAACAATGAAAAAGTAGATATACTGGAGGCTGACAGTGTTTTGAAGACAGGTGTGTGCATTATAGATTTTTACAATGAAGCTGTGCTGGTATGAATGTTTCTCAATCTCCACTGTTTAATCTCATCATAATAGTAACATTATTATGATGAGATAGTAACATCCGCTCCATGAACCATAGACCTTGCCATTGGTGGGGAGGCTTGCGTGCCTCAGGGATACAGATAGCTGTACCGTAGGTGCAACCACAATGGAGGGGTATCTGTTGAGAGGCCAGACAAACGTGTGGTTCCTGAAGCGGGGCAGCAGCCTTTTCAGTAGCTGTAGGGGCAACAGTCTGGATGATTGACTGATCTGGTCTTGTAACACTAACCGAAACAGCCTTGCTGTTCTGGTACTGTGAACAGCTGAAAGCTAGGGGAAACTACGGCCGTAATTTTTCCCGAGGACATGCAGCTTTACTGTATGGTTAAATTATGATGGCGTCCTCTTGGGTAAAATATTCTGGAGATAAAATAGTCCCCCATTCAGATCTCCAGGCAGGGACTACTCAGGAGGATGTCGTTATCAGGAGAAAGAAAACTGGTGTTCTACGGATCGAAGCGTGGAATGTCAGATCGCTTAATCGGGCAGGTAGGTTAGAAAATTTAAAAAGGGAAATGGATAGGTTGAAGTTACATAGAGTGGGAATTAGCAAAGTTTGATGGCAGGAGGGACAAGACTTTTGGTCAGGAGAATACAGGGTTATAAATACAAAATCAAATAGGGGTAATACAGGAATAGGTTTAATAATGAATAAAAAATAGGAGTGCGGGTAAGCTACTATAAACAGCATAGTGAACGCATTATTGTGGGCAAGATAGACACGAAGCCCATGCCTACTACAGTAGTATAAGTTTATATGCCAACTACCTCTGCAGACAATGAAGAAATTGAAGAAGAGATAAAAGAAATTATTCAGATAGTGAAGGGTGACGAAAATTTAATAGTCATGGATGACTGGAATTCAATAGTAGGAAAAGGAAGAGAAGGAAATGTAGTAGGTGAATATGGATTGGTGGGAAGAAATGAAAGAGGAAGCCGCCTGGTAGAATTTTGCATAGAGCATAACTCAATGATAGCTAACACTTGGATCAAGAATCATAAAAAAAGATTGTATACATGGAAGAAGCCCAGCGATACTAAAAGGTTTCAGATAGATTATATAATGGTAAGACAGAGATTTAGGAACCAGGTTTTAAATTGTAAGACATTTCCAGGGGCAGATGTGGACTCTCACCACAATCTACTGGTTATGAACTGTAGATTAAAACTGAAGAAACTGCAAAAAGGTGGCAATTTAAGGAGATGGGACCTGGATAAACTGACCAAATCAGAGGTTGTTCAGAGTTTCAAGGAGAGCATAAGGCAACAATAGACAAGAATGGGGGAAAGAAATATAGTAGAAATCTTTGGGTGACAGAAGAAATATTGAATTTAATTGATGAAAGAAGAAAATATAAAAATGCAGTAAATGAAGCTGGCAAAAAGGAATACAAACGTCTCAGAAATGAGAATGACAGGAAGTGCAAAATGGCTAAACAGGGATGGCTAGAGGACAAATGTAAGGATGTAGAGGGTTATCTCACTAGGGGTAAGATAGATACTGCCTACAGGAAAATTAGAGAGACCTTTGGAGAAAAGAGAGCCAATTGTATGAATATCAAGAGCTCAGGTGGAAACCCAGTTCTAAGCAAAGAAGGGAAAGCAGAAAGGTGGAAGGAGTATATAGAGGGTCTATACAAGAGCGATGTACTTGAGGACAATATTATGGAAATGGAAGAGGATGTAGATGACGATGAAATGGGAGATACGATACTGCGTGAAGAGTTCGACAGAGCACTGAAAGACCTAAGTCGGAACAAGGCCCGGGAGTAGACAACATTCCATTAGAACTACTGGCAGCCTTGGGAGAGCCAGTCCTGACAAAACTCTACCATCTGGAGAGCAAAATGTATGAGTCAGGCGAAATACCCTCAGACTTCAAGAAAGCAGGTGTTGACAGATGTCAAAATTACTGAACTATCCGTTTAATAAGACACAGCTGCACAATACTAACGTGAATTCTTTACAGACGAATCAAAAAACCGGTAGAAGCCGACCTCGGGGAAGATCAGTTTGGATTCCGTGGAAATATTGGAACACATGAGGCAATACTGACCCTACGACTTATCTTAGAAGCTAGATTAAGAAAGGGCAAACCTACGTTTCTAGCAGTTGTAGACTTAGAGAAAGCTTTTGACAGTGTTGACTGGAATACTCTCTTTCAAATTCTGAAGGTGGCAGGGGTAAAATGCAGGGAGCGAAAGGCTATTTACAATTTGTACAGAAATCAGATGGCAATTATAAGTGTCGAGGGGCATGAAAGGGAAGCAGTGGTAGGGAATAGAGAGAGACAGGGTTCTAGCCTATACCCGATGTTATTCAATCTGTATATTGAGCAAGCAGTAAAGGAAACAAAAGAAAAATTTGGAGTAGGTATTAAAATCCATGGAGAAGAAATAAAAACTTTGAGGTTTGCCGATGACATTGTAATTCTAACAGAGACAGCAAAGGACTTGGAAGAGCAGTTGAATGGAATGGACAGTGTCATGAAAGGAGGGTATAAGATGAACATCAACAAAAGCAAAACGAGGATAATGGAATGTAGTCGAATAAAATCGGGTGATGCTGAGGGAATTAGATTAGGAAATGAGACACTTAAAGTAGTAAAGGAGTTTTGCTATTTGGGGAGCAAAATAACTGATGATGGTCGAAGTAGAGAGGATATAAAAAGTAGACTGGCAATGGCAAGGAAAGCATTTCTGAAGAAGAGATTTTTGTTAACATTGAGTATAGATTTAAGCATCAGGAAGTCGTTTCTGAAAGTATTTGTATGGAGTGTAGTCATGTATGGAAGTGAAACATGGATGGTAACTAGTTTGGACAAGAAGAGAATAGAAGCTGTCGAAATGTGGTGCTACAGAAGAATGCTGAAGATTAGATGGGTAGATCACATAACTAATGAGGAGGTATTAAAAAGACATGGGGAGAAGAGGAGTTTGTGGCACAACTTGACTAGAAGAAGGGATCGGTTAGTTGGACATGTTCTGAGGCATTAAGGGATCACCAATTTACTATTGGAGGGCAGCGTGGAGGGTAAAAATCGCAGAGGGAGATTTAGGGATGAATACACTAAGCAGATTCAGAAGGATGTAGGCTGCAGGATGTACTGGGAGATGAAGAAGCTTGCACAGGATAGAGTAGCATGGTGAGCTGCATCAAACCACTCTCAGGACTGGAGACAACAACAACAACAATAGTAACATGGTAGCTTGAAGTTCAGTGCTACACTGTTGTCATGTCTCTTTCGTCTCCCCTGCCTCTAGTTCTCCTTTCATATTGTGTCTCTCTCATCTCTGGTAAAACTTTTTGTGCCCATAGTCATTTAAAATATTTCTTATTTTTTACTGGCTTGAACACTGGCTCCTGTTGCTGTCAGCAGACAGGCTTTGAGTGTGTAACAAGAGATTATATTGTAGTAGCCTTGTTTATTACATACAATTATGTATTCACAACAGATCCCCCAGTTTCACATTTGTCAGAACTTTGTCTCCTACCTTCCAAACTTCACAGATGTTCTCTGGTGTTCCTCGCAGGGTATTGCAGAGAAATGGCTTAGCTACAGCCTAGGGGTTTGTTTCAGAGGGAATTGTCATTCTGCAGTGCAGTGAAAATTCGTTCTGGAGTTACAAAGACAAAAATAAAGTTTGGTATGTGCAGTTAGCACGTCTGCCAGCACCACTTACCATTACCTTACCCATACTTTCTCCTCTCATGGCTGTCCTATTGACAAAAACAAATTCCATGGCATGGGCCGTCTCCCTCTTCTCTACCCAGCAAATTTTTCACTTGCAGCCAAGTGTCACTACAGGCCCAAATCTGTTTGGCTCATTGTGGGTTCTACATTACATTATGAATATCAAATGAGGTCATTGATTACTTAAGCCTTTCCTGTACCCGTAATTTCCTTCCTTCACTCATATCTGTCACATGTGTGGGCCACCATCTGTGCTTCTTAGTTTCTACCACAGCAGCCTCTTCTGTTGAAAGTTGAGACACATACTCTCACATTCTCATACTCCACCAGTGGAAAAACCTGCATTATTCAAGAAAGAGCCTTGTATTCACCGTCAAGTGACGTACCTTCTCTTCTTTGCCTCTTACGCACAAATCAGACTGAATGGATGTAGACAAAGTATCTGCAGTCAAGATACCCACCACCTAGTTGCTGAGTGTGCATCTACAGCATGGCTCACAAGACCTGATGCCTGTTACATCATGTGACTCATCTGGGCCACCAGTGTCCATCAGTTTCAAGATTAGGAAGTTGCTCTGCCACCTGCTGCTCTGTATTCATTATACAATTGCCTTCCACCAGTACCTCCCTCTTAGTTATATTCCTCTAGGTATCAGACTCCACACTCCTTCAATTTACGTTTTTTAGCCTTAGCTTACTTCTCCCTCCCTCTCTGGTAGTTGTCCACCCTGTTGCCTAATTACTTCACTTACACTTCCTTTTTGCTCTACTCATCATCTTTAGACATACAAGTTGTTCCCCCTTGTCAGTTCACTAGTTTTTCATACGTTCTGTGTTGCTTGTATATTATTTTTGCATCTGTTCTTTTATTTCATATGTGACCTGTCACTGCGCAGTGCTTCCTAATCTATAATATTTGATCTCACAATTAAAGTAGCTCTTCTCATGGTTCCTAGTTCTTGGTTTCCTTTCACCATACGTCTCAATCTTAAACTGTAGTTTAAATGAACTGCCTTTTCCTCTGCCACACACTTCACGATAGTTTGCAGAGTGTCGATGTAGATGTAATGGAGTTGGGCTCAAATTCCTAACTGGCTATCCATGTTTGGGTTTTCCGTGGTTGTCCTAAATCACTTAAAGTAATTGCTGGGATGGTTCTCTTAAAAGGAACATGCCCTGTTTCCTTACCTATCCTTGTCCTCTTCAAGCTTATGCATCATCTAGTAATTTTACACTTTGAAGAGTGTAAGTAAATTCAAATTTTATACAGAAATACACTGTACTGGTTCTTCTGATAAATACTTGTACTTTTATCCCAACATATAACATTGCAACAGTTAATAACAGGAAACCCTACTTGTTCATTTAGTTCGAAGTCAAACAATAGGCCCTGACAGTACACAAACAAGTTAACGATTTTGAGGTTCTGTGGACGTTTTTTTTTTTCTTCTTCTTCTTCTTCTTCTTTTTTTTTTTTTTTCTTTTTTTTTTTTTTTTTTTTTTTTTTTTTTTTTTCCTGTGACATCATCAGCATAGTCACAGCATGCTCCTTACACAATGGCGCACCTCGCTACACTACAAGCCGGGATGCCGAATCGTGGAAAAAACCCAAGGCCTTCGGGTACTGCAATTCGTGATAATACAGCAAATGCTGTTCCACCTTAAAGATGTGTGGTGTCCATCGGTATTGTTTCACATCCTGAAAAAAATAACAAAAACCTCCAAGCATCTTAAATATTCAACTAATAAATGTTTCCAACTACTGGGATCATAATTTGTCTTCTAGGTAGAGGCAAGGCTACACACTCTTCCCGAGTGAAATAGCTGTGTTAGCTGAATCTTCCATCGGTTCTTGGTAGAATGGTATTATAATAAATGAAAAGTGCTAGTTTGCTTTTGTTCTACAATATTAAAAAACGAAATGATCGTGTAGCACTTATTGGCTGGCATATCCCCTTTGGGGTTCAGCTACCATACTGCAAGTCTTTTTAGTTGACACCACTTCAGCAACTTGCGTGTCAATGATGATGAAGGACACGCAACACACAGTCCCCTGTCAGGAATGGAACCTGGGCCTCCTTGCGTGGTAGGTGGTAACGCTACCGCTGTGCTACGGAGGTGGACTGTTGTACAATATTACTTTTAGTGTGTTAACAGGTTTTTGGCTTACAAGGCCATCTTCAGACAGTTACTGAGTATTGTCACCAAAGAAGTTACAATGTTTGTAAACAACATTGGAAGAGAAGTTACATGTCTAGATTGAAGTAGACACATACAGTAAATAACATTTTTGACAATCTGGTGAAAATACTTAGTTAATGGCTGAAGATGGCTTTGTAAGTGGAAAACTGGTTAACACAATAAAAATAATACTGTAGAACAAAAGAAATAAATGTGTGTTTATATCAATATTTTTACACTCATCACTTTTGCATTAATATATTGACTTTACATCTTCATTTAGTGTTGTCTGTATTATTTATTCCAATTTTGGTATCAAGAAAACATCAGTTCCTTTTACGATGTAAACGTTAGGCCCAGAAGGTACTTGGGTCTCGCTGTATACCGGGCGATCGTATGAAATCAGGTTAGAGTATATGGGCCAGAAAAAGGTTTGTGCACTAGAGCTGTTGAATGTGGGAAGGTGGAGGACAGAATAATTGGCATGTTGTGGAAGTGTGAAAGGAAACATTAGATTAGGAATGTTAGAACCCAACAAAGAATTTTTTTTAAAAAAAAAGAAAGGAGAGACGCCGAATACAGGTACATTTCTCACCGTCCACCCTAAACTCCATCTCTACGGGGTACTTCCCTGGTAGACCGGAGGATTAAGATGTTCATCAGTCCTACAGAATGGTCATCACTAGCTTCACCCTCACGGGCCCCAAAAATTGCTTCTAATACTACTTTTGAAAGTAGGAATGAAAATAGCAATTTCTTTGTGATATGAGTACTACACCACAGATAGGGATTATCAGCCATTTACATCTCTTTCTCAGTCTTAAATCAGGGTAATAGATAAGCTCCATTAATCTACAATAAGGATGTATTAAACAGTTCCATCTCCAATGATCTCATTCTTGATATGACATTAATCCCTAATATTCCTTCCATCTCAAACAGTTACACCCTGAGCTTTGTTACTTGTACTAAGTTAACTAAGTCAATCTAATCTCCTTAATCTCTTTCTGCTTTTAAGTATATAACTCTCTTCCCTTCTCACTATTCATGTGTGTTGAGGTAAACTTAAATCTTAACTTAATAGTTTAAGGGAAAGATAGATTACTATCTACCATAAAAATGACACATTAAGTTGCAGACAGGCACAACTAAAAGACACTTACATATTAGATTTTGGCCAAAGCCTTTGTCAGAAAAAGAAAAAAACACACGCACTCACACTCATTTAAACAAGCAAGCACAGCTCACAAACACACGACCGCCATCTCCAGCAGCTTGGACCAGAGCTTGAATTAGTCTTTTAGTTGTGCCTCTCTGCAACTTAACATGTCTTATTTGTGGTAAGTAGCAATCTGTCCTTTCTTTATATTGTTGATATTCCAACCTGGAGATTCCATTGTTTAACTCTAACTTATTGTGAACAAATACCTGATTGCTTGGTTTGTTTCCTTTCCATCTCATAAGAACTCTGCTCACAGTGACCAAAATTTTCCCTGATTTCATTTTGTATAACTGTGGAATTATTTTTTTATCAAAACTAAGTCCAATTTGTGTGGTGATGGTTACTTATGTTATTTTTCATCTCTAGACTGGATGTTAGCATGTCATCCAATTTAATGTACACCTTGATAGCTGAGAGGTCAGTGCGATGGAATGCCAAGCAAAGGGTCGCGGGTTCGATTCTTGGCTGGGTCGGAGATTTTCTCTGCTCAGGGTCTGAGTGTTGTGTTGTATTCATCATCATATCATCCCCATTGACAAGCAAATCGCTGGAGTTGCATCAACAAGGAAGACTTGCACCAGGCGACCGGCCTACACGGCAGGAGGCCCTAGCCACATGACATTTCATTTCATTTCAACCAATTTTGATCTAAATCAAATACTCTCCACTCTTACTTTCTTTCTCTTCTCAATTTGAATTCGCTATCATCCATCTCTGCAGCTTATAAAAGCGATTATGGAATTACATTCTTCTTAACCTTCTACAATTTACACCATACAATTATCACTTCAAAGTACAAACTACAAGTAAAACATAAGTAATGCTGTTGTGAACTTGAGCTGTCTTCCTATCAAAATACCAGACTAAGGTGGCCCTTGCTTCATTAGTGACACTTTATTGTCAAGTAACCAATCTAAACCTAGAAGTACAACTACATTAAAATTGGATACCGCTAATATCGTTTGATGAAAAGTAAAGGTGTGATAGGCAGCCTCTTCTATTCCTTTATTTGCTTGCCTTTACTGCCTATTATACCCACAACATAAACTCCCATAACCAGCAGCATCAGACACAAATGTTTGTTTCTTTTTGCTAGCAATAATTCCTGCAATATTAAAGATATTTCACTACCTGAGTGCGAATGAAGGTCTACTTTCATCCCAAAAATTATACCATATACTATCAGTTTTATTTATTCTTCTTCGTCTTTATTACTCTCTTCTCCCAGTAACCATTTTCATGTCAAAACCAAAAGACTGATCCCTCCTACCTTTTCTATAGGAGGGCCTATTGTTCTACAGTTATGTCCTGGAGCCTGGCCCTTGCTCCAGGACAAACACGGTTTTCTGATGAAGGGTGTGTAAACAGTCTGTCTGTCAGTATATTCGGTCTTACATTTCTCATACTGTTAGCATTAAACACTTGACTTCTGTTGTAATTTTGATTATTCATCTTACCAGCTTTTTTCTTTTAACCTTGCAATACTTAAGTGTCATTCTTTCTTTGGGAATGAGTTGGATATCTGTTTCCACTGTTATTCTCATATCACAAGTTTTCCTCTTGATTTTAATCCCCTCGTTCTTTATTCATTGTGTTAATCCTCCTATGAAAGTCATTTATTCGCTTACACTTGACCATCCCCTGTACCATATTTCTTCTCTCATACAGTGCCAAGCAAGGCAGTGCAGTGGTTAGCACATTGGACTCTCATTCTGGGGGATGAGGGTTCAAATATGTCTCTGTCCACCTTGATTTAGCTTTTCCCTAATTTCCGTAAATTGCTCCAGGTAAATGCTGGGATGGCTCCTCTGAAAGGGCACGTCAGAGTTCTTTCCCCATACTTGAAACAATCTTGGCCTGTTCACCATCCCTAATGACCTCAATGTCAACGGAATGTTATATCTTAACATCCTTCCTTCCTCCGCTTTATTAAATGGAAGGTTAATATAAGGACCAACATTTTTATGAAATGATTCTTCTCTATAGGATCACTTAAGCATTTGGATCCTGTCAGGTGCCACTTTATTTGCTTCTTATAGCTACCCCTATAATACCTACGTTCTAGTACTTCAAGCATTAGCTTTTCTTGAGTACTGGAAAACCAATACTACTTTTGGAATCCAACCTGAAAATTACTCAAATAAGAGAATTATTTTAAAAGGGCTGTTTTCCACTTGACAGCATCATTTTCTACATAACTGAGCACAAAACCAAGTTGTTTGGAGTCATCCCAACATTTGGGCAAGGATTTAGAAAATATCCTCAAGAAGTAAGGAGGGTGAACAACCCCCTCCAATTTAAATTTACAAAACTGAGTAAATGTGTACCACTTTTGTTAAGTCTTTAATCTCTTTGTATAAACCTCATCTTTTATTTTCACCAGTTCATCGCACAACTTTCTGAACTCCGCCTCTGTTATTTCTGTGTAGGCTGGGGAATCATGTGTACTGACAGATGATTCAACCTTTCCTTGGACTTTTTGTTCAATTAATTCACCAACAAGCTTTTCCAAAGTTGCAAAGGACCAAAGATTGTTATTCCATGAGAATCTTTGTTTTTCTAAAACTTTTATCTGTACTGTATTAACTGAGATATCTCAGTAAATTAATGTTCAGTAAAATCTTTAATCTCCTTAAAATCTTTATTCAGGTCTCTGAACTGTTCGTTCCTAACTAAATCACATTGTTTAATAATCTCAGATTGTAACTCCCCTATTAAACCTGAAACTGCCCTTTGTGGTGTTGCTGTTTTATTTCTAATTTTTCTCTTACTAACTCCACTATATTCTCATACAACTTTTGGTTAGTTAGGTTTAGTCTCCATTTAAGTCATCACCTTCTGACTTCAATTCTTCCACTGAGTTAGGATTACTGCTATTTGATTTAATATTAAATTCAGTTTTTAACTCATCACTCTGAGCTTTTATACCTGTTAGTACTATCCAGTCAAGCATTCAGCTCTGCCTCTTGATACTTTAAATCATCACTTTGAGACTTAAATTATTCTTCTAAATTAGCATCTTGAGCACTGGCACATTCAGTACCTCTTCCAATACAAGGTCAATACAGGCACACAATAAAAAATATTATTTTGTTTGTGGCTTCAACACAGCTCATCAAAATTGCCTGCATGTCTTGTAGCATCACCACAATGATGGGAAAATGGATCATTGTGCTTGGTAACTGCACGGCTGTAGGTTGATGAGTGTTATACATTCCTACTGCTGGCTGGTGTGGTGTAACTTTGGAACTTGTGAACCAGTCATAGTCTCAACTGCCTATCTTCCAAATCATACAGTTAATTCTTCTTTCTTGTGATGGTTGTCAATTTTAACAGTTTGCCTAAATTCCATATCATATATATTTTCTTTCTTGTGATTGTTGTCAACTTGTACAGGTATCATTAATTGAGAAATTATTTCTTCTGAAGTCTCTATATCAGTATTGTACGAGGGTTGGAATTTAAATAGTGGCAACTATTTATTCACAACCAATACAAAAGAGTTATATGTTTGCACCTGTTACTGACCTTCAAAGTAGTCACCAGAATTGTGTAGAACCCTTTGCCAGTGATGTGGAAGGCTTAGTATACCATTAGCAGAGCCTGTTCTATTGATGGTGCGAATGGAGCGGTCTAAAGTTATGGTGACTCTTGTGTATAACTGTGATGGTGTTATTCTGACGCATTACATTTCTCCATGGCAGACCGTAATGTACAGTATTACTGTTCTTTTTTGGAGCATCACCTACGACCAGCTTTGTGGAAGAAGCAGTGACACTTTCTACGCAACCTGCCCACCACTTTGCACGACAATGTACTCCCTTGTGACTGTGATTTGATTCCGAAGATGAAGGAACCACTTTGTGGCATTCGCTTCAGAACTGTTCCAGAGATATGACAGGCAGTAGACTGCTCCATTCGCACCGTCAACAGAACAGGCTCTACTAATGTTATACTATGCCTTCCACATCACTAGCAACAGGTTCTACACAATGCTGGTGAGTACTTTGAAGGACAGTAACAGGTGAAAACATGTAACTCTTTTGTATCGGTTGTGAATAAATAGCTACCACTATTTAAGTTCCAACCCTTGTATATAATTACTCAATCATGTCATCATAAATCCTCTGCTATTAGTTTAATTGCTAATGACAACTGCAATATTTGTCAATATTATATCTTCATAAATATTAATGTCTCCGTACATGCATTTCAACCAGATTTTTCTTATTAGCTTTTGTGGATTTCCTGCACAAAATTATTCTGCATCCTGTGGGTCACCAAATCTATAATCTTCATGTAAATTCAATTTTTTATATAAGAATACACTGTATTACTTCTTCTGATAAATACTTGTATCCCAATGTATAGCTTTACAACAGTTAATAACAGGAAACCTTGCTTGTTAATTCAGTTTGGCAGCAGACTCTGACATTACATGAATGAATGATTTTACAGAGTTGTGGCCTTTTTTGTTTGCAGTGTGGCTTTGTCAGCATGGTCATGGCGGACTCCTTACTTGATGGTGCACCTTCCTACTCCAAGTTGGGATGCCAAATTGGGGAACAAATGGAAGGCTCTAGAACTTGTGATAATGCTGCAAACTCTGTTCCCCCTTGAAGACACATGGCATCCACCCTTGCCATGTCACGTGGAAAAACAAGTTATAAAAACCATCAAACAGTTTTCTGTTCTGAACAGTTTAGCAAATAAATGATTCATGCTACATCAGTCATCATTCATCAGCTACGCAGAGGTAGGGTTACACAACTGTTTTCCTGGGAGATATCTTTCACCACAATCTCTAAATGACTGTACTGTCGTTGGATGTTAAAGCCTAATCTTCCTATCGATCTTTTGTATCTGGTAGAATGGTTATCAAATTTTTGTCTGGCCATCTTTATGTAGATTTTCTAAGATTTCCGTAAACTGATCCAAACATTTGCTCAAACGATTCCTCAACAGCCTATGGCCACTACCTACTTCTGACTTCCAATTCAGGTACTACTCTATATTTAATGATTTCAAAATCAACAAAATGTCAAACACTATCCATCCTACTTTTTACTGGCTGTATGGGGATACTAGACTTATGAAGGCAGGTCATAAGAAAGTTGGTCATATCATGCTATGAAACCTTGGTATGTGTACAGCTTTGAATAAAATAATGAACTTTTATTTATAGATATTATGCTGAGATGTTTAGGCTACACATTATAGGGTTGTGATTATTTATGAATTTATCTTTATGTAAACTGATAGAGATGTCCTCACTCCATAGTAGGCTGTGTGCGGAACTGAATCTCATTAACAAATTGAAAGTGGCTGCTGAATTGTGACAGGAAGTTGGAACCTTGTCATTTGTGGACTACACTCTTGCTTGTGTCTGTAAAAATACATGAAATGGGTTTAATTTGTAATCCGGCATTAAATTTAAAATACACAGAATATAAACATCTGAGCCTGTGAACAATTTGGTTTTGAAAAAAAGTGGTTTGTGAGATGTGCACCTCAAAATGTCAAGCAGGCAAATACGACAAGCAGAGAAACAAGTTCTTATCTCCCTATTTCTTACCAGCACAAAGATATGTGAATGCATGCTTTCTCAGCTAATTGCACTGACAAGTTCTTCTCAGCAAACCATAAGTAGTTCCTTACTTTCCATCTACTGGTGGAAAAGTTTGTTGTTGGAAGATAAGTAAAAAATATGTTGAAACAGTGTTCCAAAACAAACATATTACTAATTGGCTGATTTCCAGAGAAGAATCAGCCTAAAGATGCTGCCAAAGGTGGACAGCTCATCTGTGGCCAGTTAGCCAAAATATATCGTAAGAATCAATACACTGAGATAGAAAATATGTAGTCTGTGAGTGCCACATCAATGTTGAAAGGTTAATCTACAAAATTTGCATTTAAAATCTAAATTTAGTTGTTAAACTTAACTGCTCTGCTTCAGAGTGTACACTGAGAAAGTACAATTTTAAAAACATGTTACATGAATGAATAAGCCAAAGGATCTCTTCCGAATATTCTTTCAATATTACCAGTGTGTTGATTTCAGCCAGTAATGACCACCCTTATACCTATTTATAGACAAAACATGCACCATATAAATAGCATCACTTGTTGGAGCACGTAAGAGGATAATGCATAAAATTTTAAACCTTGAAAGAAATGATTAATTATTTCCCTGAAATCAGTTGAAGCTATGAAGTAATGATGTACACACAAAAGGCTGGGAGAATACAGAAAATTATCCTATCCTTACAGTTTCGTGACCAACAACCTACATATTAACTACATATTAACTTTGTTGCTTCTCTTATGTCTATCTATCGCATGGAGAAAATTTCGTGGACATCAGTGTGGTTGTGTTTTTGAATGTGTGTGTAGTTGTGCTAGAAAAAGAGCTATTGTTCAAAAGCTAGTGTCAATGCTGTTTTCTGTTATCGTACTGTGCTCCAAACATTGATCTGCTGTATGTGAGTAGTTATCTTCCCATTATTTTATGTAAAAATAAAATTAGAGCAATCAGGAGGACAAGGCTGTTCCTCGTTCAATAATCTTTGGTCTGAAATAAGACTGAATGTTTGTATGTTAATTAAGACCTGTACCTCAATAACGTGATATTGAGCACATTGCTATAAAGAAAAAGTGATTCATTTCATGAAGTCGTGAAATGGTACTGCTGCACAGACAGGGAAAAAAAATCAGATCTAAGAAATATTTGATAAGTGATCGGAGGCTTTCTGGCATATAAGAAATAATACATTCCTCTCTATATTGCTACAGTTTTGTGATTAATGAAGAATTTCTCTATGGCTCTCATTTTTCTTTCCATTTCTCAAATTATTATACAGTAATAAAAAAATCTTTATATTGCAGTGAGAAGTTCCCTACCTTTGGAGTAAGCAAAAAGTCATTTTCTAGGGTGTAAATTTACACCATGGTTATTTATGCGTTTTTCATTAATTTTAGGTGGTTGAAAAGGGTTTGATGTTTTGCCTTTTATGGTATCCTTTGATTATAATTTAACATATTAATAAGATGTCCAACAGAATATTTCTAGACTATGTGAAAGGTTTGTTGATACTTAATCATATCTTCATGTCAACTGATGTTGATCCCATGTAAATGTCAAAAATTGGATTGTGTCCACTGGCTCTAGTGTTGCTCACACTTCACATGCAGTCTCCGGTTGAAGCTGTCACTGCCATTGTATTGTTTGGAACTTACTCAAAGTCGTGGGTTAGGATGGTTTTGATCGCTATTTGCTTAATTATTCTGAGAATTTTTGTAGTGTGTTCCAGATAACAGCAGCTATATAACAGCAGGACACAGTACACTATGGTCCAAGATGTCACTTTCTCTGCAAACCTCAAACCCACTGCATGGCATAAGCTCAACGGAGGAAAGATTATCATCATTTGGTTCGAGTCATTTTGTAACACCCAGTGGCTTTCACTTCTTCTGGTAGAACTGTTGTGCCACACTGCCTGCCATTGGTGTTGAGGGAACCTGGTTCACATGTAATTTGTCTGTGGTCTTCCACACCATAATATTTCTTTTCAATTCTAAAATGTGGATGTAGATGTGGCATTAGCCTGAAAAAGAGGAAGAAGAATCAGTTCTGAGACTAGAACAAATAGTGCTGGCCTGGTATAGCCAACACACACATATTTAAAACATAGATCCCTGTTCTGGAGGTGGATGCTGTACCAAGACACAAATTCACCTCTTTAATTTCTGTGTCACAGATCTTCCAATCAAGCCAAAGGACTGCTCCTATAAAATTAATTTAAAGCTCAAATATGCTATTGTTTCTCTTCTTCTCTACAAAAGCCAAGAAAGGGGTGGCTGCTGTTGTTGTCATAATCTTTATTTCAAAGATTGATTTGTTGCAGCTGTCCTTTCTTAGGTGCAAGTCTCTCTGTCATAATCTTTATTTCAAAGATTGATTTGTTGCAGCTGTCCTTTCTTAGGTGCAAGTCTCTCTGTCATAGCATAAGTGCTGCAACCTGCATCCATTTGAAAATGCTTGCTGTGGTCACGTTTTGGACTGTCTCAAGAAATTTTAGCCTCACATTTCCTCCATTACCTTATATCTTCACATATCAAGATGAGTCCGATAGACCAATCCCTTCTTTTTGTCTACTTGTGTTATAAATTTCTTTCCTCCCCAGTTCAATTCAGTACATCCTAATTAGTTAGCCAGTCTATCTATATAATCATCAGTGTTCCTCTATGGCACCACATATCAAGGACTTGTATTCTCATCTTGTCTGAGCATTTTACAACCCACATTTCCCTTCCATACAAGGCCACGTTCCAGACAAATATCTTCAAGGAAGGCTTTGTAATGTTTCATTACAGGATGTATATACTGCCTCATCACAAAATTTTTTGTCACTTGACCATGGTTTCAGTTGCACTAGGGACAATCACCATCAGAATAAAAAATTACGTGTACTCACACCATGGGTAAAAGTGTCTGAGCAAAAGTGCTCTTGTCAAATAGAAATGCTACAGGAATAAGAACTAAAAAGTAAAAGTATAACATGTCTGTCAACTGTATAAAATATTCCATGGAATACAATGACAGCCGCAAGGTCACTTAGGGCGAAGAGCGACATCACACAGCCGATACCGTCAGACTAGTGGCTGTGACAGTAGCGGCTGTGTGATGTCGCTCTTGGCTATAAGCCCAGACATTCCTTGCAATTAATGCTACATCAGTAGTGTATGCCATCATCTGGATCTGCTGGATAAATATTTTTCCTCCTGTTTTTTTGGCATTTGCTGAATTACCTTTTCTGATGCTAAGTCAAAGAGAAGCACAGAGATAACGTCTCTTTGCTGCAGCCCTCTCCCTACATCTAACTCTCCTGACAACATTTGTTCCATTCTTACAAACTGAAAATCTTTCATACTTTAAGGAATCTTGTTCTACTGCAGAACATTGTAAGCATGTTTAAAGTCAATATACAACTGATGAAGCTGTTTGTCATACTAATAAAAGTTCTCTAGAACTTTTCTCTATAAAACTATCTGGCCAATGACAGATCTATTTCTCCTAAATCCAGTCTGATAATCTCCCAGTATTCTTTCCACCCACAATTCTAGTTGAGAGACTGAAATCTAAACACCTTATATATTGTAAGAGAGCAGTCCTGCAGAAATGGTTGCACTCTGACTTACTTATGTAACAGGCATATTATTCCCATATGCCAAACCATTGCCATTTCTTCCATAATGTATATGTCCTTAATTAATTGCTCAGGTGCTGTCTACATATTTTTCATCCCAAATTTTAATAATTCGGCCTCTGTGCCATCTTCTCAAGCTGTTTTATTATTAATACATTTGTTTGCTATCCTCTAATTCTGGTGGTTCAACTTCCTCCTCTGCCTTTTCAAATTCCAATTCCAAATCTAGTTCCTTTTCTTCCTCATTCAAGGCTACCTCTATGTTACTTCTCCCCTTTCCACTGAATAATCCAGCAAAATACTCCTCTCAAGAATGTTATACAGAGAAGGGCACTCCAAATGTCTAATGTCTAATAGCAAATCTTGGGTCGACTACTGAACAAAATCTAGGGTCGACTACTGAGCCTGTAACACACAGACCTGCTCCATTTATTCGAAATTCGAATGTAAATTTGTCACAGCCTCCTGAATTACTTGAAAAACAAATTGAGTGTGCAAACGAAAAAAAAAAAAACAAAAAATAAAAAAAATTAACCACAATAGGCGAGTTGGAACAAATAAATGACAGTGAATCAATAACCCACAGTGTAAACCGGAATCTCTGAGTGAATACTACCAGTATTTCCTCTTACAAAACAAAGAAAGGGCAAAAAAACATTTCAACAACAACAGATGCATGTAACAAATTGGAACAAACAAATAGGCCTACCAATAAAGAGCTTACAGTCCATGAAGCGACAGGAGATCGATATGTTAGCAGTACTTCTTTGAACAATTCGAAAATTGGAGCCAGTATAAACGAAACCAGTCCCTACATCTTAGCCAGATCTTCAGATGAGAAACCTTCACCCAATACAGCTACAAATTGGCGTGATGCACAGTGTAGGAAAATAACTTTTCGATCTACGGATCAGCAAATATCATTCACAACATGAAAACAACAAACCAACAACATACACAAAATGAAGCAGAAAGTATCTGTACAACCAAAAATGCTGTATGCAGCTGCACTAAAGAAAAGTGTAGAGGAAGAAAGACCTCAAGCATCTGCCATAGCATCAGTCAGAAATTCAAGATAATAGGCACTGGTGATGAACAAGGAATGCTATATGGAGAGAAAAGGGCATGGTTTCATTTAGGAAAAGTGAAAAAGGGCACAACAACTGAAAATGTAACCAAATTCCTTAAGAAAATCTTTCCAGGATATAGCAACTTTATGTAGAAAAACTGGAAACAAAGGGTGTGAACAGCAGCTTCAAGATTGGTGTGGACTTCCATCTACAGGACAAGGTGATGGACCCAACACTATGGCCAAAGAATATTGTTATCAGGCGTTTTTTATTCTGGAGATCAACCAGTGCCCCACTAAAATAGTGCCTGAAATAAAACCCAAGGCCCCATAATATCTCACAGAAGTAACAGTTGAGATGATAGTTATATGCCCATAGTTATAGCAGTTGTTAATATACAGTGTTTAAGAACCAAGGTGGACCTTCTATCATTCTTTGTAGAAGAAGTCAAACCAGATGTTTTATGTATCTGTGAACACTGGTTAGATGAAGCAGGAGGTGACTATTACAGAGCCATTGAACATTTGGACATGGTAAATTCATGGTATCGAACTACTACAATTCATGGTGGTGTATTTGTATATGCAAGCAAGACTCTTAGTGTAAAGGAAATAGACTTAAGAAACTTCTCCACAGACCTAGATCTAGAATTAGCTTCACTAGTGTTAACAGATATTGACCTTATTATTGTCTCTGTGTACCACTTACCAGGTGGTAATTTTGAAAACTTTATCGCACAAATGGAAACGTGTTTGTCCCTCCTAACACGTCTTAAATCTAAAATTGCACATATAGGTGATGGAAGCACTAAAGAGAGAATCTTCATGACTTTGATAAATAGCTATGGACTGTTTGTTGCAAACTGACTGCCAACAAGAGGTGATGCCTGCCTAGACACAGTTATCACTAACCTCAATATCTAGAACTATAATATCAGTGTAGTTGAACCAATGATTGCTGACCATAGTGCATTAGTAATGGAAATAGGTATGAAATGCTCGAGTCAACTGCAACTGAAGCTCATTGCTCTCTAATTACACATTTAGTAAAAGAATCATAAAAGAAGAAAGACTAAATGACCTTAAAATAGCCCTGTCAAGTGTAAACTGGCAGCAAAAAATTCCAGGAATGGGAGCCAGTGCCTCATTTGAATGTCTGTACAATCATTAAAAGCTAAATTTGATGAATTATTTCCAGAAATCCACAAGAAGTATCCTACAGGCAAAGCTAAAGGAAGGAACAAACCTACTACAGGGAAGATGTGGTATACCCCTGAGCTAAACAAATTAAAATGCATTGTGCTAATTTTCAGGGACCATGTGAAAGCAGCTAGAGATCTCCCATCTAGAGACCTGCTTCATTGTAACTATGTAATAGCCAAATGAATTTACAGAAAGCAAGTGTAGGAGGCAAAAAAGAGATACAATGACAGGTTCATTAAAGAGGCTCACAATCCGTGCAAAGCAGCTTGGAATCTGGTAAAGGAGGGCAGAAAAAAGTCCACCTCAGTCTTAAATTCTGGTAGCCCTGACGCCTTCAATCAGTACTTTGTTAGGATGGTGAAAGATACTATTAATGAAATATCTGACTCCGGCTTAGTCCCCACAAGTCACATGAGAAACATAAACAGTAACACTTCTGAAAACTGTAAGGAAGTGCACCCTGAGGATATCATAAAAATAGTTAAGTCATACAAGAACTCAGAAAATTATTCTAGAGCTTGCTCAACCATTATCTATAGCAATTAACAAATGCTTATCCTCTGGTGTCTTTCCCAAAATTTATTAAAAATAGCACGGACAGTACCAATCTACAAAAAAGTTGACCTGTGCGAAATGTCCAGCTACAGACCAATTTCTATCATTCCTATTCTAGCTAAAGTTATGGAGTCTGTTATGAAACTCCAGTTACAGAATTATTTTGAAGTAAATAAGCTCTTCCAGGACACACAGCATGGTTTTCGCAAGGGAAAGTCAATGTTTACAGCAGCACTGGACTTAACCAGAAAAATAAGGCAAGGATTCGAAGACAGAGAAAGTGTGGCACTGACACTCTGTGATCTTAGCAAGGCATTTGACTGCATTTCTCACAAGATACTGCACAATAAATTGAAATGTTATGGAGTCAGAGGTGTTGTTCTGACAACTTTTCAGTCTTATCTGGAAAACTGGAGACAAGCGGTATCAATTCATGGAGCAATGTCACAAGAACAAAAGCTGGAATATGGAGTACCCCAAGGCTCTGTCATAGGGCCTCTCCTGTTCCTTATTTATGTCAATGAAATGGGTTATAACAACAATATGTTACAGTTTGCTGATGACACCACCCTTTTTGCCAAAGGAAGAATTGCTGCAGAATCACTCCAAGAAACAGATGAACCCTTCCAAAACATTAAAGAATGGTTCATCAAAAATAAAATTAAAATGAATGAAGAAAAAACATATCATCTGATATGCACCCTTAACAACATCAGATGCCATGATAATATGGAGGCTGTCAAACTGTTGGGCTTCATGATGGGCAGGAAACTAACAATGAACGAACACACAGTGTATGTGTGCTCCAAGCTCTCCCGTGTAATATACCTTCTGAGGAGGTGTATTGAGTGACCAATATCTCATAACCTATTCCATAGCCACATCAATTATGGCCTACTGTTATGGGGACATTCTGCAGATTGTAAGGATATGCTAATTCTACAGAAAAAAGCTCTCAGAATAATTACATCAAGCAAAAGACAGGAGCACTGCAGGCCTATATTCAAGAAGTTAGGAATTATGACAGTCTTCAGCCAGTATGTGTTTTTGTCACATCAGCGTGAAAGAAAACCAAGGAGTCTTCAGCATGAGGCAAGATATACACAATCACAATACCCGTAACAAGAGGAGCATCGAAACACCCAGGTGTCGACAGACGAGAATGCAAGACAACTTTCCAGTGGTTGCCCTAAAGATGTTCAACTCACTGCCGCAAGAAGTGCAATCCCTGCCGCTAGGAACATTCAGAAGGAGAGTAGAACAGGACCTGAAATAATGCCCATTGTACTCCATTGGTGAATTCTTTAATAGTGACCAAAGTGAATGGACAAAGTATAAATGTCTTAATTTTGTGAATTTTTCTTTAAATGTATACATGTAATTAATCTTGGCGCATTCTGTCCAGTCATGACTGGTAAACAACAGGTCACAGGTTTGCTTGAACTGTGGGAGAATGTCACGGAGGTAGTGAAAGAACTGAAGTGGCAGACTCTTGAAGATAGACATAAATTATCCCGAGAGAGCCTACTCAAAAAAATTCAAGAATTGGCTTTAAATTATGACTTTAGGAATATATGATAACCCCCTAAATTCTCACAGGAGTCTTGGAGGACAAGAGAAATTACAGTGCACACAGATGCATTCAGTCATTCTTCCCTCGCTCCGTATGTTAATGGGAAAATAGGAAGAAGCCCTAGTAACTTGTACAAAAGGATGTACCCTTGCCATGCCCTTGACAGGTGTAGAATTAATAACAAGTTTTTGCCCAGATCTGTGAACATCACTTATGATGTGTTCAAACAGTGACAGCGCACGTAATGAATGTTTGATTCATGAAATGTCATCCACGACTAATAGCTTCTGAAGATAGCCATTGTAGACCGGAACCAGTTACGACTGTATCATAATGTGGCTGTGACAGAAATAAAATGAAGTACAAAATAGAAACAGATAAGCAATGCTCCATATGGGGAAGAAAGGAAAGGAACCCTAATATGTGATACAAGAGGAAGCACCCTTTGCCATGCACTTGACATTGGTTTGCTGAGTACGGATGCATATGTCAAGCCTTGCACTGTATTGAAGGTTTATCGTGCCCAAAGATTAGAAACAAAATGGCCTATATGTTAACTATTATCTACACTTCATTAGCATGATTTTTCTATGCTTCCGCAATGCTAAACAGAGAAAGCAATTAACTATCTGAAGTCGAGAAATGAAACTGGTATTTTGAAGGACATTAAAATATTTCCTCCGGGCCGGATTCGAACCAGCGACCTATGGATTTCTGCAATTGTGCACCTCTACAGTCCACCGCTCTACCAACTGAGCTACCAGAGGAAGTGGCTTGTATTATGCGGACATTTATGTACACAATGAGTTTTACTTTGGACCCTATTATAGTTACTTATATGGAAATTGCTCATGACAATACGAAAAGTAACTGCAAGTAGGTGCATGAGTCTTGCATCGTATATCTGTTTTTATGCTCCGTGACGCTCGGTCTCCATCTCTACTCGCAGACACCACGTGACTGATATTCCGCTCGTGATTGGTCACGTCAATTCGCCGCCGCTGGAGTCGGGGCGTCTGTTCAACAGAGCGCAGTCCGCGCTCGATGTGTGAGGTGAGAGTGTGTCGTTCTCCGCGCGCTTTTCCGTGACTGAAAATCGACTCAAGGTATGTGCGGCTGCTGACGAGTTGTTGTTCGCTGTGTGTTTACTCGTTCCGTCACTTGCAGTAACGCCTTTAAGTTATTCTCTATGAAACGACGATTACACACACAATTTTTTCTGTCGATATATGAATTATTACAGTGAAAGTGCATTAATAGACATTTCATTTCCCTAACTTCGGATATCAAGACGTCAATAATCGAGTGCAGATTAAACATTTATTTTAATAAATTTGTTTGATAAGATCCATTCACTTCCAGAATATAGTGATCGTGCGGTATTGAATTCTCTTGCCGAATCTATGAATAAAACTTAGGAATAACAAAATGATGTTCTCCTTGCTTTCTTCAGTGACATTTTAATAACGCGGTCTTTAATTTCGAAGACCCTACAAAACTGGTGTTTATCTATCAAATAATATGTTAATACCACATGAAAGTCTGTAGATGTCTTTGTATAGGGGAATGCAGCTACTGTTATTTCCCCAAGGATACAGTCTTGTCAAATCGCTACACTCAGTGGATGGCGGGGGAGGGGAGGGGGGGGGGTTGACAGGAGACTACAGGTCTCCCAGTAGCCATGGTAACGTCGCCTCGCCCCCTCCCCACCCATTCGCTCGATACTGCCTAATCCTCTTGTCTGTGAAGTTAGCGCCGCTTGCCGCTCTAGTGTTTAGTTTTGTAAGCGGCGTTCGGAAGGAGACGCTTATAGTGAATCGGTGCGCCACAGAACCTAATGAACACTCCGGCCCAGTGCAGCTAAAGAGCACCAAACAAACAAACGAACGGATTCCTCAGACAACGCCGGCGCGCGCGCATGTGTGTTTGCATACGCGCACCCTTGTGCACGCAGCACCGGTCGTGAATTCGGCCGCTGTTGAACGACGTGGTGCGTTGCGGTTATGTTTTTTATACCCAACAGTTATGTTCTCGTATGCACTCCGTAAGCCCCTGACAGTACGTTGCAGAGAGCACTTGATTCTGATACTAGCGAGCTTCTGTTCCATTCCATTTGCGTATTTTGCGTATTATTTACAACGTTGCACCCATGTTAGAAAGGGATTGGCTGCAAACTGTGGACCAGCCGCCTCAAGCTTCCCCTAAACCAACTCTAGTGAATGCTGGGACGGTTCCTTCGCATTGCCACTTCCGGTTACTGTCTGAGTAGCTCGCGACCTCTGCATCGAATGTATATTCTACAAAAACAGCCACGCCATGTTGCAACGGTACAACAAGGACAGAGAACACATTGAGAGAAAAGGCGTTGTTCAGAGAAGCGCTTTGCTTTATTTCTTTTGCTTCCACGTAAAGGAATAACAAATTTGACACAGTAATTGTCATCTTGTCATTTTTTCGTGATTTCGTGTTATTTATAGTTCAGTTTTAATGACCATCGACGCCACTTTCATTAGAGGCTAGTCGCTGGAGTTCCATTCTTAAGTTTCTCCACTAAGGAAGCAACAATGACCACAAAAATACAGGTCTTTCAGCTGCAGAATGACCGGAAACTCGGGTAGGTCCCAGTTTTTCTCTCTATTGTCTTCTCTCCTTTCTCATAAGCCCGGACGGTTTCACTTCAACTGGTGGCGCTATTAGAAGGAACACAAACTCGTTCACCAGCTTTCATTTCGAATGCAAATGAAGTTATGTTCGCTGTTCTCAGCAGATATTTGCGCACATCATGCACATACGCTTAAGAAGACATAAGCAACCGCACTGCTGTGTCCCCAAAAATTTTGTGAACCAAGAGGAATTTATTCAGCAACTTTCGCCAGACTGCTCTCTCGAGTCGTTAAGTGCTTGCACGAGCGTAAGCTGGTAATAAGTCACTTTCGCCTACCGTTTGCCACGGACTGTTCCTGCAACGTCCTGGATAATCGACCGTGGGTACGCCTCGCGATGGAAAGCCATGCGACTTGCCTCTGTCCGTAGGGGGAGATTCGAATTCTTGCCCGGCGATGTTACTAGAGTTCAGCGCTTTCCTCGCACCAGTACAAGGAGAATGCCAGGGGGAAGCACTCTCCCACTTCAGATCACTGTGGAGTTCAGTGCTTTCCTCGCATCAGTACACGATCTGGTGACCTCGGTGGCCAAGAAATCACTCCACGGCAACTGATCCAGCGCCCAGGATACGTTTCAGTGAGGTAGTGTCACTGACATGTGAAGCGTGCACTGAAATTCACAGCAAAGACGATACTACGTAGCCTAATGTCGCTCTGGTTATATTCGCGTCTGAGTGCTGGTGACAGACATGGCTCTGACATCCGTGATTTTCAAACAGCTGTACCTCGGATACGGTTAAGAAAACGGCACATGTTTACTTGAAGTTTTTTTTGTTCAGAATCACTGATACTATCACCCTTCAAAGAACGTATCTTTCCTCCTGACTCATCCTGTACGCAGGGTGAACTTAAATAAAACCGACAAAGTGTAGGGACGGATTCATGAATGGAAATGGAGGAAAAAAGGTCCTCTGAACACGTCCGGAAATGGACGGTGTGCGCGCAACGATAACAAATCATTCTGGAACACAGGACACAGCTGCATCGCATCCACGTCACAAAGTATATTCAAAGTGGCCTCCCTGGCATGCAATGGAAGCGTTCGCATGTCGCTTTATGGATTGCCGCACTCTCGCACGTTCAGGGAAAAAAAAAAAAAAAAAAGGCTCTGAGCACTATGGGACTTAACATCTATGGTCATCAGTCGCCTAGAATTTAGAACTAGGTAAACCTAATTAACTTAAGGACATCACACAACACCCAGTCATCACGAGGCAGAGAAAATCCCTGACCCCGCCGGGAATCGAACCCGGGCGTGGGAAGCGAGAACGCTACCGCGCGACCACGAGCTACGGACGCGCACTTTCAGGCCTCTGTCCCAATACCGTCACAGGCGTCGTGAACAAGCTGTAGAACCCGCTTCTCCCGATACGGTATACGCACAATCTGCCGCCTCCCTGCACGTTCGTCTGTTTGAAAGTACCCATGACCACACAAACGCCCAAAAAGGGCGTGAAATGTTGTGTGATGTGGTTGGTGTCTGTGAGGGTACTTGCTTTGGTATAGCCGCCCTGCCTCTCGACCGTTTTCGTCTGCCTTGCCGTACACAAGCACCATCTCGGCTTGTTCCCGACTTGAATAGCGGACCATTCTGCTGCTTACAGTACGTTGCGTCACACACAGGCTGCAACACAACGAACGTGGTCAGAGGAACTGACATTCGACAGCGCCATCTACCGTGGCAACGATGCGTTTCCGGACACATGTTTATAGAACCTTTTTTCCTCTATTTCCTGTCAGGAGTCCGCCTCTGCAGTTTGTCGGTTTTATTCGATATTTTTTCCAAAAAGTATATATAATATATATGCGATATTTTCTTTCCCGATATATCGATATCAAAGTGACGATGTCGAGCGCCGATATTTTTATTTTATATAATTTTTTTCACAATTTTCGGTACATATTTGAAGCTGTTTCTTTGAAATTGTAGTAGAACATAATTTTACTTTCGCTATGTGAAGGAATCTTACTACTTTTTGAGCTTTCGTCACGTCCAATCTTAGTTTTTGCCTGTGTGAAGCAAGTATATATGGCACAAATCTAGTAGTCCGATTACACAGGGGGGGGGGGGGGGGGCGGGGGGGGATGAATGAAATAACAAGATTTCCGGTGTGGAGAAATAGCATACCTGTTGCGTTAAAAAAGAATTTTTAATGCAACTAGTGAGCCATGTCTTCACACCGGCATTCTTCATAAACAGATGCCGAAAATGACCGTACTGGTCTTTGGGTTGGGCGGAGTCGGATGAGGGTAAATGCTGACGTAATCGGCTCTTCGCTCTACCAACAAAAACTGCAACGTTCAGCGTCACCATGCAATTCTGATGACACTACAACTAGCTGGGTCGCTGGCGTTGACAGAATCGAAATAAAAAAAAAAAACACATAAAAACAGGGAAGTCGACATGAAGAGCTCCGGGCAAATCCAACATGTGACGAAACCGAGTGACGGACCCATCGGAAGCCTTTTATTGCGCCACTTACATGGTGTTATAATTGTTAGCAAAGTTGTTATCGCCAAGCATGAACATAAATAGTTTTCCTTTCAACTCTTGTTCTAAGGGCGATAGACACGCTGCTAGTTTGTTCGTGTACAGAATATCTAATAAAAAATCAATACTTAAATATACAGCTCTGAAACCGGCACTATATTTGTAATGAGAAGCCGAAATTGTTATGGGCTGCCACGTCGATATCGTTTCCATCGATAATTCGATACTTTTTCTCGGTATATTGAGAGCCGATAGTGGTATATTTTTAAATATCGACATGTCGGATTCATGACATTTTTAAAAATATCATCAGTCCTATTACACTGTACAATCGAATCATTCGAAAAGCTATGAGGTCACAGTTAAAATTGTCTCCTCCTTTTTCCTGGCCTTTATGCGATGTCTTCACGGGGTCGGCATGTCAGCCTGTATTTGCAGCGGTAGTGACATTGTGTATCCGGATGCCCTTGTTGTCGCCAACCCTTCCCTCCCGGGACGGAAATTCCCTATGTCCGTCCAGTGTTATTCCATATGAAAATGTGACCTAGTAGAATGTGGGAAACCGCCTAAAAACCACATTCAGACTGGTCGGCACGCTGCCCCTCGCCGCCAATCCGCCGAGCGTCCCCGACGATGTTTGGTTTGTGTGGCCCTCAACTGCGCAGTCATCAGCGCCCGTACAAAGTCCCAATTTTTAAACAGTCCAATCTAGCCAACGTCACGAATGATGATGATGATGATGATGAAATGATGATGAGGACAACACAAACACCCAGTCCCCAGGCAGAGAAAATCCAAAACCCGGCCGGGAATCGAACCCGGGATCCCGAGGCAGCAATACTAGCCACTACTATAGACCACGAGCTGCATACCCGAGGGTCCCCGAATCCTGGAAGCGGCGCAGGTTTCCGCGCAAGTACCGTAAAAACTGCAAGCTCGTCACTATAAAACGTGAACAGCGATGCACCAAACACACTTGCCCATGGGCACGCCACAAGTTACTTTCTAGATCGGTCGCTGGCTCTGCATTCGAGATAACGTGCTGCTTCATCCCTCCCAAGAATTCCGGAATTCACTCACAATTTTTTTTGCGATATCCTCATAACATCGTATTTTCATTAAGGGAGCGTTTACTATCTTTTGGATCAAAAAATCGATTTTTTAAAATTGCATTTTTGGATCCATAAAAGTGTTTAGAACCCACCCTTGAAACGGTTTTCCCGAATACCTAACAGAAATGTTTGTTATTCGCGGTTGGACAAAAAAATGCACCTGCCTGAAATCGGCATTTTTCTTTCGGAGTACGAGTTATTGTACCGCTGCTTGGGAGGAAACACACAAAATTCAAATGAAAGTTTGAACGGCGTGTTTGGAAGTAAGCCCCCAAGCATTTGCATTTTGGTGCGAAGTCTGTGGAGATTGCGACTTTCCTGGCAGTGAGCAGCTTCAACGAAGGGTATTCATCAGACCATGACAACGATGGACGTCACCCTGGGACTCTATCCGACGCAGTGCGCCAAGCATTCGGATGACCACCGGATTCAAGCGGCCGAAAACCGCTTGTCAGTGGCCGTACGAGCGGCTCTGGAGCAGCGCAGGATGGCCCAGATCGAGCAGAACGCCCTCTGTGAGGAAGAGGAAGGACTAGTTTATGGACCCGGAATAGCAGATTGAACGTACGTTGCATAATATTGCATTTATATGTAATCAAAACTGCCGGCCGGAGTGGCCGTGCGGTCCTAGGCACTACAGTCTGGAACCGAGCGACCGCTACGGTCGCAGCTTCGAATCCTGCCTCGGGCATTGATGTATGTGATGTCCTTAGGTTAGTTATGTTTAATTATTTCTAAGTTCTAGGCGACTGATGACCTCCGAAGTTAAGTCGCATAGTGCTCAGAGCCATTTGAACCATTTAATCAGAACTTCAAACGCGATTTCCTCGAACTGACGTTTTTTTATCGCGCGGTATGGTAACTTTATATTTACTGAAGCGACTGGCATGGTTTTTTGTTTCCGATGAAGCTAACTAAATTGTCTAGGAGCTGTACCACTTTTATTCCGATCCATCAACTATAAATCATTTTACTTGGCAGAGGAAGTCGAAAAATCGATGAAAAAAAAACGTTTTTTTTCCCAAATGTCCGCCATTTTGTTTCCTATGGTCCAAACAACTTAAGCGAGGTACAACTCCTAAAGAACCTTTTGTACTTCGCTAACGTCAAATCAGTTTTGATTTCAGACGAGCCGGCTGACCTGTGACATACCGCGCGTGGAGGTGTACATCGAAATTTTGTTTCGTTCCGACGCCACTTCTGCGTTTGGTCTTCGACATTTCTGGTCGAAAAAATTTCGGTAATTAGAGGAAATGTCAAACATTTTGACCAAATTTGACATTGATATCTATGACACATCAAAAAAAAAAAAAATTCTCAAAGAGCATGCATTTTTCCGGCCAAAGATAGTAAACCTGCCCTTAACAGTATTTGGTGTGGTACGTGCAAATCACACAGAACTGTACCACAACGGACGGATCGGGATTCAGCACCAGTTTTTCATCGGAATCCAAGGTCGGTCTGCTAACGTCGAACGGTAAATACGCTGCTATGATATTGTAGCTAGGTTAAGGAAAAAGCAAAATAAAGATGTATTTAATATCGTCCAAGGTGGCGAAGGCTGGGAGTTTAAACTTCTGCGTTGGGACTAAGTGGCAACCAACCGATAGTGCAGCGTAAATTTTAACCTTCGTTCCTGCGATAGTTTACTCTCTCCAAAACGAGCTTTCGCCATCGAAAGCGCTTCGCGGTCGCAGCGCAGAGATTATGAGAGTTTCATTCTGAGAAGCGCAGACGGCTCGGAGACTGATCCATTAAAAGATAGCCGGCCACTCGGCCGGAAGTCTCTGAGGCCACGGGCTGCCTGCCCGCTACACGCCACGGAACCGCGCTCCGGTGTTCCTGCCTCTAACGCGGCCACACCTTGCTCCGCAAATCGCTGTCGGGGAGGGGGCGCCCGGAGAATGACTATCACTGCCTCTGCCATCCGAGATACACTGGGTGACAAAGGTAATGGAATACTTCCTAATATCGTGTCGGACCTTCATTTGTCCGACTTAGTTCAGCGACGTGGTATGGACTCAACAAGTCGTTTGGAATTCCCCTGCAGAAATATTGAGCCATGATACCTCTACAGCCCTCTATAGCTCCGAAAACGTTGCCGGTGCACAATTCTGTGCACAAACTGACCTGTCGATTATGTCTCATAAATTCTCGTGGGTGGCAAAATTATTCGCTCGAATTATCCGGAATGTTCTTCAAACCAGTCACGAACAATTGTGGCCCGGCGACATGACGCATTGTCATTCATAAAAATTCCATCATTGACTAGCTGCAAATGGTCTCCAAGTAGCCGAACCATTTACTGTCATGACTGGTTCAGTTGGACCAGAGGACTCCACGTAAACAGTCCACACCATTATGGAGCTTGCACAGTGCCTGTTGATAACTTGGGTCCATGGCGTCGTGCGGTCTGCGCCACACACTAATCCTACCATCAGCTCTTACCAGCTGAATCAGGATTCATCTGACCAAGGTTTTCCAGTCGCCTAGCGTCCAACCGATATGGTCGCCAGCCCAGGAGAGGCGCTGCAGGCGATGTCGTACTATTCGCAAAGGCACTTGCGTCGTTCGTCTGCTGTCATAGCCCATTAACGTTAAATTTCGCCGCAGTGTCCTGACGGAAACGTTCGTCGTATAAGTCCCACATTGATTGCTGCGGTTATTTCATGTAGCGTTGCTTGTCTGGTAGGACTGACAACTCTGCGTAAACGCTTCTGCCCTCGGTCGTTACGTGAAGACCGTCGGCCACTGCGTTGTCTGTGGTGAGAAGTAAAGCCTGAAGCGTGGTATCCTCGGCACACTGGTGACATTGTGGATCTCGGAATATTCAGTTCCCTAACGGTTTCCGAAATCGAATGTCCCAAGCGTCTACCTCCAATTACCAATCCGCGTTCAAAGTCTGTTAATTCCCGCCGTGCGGCCTTAACAATTTCGGAAACCTTTTCACATAATCACCTGAGTGCAAATGACAGCTCCGCCAATGCACTGCCCTTCTATAACTTCTGTACGCGATACTGCCACCAAAACTATATGTGCATATCACTGTGCCACGACTTTTGCCATCTCAGTGTACAGTACAATCATACGGGGCGGCTTCGTAAAGTGATTGGCTCGACAATATTTCGACCTATAGAACTCAGTGTGTACGCTGGACGGCAAATTTAAGCAGAAAAAAGTAACATCGCGAGTGTCGCATGTAAACGTAACAGAACCCGCACTGTTCCTCTCTTTAAACGTTGGTAAACGTAAGGTAACACCCGTAAGGAAAGGCGACAACGATCGGTGCCGATACACGTGGCTCGCTTGCATTTTTTTCCTTCGCATAAACAATGTGTTTCTTCAAACTGCCGACGCCGTCTGCGAATGTTGTCGGCATATGGAGGTGATGGATTCTGTCACTGACGAAATAGTTTCTGCATTGTCATGACAGAACAACAATTGGTAGACTCGTACAAGTGGAATGACATTTTTTACGGGATGCTGTATTTTCACCCATAACACGGAACTTTTCACTTACGCATCACCGCACATTCGCCAACTTCCGATACACTGCTGTTGCGCAGACAACGAAATTTTTAAAATTTCTTTTAGAAGCCCCAAATACTAGTGACGGATCTCTGAACTCAGTCACCAGGTTCCGTGATCTGTGCCAGATGGCACGTGTGTGTGCAAATCGGAGGGATCGATAGTGGATCGCAGCGTTTTCCGGAACTCAAAATTATTGATCTTTCCCAACAACGTTTTCTACCAGTTTTTCCATTCTTCTGTAAATAATTCTTGTCAATATTTTGCAACCATAACTTGTTAAAACTAATGGTTCGGTAGTGTTCACACCAGTCAGCATCTGCCTTCTTTGAAATTTGCATTATTATATTCTTTTGAAGTCTGAGGGTACTTCGTCTGTCTTTTACATCTTGCACGCCAGGTGGAATAGTTTTGTCATGGCTTGCCCTCTCGAGGACATGAGTAACTTTGAGGGAACGTTGTCTACTTCAGGGGCCCAGTTTCGACTTACAGCTTTCAGTGCTCTCTCAATTTTTTCTCCCAGTATCATATCTCCCATCTCACCTTGAGTTGCTCCCTCTTCCCTTTCTATAGTGCTGCCTTCAAATTCATCTCTCTTGTCTAGACCTCTATGTACTCACTCCACCTTCCACTTTTCCCTCCTTTGTACTGGTTTTCGCTCTGAGCTTTCGATATACATGCAGCTGCTTCTCTTTGCGCCAAAGTTCTCTTCGGTTTTCCTGTGAGTGATATCTATCTTTCCCCTAGTTTTGCATGTTTCTACAATATCCAGCCTTACATTTCTCGTCCAGCTGTTCCTGCTACGGCATTTTGCAATTCCTGTGAACCTCATTTTTTAGAAGTCTTGATTTGTTTTTTGTCTGCTTCATCTGCTGCATTTCTGTATTTTCTCCTTTCGTCAGTTAAATTCTTTATCTTACGCATGGTCTAAGGATATATAACACGTCTTGTCTTTGATCGTTTGTTGTCTTCACCATTTCATCACTCAACGCTCCCCATTCGTCGTCTATTGTCTTCATTTTCCTCCTTACCCTGTTTCAGTCAATCGTCGCCTAATGCACCTCTCTGAAGTTCTCAATAGCCTCAGGTTCTTTCAATTTATCTAGGTCCCATCTCCTTAATTTCCTAACTTTCTGCACTTACCAATAAATTATTGTCTGAATCCACAAGTCACTCGGAATGTTTTGCGGTTTAAAATCTGGTTTTGGAATCTCTGTCTTGCCATTATGCAATCTGTTTGAACCTTCCTGTACCTTCAGGCCTCTTCCACGTATACATCATTCTTTCATGATTTTTAAACCAAGTTTTAGCGATGATAAAACTGTGCTGTGTGCAAAATTCTACCAAGCGGCTTCCTCTTTCATTCCCTTCCCCCAGTCCTCATTCTTCTACTATTTTTCCTTCTCTTTCTCTTCATACTTCAGGATTCCAGTCCCCCTTCACAATTAAATTTTCCCCTTCTTGAACTATCTGAATAATTTGTTTTAACTTCTCATACATTTCTTCAATCTCTTCATCATCTGCGGAGCTAGTTGGCTATGAACTTGTATTACTGTGTTGGGTGTTGGCTTTGCATCTGTCATGGCTACGATAATGCGTTCACTATGCTTTTCACAGTAGCTTCATTCCCATATTTTTATTCATTGTTAGACCAACTCCTGCATTATCCCTATTTCAAATGGCTCTGAGCACTATGGGACTTAACATCTGTAGTCATCAGTCCCCTAGAACTTAGAACTACTTAAACCTAACTAACCTAAGGACATCACACACATCCACGCCCGAGGCAGGATTCGAACCTGCGACCGTAGCAGTCGCGCGGTTCCGGACTGAGCGCCTAGAACCGCGAGACCACCGCGGCTTATCCCTATTTGATTTTATATTTATAACCATGTACTGACCTGACAAGAAATCCTGTTGTTCCTGCCACCCCACATTACTAATTCTCACTGTACCTCACTTCAAACTATCTATTTCCTTTTCCAAATTCCGTGCCCTACCTACGCGATTAAGGGTCCTAACATTTCACGCTCCGACCCGCTGAACTTCTTCCTGAGCAGTTCCTGCCCGGAGATCCTCCGGAATATTTAACCCAAGGGGTTGGTATCATCATTTAACCATACAAAAGCACCGGAAGCACTTAAGGAAAAAGAAAGAAAAAAACTGCCGTAGTTCCGACCCTTGCTTTGTGCACTTCTGCGGCACCAGCATAGCAAGACCGTGTTGACTGGTGTTAAAAAGGCCAGTTCAGTCAATCATCCAGACCGTTGTCCCTGCAACTACTGAAAAGCCTGCTGCCCCTCTCCAGGAAGCGTACGTCTGTACATTTGTCTGGCGTCTCCACAGACACCCCTCCGCTGTGGTTGCACCTACACCACGGCTATCCATATCGTCGAGGCACGCATAATACCCAATCTCGGCAATATCCGAAGAGGAGTAACAGGGCGACTGAGTTTATCAGTATTCATGTACGATCAATCATGCAGGGTCAGTAGCGCTATCTGATTGTGTGCAGACGTTGCTGATGTTTTCTACAGGAAAGTAACTTTTAAGGAAGCGGAAAACAACTTGGATTGTTGTTCCGCTTGGAATAATGAAATGATTTTTTTTTTTGTTAAAAGCAGATAAATTACAGTGTAATGCCTGTAAAGGAGAGAAAGAACTATGTGGTATCAGTTACCAGGATTAGTGATCAATATCTTGAGCATGTCGCATTGTTTGGATATCTGGTCATAATGCTACGAAGTGATATGAGATAGGGGGATTAAGAAGGGAATGCCAATGAAAAACTTTGATAAATGACACCTTATAAATACCATGGTCTGCACTTGAAATATTTCTTAGCGAGAACTGTATTCAAGTGCATAACCCATCGTCAGTGACACATTATGTATCTCTAGTATATCAAAGACATGTGTGTCAGTCATAATGCATTACGATGGCCAGTTTGATGTGCATCTAGAAAGCAAACAACCATGTGGATACCGAGATCCCAATGACAACTATGTGTATGTTGATACGATAAGATATGAAATCCGTCCTCTCTCACAGCACACATATTGTGCTATATTGTACTGCTGTCAAATGTTAGGCTGTGACAGTTATTGACCATGAATAACTGTCATGTAGTGGTCAGAGTCTCAAGACAACATGTGTACTATGAGATAGGACGGACTACATATTCTGTCGTGTTAACATAGACATGGTAGTAACTGGGTTCTGGGTGTCCACAGAGTTGGTTGTTTCCCAGATGCACATGAAACTGAACATCATAAAGAATTTATAATTGACACACGTCATTGATATAGAGACACATAATATACCACTGGCGATGGGTTATACACCAGAATATTATTTTGGTTAATAAATATTTCAGGTGCAGTTCATTGTGTTTAGAAGATGCGCTTCAACAAATATCTAAAAGCTGCAGAGCAAAGGAAAAAAAATCAAGGTTTTTGAAAGACTTTGGTTTGTTGGAAGGCTTTTGGGAAAGTGCGGTAATGGTAATGGAAACAGCAAACAAGACGCTACGGCGATCAATTTTAGAATACTTCTGCAGCGTTTGGAGTCCCCACCATGTACGCGCGACATGAGACAAGGAACAAATTCAGAGGCGGGACGCTAGATATGATCGGAGCACTTTAATTACATCTACATTATACCCCGCAAGCCACCTAATAGTGTGAGGCGGAAGGTACTTTCGGTACCACTATATGATCCCTCCATCCCTGTTCCACTCGCGAATAGTGCGTGGGAGAATGATTGTTGGTAAGCCTCTGTATTGGTCCCAATTTCTCGGATTTTCTCCTCGTGATCAATACGCGAGATGTGTGCGGGGGGAAGTAATGTGTTGTTCGACTCCTCCTGAAAAGTTGGGGTTGGGTTGTTTGGGGGAAGAGACCAAACAGCGTGGTCATCGGTCTCATCCGATTAGGGAAGGATGGGGATGGAAGTCGGCCTTGCCCTTTCAAAGGAACCATCCCGGCATTTGCTTGGAGCGATTTAGGGAAATCACGGAAAACCTAAATCAGGATGGCCGGATCCTGAAAAGTGCTATCCCGAAATTCCAATAGTAAATCTCTCCATAATGTGCAACACCTTTCTTGTAACTTCTGTCAGTGGAGCTTGTTTAGCATCTCCGTAACGCTCTTTCGCCAGCTAAACGATCCTGTGACGAAACGCGCCGCTCTTAGTTGGATCTTCTCTATCTCCTATCTTCTCTATCTCCTCTATCAGTCCTACCTAATAGGGATCCCATATAGACGAACGATACTTAAGAATCGGGCGAACAAGCACCTTATAAGCCACTTTTTTTCGTGGATGAGCTACATTTCCTTAAATTGTTCCGATGAATCTGAGTCTGGTGTCTGCTTTTCCCACTATCTGTTTTATGTGGTCATTCCGCCGGCCGGTGTGGCCGAGAAGTTCTAGGCGCTTCAGTCTGGAACCGCGCGACCGCTACGGTCGCAGGTTCGAATCCTGCCTCGAGCATGGATGTGTGTGATGTCCTTACGGTAGTTAGGTTTAAGTAGTTCTAAATTCTACTGGACTGATGACCTCCGATGTTAAGTCCCATAGTGCTCAGAGCCATTTGAACCTTTTTTCGTGGTCATTCCACTTAAGGTGGCTCTGGATAGTAGCTGTACAGTAGTGGATTTGTTTTCCTATGTATGCGCAATATGTTATATTTATTTACGGCCTCGCGGGGTAGCCGTGCGATCTAAAACCCTCGTCACTGTTCGAGCGGCTACCCCCGTTGGAGTCCTCCCTCGGGCATGGGTGTGTGTGTGTGTTGTCCTTGGCGTAAGTTAGTTTAAGTTACGATATGTAGTGTGTAAGCGTAGGGACCGATGACCTCAGCAGTTTGGTCCTATAGTCCTTACCACAAATTTCCAAAAAAATTATTTACGTCCAGGGTCAACTGCCAGAGCTGGCACCATTCATCAGTTCTCTGCAGGACGTTCTGCAAATTCTTTCTATCTCCTGGCATTGTTACTTTGGTATAGACAACTGCCTGAAAGAGCATCCGACGCTTTCTACTACACTCATGCTCATAAATTAAGGATAATGCTGATACATGGTGAAACAACGCTCTGGTGGGCAGTTTGCGGGTTTAAATCACCACGGGGTATGACCACGCGGTGTATTTGACCTGCGGTCGTCGCACGCTGGCAGCAGTCCACATACGCAGAGGTGCGTTAGTGCAAGTCTGAGTACGGTGCAGCGAGTAAGTGTGGAGACGTTTTCAGACGTGCTAATGGTGACTGTGTGTTGAAAATGGCTCAAAGAACACATATTGATGACGTTATGAGAGGTAGAATACTAGGGCGACTCGAGGCTGGTCAAACATAGCAGGTCGTAGCAAGGGCCCTCCGTGTGACACAAAGTGTGATCTCAAGATTATGGCAACGATTCCAGCAGACAGGAAACGTGTCCAGGCGCTACAGTACGGAACATCCACAGTGTACAACACCACAAGAAGACCGATATCTCACCACCAGTGCCCGCAGACGCTCAAGGAGTACAGCAGGTAGCCTTGGTCGGGACCTTACCGCGCCCACTGGAACAGTTGTCTCCAGGCACACAGTACACAGACGACACAGACATGGTTTATTCGCCCGGAGACCTGCAAGGTGCATTCCACTGACGCCTGGTCACAGGAGAAACCGTAAAGTATGGTGTTAAGAACACTGTACACGGTCAATGGAACAGTGGGCTCAGGTTATGTTCACAGACGAGTCCAGGTATAGACTGAACAGTGATTCTCGCCGGGTTTTCATCTGGCGTGAACCAGGAACCAGATACCAACCCCTTAATGTCCTTGAAAGGGTCCTGTATGGAGATCGTGGTTTGATGGTGTGAGGTGGGATTGTGGTTGGTGCACGCACACCCCTGCATGTACTTGACAGAGGAACTATAACAGGTCAGGTGTATCGGGACGTCATTTTGCACCACTATGTCCGCCTTTTCAGGGGTGCAGTGGGTCCCACCTTCCTCCTGATGGATGATAAAGCATGGCCACACCGAGCTGCCATCGTGGAGGAGTACCTTGAAACAGAAGACGTCAGGCGAATGTAGTGGCCTGCCTGTTCTCCAGACCTAAACCCCATCGAGCACGTCTGGCATGCTCTCGGTCGACGTATCGCTGCACGTCTTCAAACCCGTAGGACACTTCAGGAGCTCCGACAGGCACTGGTGCAAGAATGGGATGCTATACCCCAGCAGCTGCTCGACCACTTGACCCAGAGTATGCCAACCCGTTGTGCGGCCTATGTACGTGTGCATGGTGATCATATCCCATATTGATGTAGGGGTACATGCGCAGGAAACAGTGCGTTTTGTGGCACGTGTGTTTCGGGACGGTTCTCAACTTATCACCAATACCGTAGACTCACAGATGTGTGTCGTGTGTTCCCTATGTGCCCATGCTATTTTCGCCAGTTTTGTGTAGTGCCACGCTGCGTGGTACCACATTCTGCAATTATTCTTAATTTATGAGCATAAGTGTAGATCATTTATATATATTGTAAACAGCAACGGTCCTATCACATTTCCCTATGGTACCCCGGATATTACCTTTACATCTGTCGATTTTGTTCCTTTAAGAGCGACGTTTTGAGTTCTGTCTACAAGAAAGTCTTGAATCCATTCGCAAGTCTTCTCCGATATTCCGTAAGCTCGTATTTTTTTCATTAAACAGCAATACGAGACGATGTCAAATGCCATACTGAAATTAGGATCCTTGGAGCAAAGGCATCGTTCTGTTGACACCCTGTTGGGATACCGTAGGGGAGGACTGTGCGACAATCCTGCTTCCGGCATCCTACAAAAAATGGTTCAAATGGCTCTGAGCACTATGGGACTTACCATCTGAGTTCATCAGTCCCCTAGAACATAGAACTACTTAAACCTAACTAACCTAAGGGCATCACACACATCCATGCCCGAGGCAGGATTCGAACCTGCGACCATAGCGGTCGTGCGGTTCCAGACTGAAGCGCCTAGAACCGCTCGGCCACAACAACGGCCGGCCGGCAACCTAAACCTCGCGTGTAGGAGAGAGGGATAGAGAGAGAGAGAGAGAGAGAGAGAGAGAGAGAGAGAGACTGGGGAATGTACAGCATATGCGAGTGGTATACGACAGAAGATCGCTGATACTGATTCCAAGTGCCCTCCGCCGTGCACTTTGCTTCCGGAATGGTAGGTAGATGCAGATAAGCAGTCCTACCACACACACCGACCCGTTGCGAGTCAGTTGAAGTAGAGGCGGTAGAAATGCGCGTGATTCAGATGAAGAAGGCGTGCGTCTGCCTGGAAACCAGCGCCTCTGTAGACACAGATGTAATGGGAGAGCGGACGGGCAACCTCCTCGCCTCGGCTGGCCGGGCATGGTGCGGGAGGGGCCTCCTCCAGCGTCACACTCCTGGCGCGCCATGACGACACGCTGACGTCATCTGCCAAGGACGGCAGGCACTGTTTGTTGCTGCGGAGCCATAGTTGCGCCAGATAGGTAACCTACTGACGAAAGCGGTGCAGGTCGTCCGAGAAACGCAGGCGACGTGGCAAGAATATCGGACATCTTTGTTACTTTTTGTTGTTATCCGACATTTGACCAAAATCTTGTCGTCATCGCTGTTTGTTCACCATTTATACGGGGCAAATGCAACAGTTTTAGTGTCCATCTCGGTGAGGAAGGATGGGTTCCTCAAAGGCTTCTGGAAGGAGGCCTCCCACAATAGTTAAGCCACTTTTTCTCCCAATCAGGAAACACTCGGTATTGATAGGGGGAGGCTGTGATGACGTGCGCGTCCACGAGCAGATTCGCGTTTAACGCGAAATTACTATACTTAAGAAAGGAGAAGTCACAGTGACTCTGAAGTAGTGAGGGAAAAGGCTCATAACTAAACTTGGAGTCATGAGCGGCCGAACGGTTTTAGGCTCTTCAGTCTGGAACCGCGCGACCGCTACGGTCTCAGGTTCGAATCCTGCCTCGGGCATAGATGTGTGTGATGTCCTTAGATTAGTTAGGTTTAAGTAGTTTCTAAGTTCTAGGGGACTGGTGACCTCGGATGTTAAGTCCCATAGTACTCAGAGCCATTTTAGAGTTATGAACGATGGCGGTCGACTTTAGGCTTGTTCTGCGCAGCTACGTCACGCATTCTCCGGCAGGCAATGGGCGTTCAGAAATGTTATCAGCGCTCTGTCGTGACTATCCAGCATTGAAGGTGGTCGTAGCGAGTTATTTAGCGATTTTTTTTCTATTTGTTGCGAGTTGTCACGGCTGATGGTGGCGGTAAGCGAAAAATTCTGCTTGGCAAGCGAGAGACGGAATTTGCAGTATACACGCTTTCTTCAAGCGCAGAATACGTGTACGCGCGTACCGCAGTCGTCGCTGGGACCCGGCAATAACGCAATCCTTGTCCGCGTCCCGAGCTGCGTGAACACCCATCGTGCGTGGGTCAGACTATAGTGTCTACAAAGTATATAAATCTTTCAAAGACCTGTGACGTATTTCTTTCAGAAGATCAAGCGAGTTCCGAGAAATGGACTGCTTAATTAGGATGTTTATTACAATTATAAATAACTAGCGAATCCAGCAACGCTTCGCATTTGCTAAATATGTCTGGCAATAGGATATACGTCCTAATCTCCTTCTCCTTCCCCTCTGCAAATGGCATCGCCATTGAATAAGCCTTTTTTTTTAAAAAAAAAAAAAAGATTATTCCGTTTCTTCACTTTGAGGGTCATTAATCAGGAATTTTTGTGTTGGTTATTTTTGCTGGTATGCAACGTTATGTTTTCAATCCTTCAGACTTCTATTTTACTTTAGAATTTTGATTTTCAGTTTCATCCTAACATCATTGGAATACGACCTTTTTTATTCATTGTTATTTGAAATTATTTTCTAACTTCATTTCCCAACTCGTTGGAAATCCCGGATTTAATAGTATGAGGAGATATTTTAAGATCCTTGAATCAAAAAGGTAGCATCCATATTAGTATAAATGACGTAAAACGATGAAATATGCATAGACAACGGAAACATGCTGACTGTTTACGTACCAAAATAATTCAGCTTAAAAATACTGCGTGGATATCTATGAATCTTTTGAAGTATACTTCGTGGCAAACGATAGGTTTTAGAACTCATCAAATTGGTACAATTGTATAAAATTTTAGACTCGTACCCCCTATCGGAGTAACTTCTGCGGATGCCGATGCAGTGGCGCTCGTTACAATAGCTGCTTTCAAAAGGTGATTCAAACATGGAAACGGCTTTGAGGATGACAATGCTAGAGGCTGCAGCATCGTCTGAACACAGTTTCAGCAAATTAAGGTGATGAAAAGCACGCAAGGTCGAGCACAGGAGAAAGTAGCCTGTTGCAAACGTAGTTATCTTGTCGGAAGAATACGACATAACTACTAAACTTGACTGCAGTAGCATAATCTTTGAGTTGTCTCCTCTCAAAACAAGGAAATGCGAAGGAAAATAATTTAAAAATGCAAAATTCCTGCAAAGGGATACTTTCTCATCTCTTAATTATATCCCTTTTATTTTTATTTCTAATTAATAATTTATGAGGAGCAAATAAAACCTGTTATTTTTTGTACATTGCATTAAAACCAGTCAACAGTAGCTACCATATATAATAAGGTATAGATTTTGTTTCAGTATTAAGGTTTATACTATTTGCCGTACAGGATACTGATTTGGCAGTGAGCAATCAGTGTAGTTGATTCAAGCAATATTGTCGGCAAGGCTTCATTTTAATGTACCTAGTTTTTAGTGTTCCGTACGTCAACTGGTAAAACCGGAAATCTTATAGGATTGAAATTTACGTCACATACAAAAGTCCGCAGGCCCTTATCAGTGTAAAAAAAATTTAAGCTTCTAAGTCAATGTAATAAAAAGTCACAGCCATTATGCCACAGATTTTGACACTCGCAAAGACACAGAACCAACAGGGTACTTCCCGTTGAACTAGAATTATTAAACTTGGCGAGAAGGAAAGCTTCACAGTACAAGTAAACGGAAAAATTATATGACACAAAAAATATCGAAACTTCCTGGCAAATTAAAACTGTGTGCTTGACTGAGATTCGTTTGTGGGACTTTTGCCTTTCCGGGGCGAGTGCTCTAACGACTTCTTTTTTGTTGCAACTCATTTTGTTCGTTGTATATATTGGGGGCGGACATCGAAATTTAGCTGATTTCTTTTAGTACTCATGTGAATAACTTCAAACTTTTTCTTATTCAGGGTCAATTGCCACTTTTCGCACCATACAGATATCTTACCTAAATCATTTTGCAAGTCGTTTTGATCATCTGATGACTTTACAAGACGGCAAATGACAGCATCATCTGCAAACAATCTAAGACAGCTACTCAGATTGTCTCCTATATCGTTAATAGAGATCAGGAACAATAGAGAGCATGTAACACTTCTCTATTGTAATGCACGCTATGTGTTATCTAATTTCAGTTCTGGCGAAGTGCTTCATGCATTGAAGTGTCTTTATTCCTTATCGCAAAATTAACTCTATTTAGAAGAAATGTGAACAGTTCTGGTGACACTCTAGACCATTAAAATAACTTCTTGTGTCTTCCATTACAAACTATTTCAGCAAGAATGCTGAGCAACCGAGCTGACGTCTTTTCTTCATCCAGTCACAAATCGAAACACGGTTCTTATTTTTTTCTTATGGAGCGATTCCACGCAACAAGCTTTAACTCCTTCACATTCGTGCGACGTGCAGATGCCAAAACTTTCACGAAGACACGACTCAGGATCCCATAAAACGACGAAACTGTAGTGTATACTGGTTACGCCGTGTCGAGTCAAATATGAAATCATTTGCGTGCAACTCATTCCACGCAACGATTGGCGCACCCTATTGTCGTGTAAACTAGGCTTAAGGAACGGTGTGCATCGTTTCGTGCGCTTGTCGAGAAACAAGTGATCAACTACATTCTTGGCACTTACGAAAGCGTGCTGAAAAGTGATGCCTCCGAGTTTTTTTAATGTGAAAACTCTTAAAGCTTTGTATATGAAACATCAACATTCTACTCTATGTCTATATTCTTCAAGTCTACATATTTCTTTCTCAACAGTCACCCTGGCGAAGAAAACATTTCTACTAACAATAGACCAGTTTGTTGATACCGCCACTGTAGAATGACTTTGTTGACGGAGCCACAACCTCACATCTGCTTGCACCGATTCTAATCACTATCAAAGTGAAATCCTAAAAGGTGTTCTTTATATTTTGAAAACAGATTAAAGTCCGATGGGGCCAGATCGGGGCTGCATGGAGGACGGTCGATAGTGAGCTGAACGTGTATATTCGAAATCGATTACTCGTACAATTTGCTATTTCTCAGTCACTGACGTAGTAACGATACACATCACCGTGTTACACGCTACAATTCGGAGCCCTCACGTGGCAGAGGGCTGTTAACACGAAGAATAAAGATGTAGAATGTTAATAACATTTGTTTTATTTAAAAAGCTTTAAGAGTTGTCGCATAAAAAATTCAGAAGCACCACTTTTCAGCACGCCCTCATACTATCTAAGTTTATCATGGCGTTTCAACCCAGCAACGGACAGATATGTAGCACTTTTTAATTTAATTCTGTGGACACTAACAAAGGCAAGCCTTGAATAGTTTCAATTACATTATTTCAGAAAAGTTTCAATTAGATGTATACCACGAGAAAGATGAAACTTAACGATTTTGCCCCGCGGTCCAGTATTCACTCAGTAACCTTCACTCGCACCAGTAATTTCAAAGATCTTAAGTGCAAGACTTTACACTACACAATCTCTGACTGACAACTCACATGATCGATACATCGCTGGCAATCTCTGTGGCAGTATCGTGCTACCTTATCGCTGCAATCGGTTGCTGTCTTCGATACCGGCACATCCGAGCGATCCACCAAGCAATGACAACCAATATTTCAAACGGCACCATCACGAAATTCAGTAGTGTCAATTGATCAGCTTATGCCATAAACGAGAAAGGAAAGAAGAGGGGGCGGAACTGTGTTGAGTTTGTTTTGGAACGACGTCTCCTCGGATCTGTAGTTTATGTTAAGAACATAGTATATTTTTCATTTACGACAAATGCGATGGGTCTAAAGCGTAACGAAAAGTATTTACGTTATGAAATGATCTTAAGTGCAAGACTTTACACTACACAATCTCTGACTGACAACTCACATGATCGATACATCGCTGGCAATCTCTGTGGCAGTATCGTGCTACCTTATCGCTGCAATCGGTTGCTGTCTTCGATACCGGCACATCCGAGCGATCCACCAAGCAATGACAACCAATATTTCAAACGGCACCATCACGAAATTCAGTAGTGTCAATTGATCAGCTTATGCCATAAACGAGAAAGGAAAGAAGAGGGGGCGGAACTGTGTTGAGTTTGTTTTGGAACGACGTCTCCTCGGATCTGTAGTTTATGTTAAGAACATAGTATATTTTTCATTTACGACAAATGCGATGGGTCTAAAGCGTAACGAAAAGTATTTACGTTATGAAATGATAATTAAATCGACACCCTAGCTGCGAACAGGTGCTGATATACATAATTGGGGACATGTTGAAAATGTGGTCCCTGACTGGGATTCGAAACCGGGAACTCTTGTTTACATGGCACACGCTCTATCCATGTGAGCCACTGAGGATAGTGCGCCTGCGAGGAACTTATCCCTTGCACGCTCCCAGTGAGACCCACATTCCCAACATGTCCACACCACTACATTCGAAGTGCGCCTAATAGATGTTTGCCCATATTTTGCCATATATTGTGATTATTACTAAAAACTTCCCACAAGTAAAATTCTAATTTTTCGGCAGAAGCTTCAAAATGCCTATCAGAGTAAACTCTGTGAAGTACCAGTGCCTTTATATTTTTATTCCTTTGCAATGTGGCAACTGCTTTCATGTGCTTTGCAGAATGGTTCATGTTCCTTAATTGTAATATGTGAAGTTCTTAGTCCACAGGGCCATAGCGAAACGAAATAAACCACAGAACTACGATTATAAAGAAATCGGTGCAACTAGTCAGACATATTACTACACAAGGCGATTTCTCGCCTGCGATTCATCGGATTATTTGGGAATTGCAAGCGATTTTTTGCACACTCGCGCGACATAGAATAGTTCGCGCGACCTGGCGAACGATTGCTGTACCGTTCGTGTGTGGGACCCTCAACGAGATACAAGGGCTCTATTCCTCGAACTAGAAGTGAAAATGTTTAGCGCGAGAAGCAATACACATCATCCCGCGCTCTGGTTCAACGATCACGCACTGGCATAGCGTAAGAGGCGCTCCTGCTATGCAAACACAACCGGTAACGCAAGGCTGTATACCAGAGACTTACGGTTAATTTCTTTTTATCGGCGAGCTTCATGATAAATGACAGTCGTGCTATCGTGATTCGTAATATCACTTAGTTGTGAGACGAAGGTGAGAAATTCGCTTCTACGTGACGAAGATGAGAAATTTGCTTCTACGTCTTGCGCAAATTTAACAGTCTTGTGCAGAATAATGTGTCCTCAATTTTAACTGTAGTGTTTTAGACATCAACACGTGTTTGACTACTGTGATTTCGATATCAACTGAAGACGCGGTAAAGCAGGTTTTTCTACTAGACACATTGCGAACGGATTTGTGTATCATTGGGTACCGACTAACGTGTTCACATACCATTATTTTTTTATGCTTTTCACTTCATCTGTTGTAGAAGAATTGTGTGTTTACTCCTAAATTTTACTGTAAGAAAGCAACCATCACTCACGCCAGACTCTGTAACAGAGACAGTTTCGACCTCTTAATGAACTCAAAACTGTGTTATTCCATTAAGGAAAAGTAAGTATGTTGACGTAAATTGAAAGAAATGCTCTTCACTGATCATTATACCAAATATAATTAATTGGACTGGAGTCGTAATTTGATTAATTAGCTAATTTTAAATAGTTAACTGAAAGTATATTTTAATATCACTTACTTATTGCACAGAAACATCTCCATATTCAGAGCCGCACCTACTGCAGCACATCTCGGATCTCTGCAGCGTTGAAAATGTTATTAACGTAGCGAGTTAATGTCAAGCTGTCGACTTCGATTTGAAGGAAAAAAAAGAAGAGGTGCTCTGAAAAACAGCGATGAGACGCACCCTATCAGGCAGTCAACTATTACACTGAAATGCAGAGACCTCTCCGGTCGCACGCAGTATAGGAAATGGCACGAGAAAACTGAGAACTATTCCGAGCACTTGGCTAGACGTCCTATTCCGCCAACGAGGAACTTCGTAGTTTCTGGCGTCGTAGAAACTTGAGAGCAACAATGGACGGCTGCGCAAGCTTTTACATTGTCACCGACAATAGGAGCTCTTTCCAGCAGTGGGTTGCTAGAAACTCATCCTTGTAGATTTTCTTAGCCGCTTATACAATTTTTTTATTTTTTTTGTTTCCGAAAAGTTTCCTCCTATGCGTGTGGAGCAGGTCGTTCAATGTTCTCTAACTATGGATGTTTTAAGTTCTTAGCTCAAATAATGCGTAACAAAAAATCGTCTATTCTATGTTGTTTTTGCTGCGATTCATCTCACGTCAGTTCCTGCACATTAGCGTTAACTACTCCATCCACCCATCTAACCTTCGGCATTTTCTTGTGTCAGAATTTTTCAAAAGCTTCTATCTTGTTTGAAGTGTTTGCTGTCCACGTTTGACTTTCGTACAGTTTTATACTGCAGACAAATGCTCCAGGAAACACATACCAACACTTAAATTTCTGTTCAATCTTAGCATTTTTTTCTTACACGGAAATGCTTTTCTTAATATTGGCGCTCTTCATTTTTATCCTCTCTACCACGGCCGTCGCCACTTATTTTGCTGCCCTTCGCCGTGCACCGTACTGTGGCTTGAGGAGTACCTACCGTATGTAGATATAGATGTAGAAATAACGAAACTCATGTACCGTTTTCAATGCCTCATATCTATAATTTAGTTAGCTCGGTATCGCCTGTTTTAATTGTCCTACATTGCATTGCCCAAGCTTTGATTTTGTTGATGTTCATCTTATAACCTATATCAGGACACTATCCATTCCGTTCAAATGCTATTTCGAGACCTTTTCCATCTTTGACAAAATGACAATGTGATTGGCAAACCTCATACCTCAAGTTTTTTCTCCCTGTACACTAATGCCTTTTCGAAATTTCTCCTTGGATTCCTTTAAAGCTTACTTAGGTTACAGAGTGAATAACATCGGGGATACGCTCCAACACTGTCTCCTCTGATCTCAACTACACTCCTGTAAATTGAAATAAGAACACCGTGAATTCATTGTCCCAGGAAGCGGAAACTTTATTGACACATTCCTGGGGTCAGACACATTACATGATCACACTGACAGAACCACAGGCACATAGACACAGGCAACAGAGCATGCACAATGTCGGCACTAGAACAGTGTATATCCACGTTTCGCAGCAATGCAGGCTGCTATTCTCCCATGGAGACGATCGTAGAGATGCTGGATGTAGTCCTGTGGAACGGGTTGCCATGCCATTTCCACCTGGCGCCACAGTTGGACCAGCGTTCGTGCTGGACGTGCAGACCGCTTGAAATGGTTCAAATGGCTCTGAGCACTATGGGACTTAACTGCTGTGGTCATCAGTCCCCTAGAATTTAGAACTACTTAAACCTAACTAACCTAAGGACATCACACACATCCATGCCCGAGGCAGGATTCGAACCTGCGACCGTAGCAGTCCCGCGGTTCCGGACTGCGCGCCTAGAACCACTAGACCACCGCGGCCGGCGGACCGCTTGAGACGACGCTTCATCCAGTCCCAAACATGCTCAATGGGGGACAGATACGGAGATCTTGCTGGCCAGGGTAGTTGACTTACACCTTCTAGAGCACGTTGGGTGGCACGGGATACATGCGGACGTGCATTGTCCTATTGGAACAGCAAGTTCCTTTGCCGGTCTAGGAATGGTAGAACGATGAGTTCGATGACGGTTTGGATCTACCGTGCAGTATTCAGTGTCCCCTCGATGATCACCAGGGGTGTACGGGCAGTGTAGGAGATCGTTCCCCACACCATGATGCCGGGTGTTGGCCCTGTGTGCCTCCGTCGTATGCAGTCCTGATTGTGGCGCTCACCTGCACGGCGCCAAACACGCATATGACCATGATTGGCACCAAGGCAGAAGCGACTCTCATCGCTGAAGACGACACGTCTCCATTCGTCCCTCCATTCACGCCTGTCGCGACACCACTGGAGGCGGGCTGCACGATGTTGGGGCGTGAGCGGAAGACGGCCTAACGGTGTGCGGGACCGTAGCCCAGCTTCATGGAGACGGTTGCGAATGGTCCTCGCCGATACCCCAGGAGCAACAGTGTCCCTAATTTGCTGGGAAGTGGCGGTGCGGTCCCCTACGGCACTGCGTAGGATCCTACGGTCTTGGCGTGCATCCGTGCGTCGCTGCGGTCCGGTCCCAGGTCGACGGGCACGTGCACCTTCCGCCGACCACTGGCGACAACATCGATGTACTGTGGAGACCTCACGCCCCACGTGTTGAGCAATTCGGCGGTACGTCCACCCGGCCTCCCGCATGCCCACTATACGCCCTCGCTCGAAGTCCGTCAACTGCACATACGGTTCACGTCCACGCTTTCGCGGCATGCTACCAGTGTTAAAGACAGCGATGGAGCTCCGTATGCCACGGCAAACTGGCTGACACTGACGGCGGCGGTGCACAAATGCTGCGCAGCTAGTGCCATTCGACGGCCAACACCGCGGTTCCTGGTGTGTCCGCTGTGCCGTGCGTGTGATCATTGCTTGTACAGCCCTCTCGCAGTGTCCGGAGCAAGTGTGGTGGGTCTGACACACCGGTGTCAATGTGTTCTTTTTTTCATTTCCAGGAGTGTATTTCCTGCTTTGATTCTAATGACTGAAGTCTGGTACGCATGACTTCGGGAATACGCTCCAACACTGTCTCCTCTGTTCTCAACTATTGCCTGCTTTGATTCTAATGACTGAAGTCTGGTACGCATGCAAATTGTACATAAGGTTTCGCATTTTATCTCTGCTATTTTGAGAAATTCGTTAAGTGTATTCCAGTCAACATTATCAAGAGCTTCCTCTAAATCTACAAATGCTACAAGCGTAGGTTTTTGTTTCTTTAACCTACCGTCTAGGATCAGTCGTAGGTCAGTATTACCTGATGTGTTCCTATGATTCTCCGCAACCCAGATTGATGTTCCTCGACGTCAGCAACTGCCAGTTCTTCTATTCTTCTACTGTTGTCCTAAGATAAGATCTTATCTTCAAATACAGTATTTGTAGTCTGTAGTATGATTAGCCTTTCGAGCAGTATGTCCCCCTCCGCAAGTAGAATATCGAGCCAGCACAATTCCACATGAGCTTCATTTGCTACTACTTGTCTAAATAACGTTCAATATTGTGATTATAACTGATTGCCGCGCTAGCGAGTAACTGGACATATAACATTGTAAAGCTTTTCTCTGAAAAATAATGCTACGTATGAATGAAACTGACTAATTGCCAGGTGATTAAAAAGTATATTAAATATAAATTGATACGAAAGATCTATTAAAGAATATATATGTACAATATCACTGCTTCTAATCAGTAAGTGAACACATTAACTTCAATATACACAGTTTGTTATTTTTAAATTGTCGTAATTTATAATATAAACGTGATTATATTTTTGTAGACTCATTGCAATATAGGATTCACTGAAAGTATGAATTAAAAAAGTCTTCAGTCACAACTTTTCATGTTTTATTAAATACACGATGCACGTCGGACCCTTGGGTCCATCATCAGGTGTAATTTGTCTTAATACATGATTTATTTTTTTCTCTCGTAGGAGGTGAAATGCATATTCCTGTCATGAACAGGTTTGATGTTAGGTTATGAATTTCTTTAGTCAAACACGGAAAATTGTGAGAAATAGTGGAAAAATGATGTGTAAACTTATCACATAACTTTTTAGCACCATCAGACATTCTTTTCTCCATCCTGTTCGTACATATCACTTCTCCCAAGAGGAACATTTGCATACACATGTTTGTGAACACTTCACAGATGTTTGCATACATTGTTTGATCAAAGATGAATTTATCCGTTGTGCCAGAGATTTAATTATTAAACTGCTGATATATAAAGGGAATAACTTTATAATAGATCTTTAAAATTATTGAAATAACTGTGGCTTGCTAAATCTGTTTGTTTGTTTAACATAGGTTCTGTTTTTTGTGGAGGTATATCTCCAGATGATCTAAGAGATTTAGGGTATTGGCTTCATTATTTAGTACTACCAAATTGTTTTCCACAATGTTGATGGCCTGTTTCGTTTCCAACAATTTTTGTGAAATAACTGATTTTTCGAAGTGGTTGAGCCTGAAAATGGGTCTTGAAGTTCCTGCCTGTTGGGCTCTAGGCAGAACTGGGGCATGATACTTTGTACCCTTCGTTGTTATTGTATGTTCGTGTGTGTGATTTTATGTTGTGGATGAGTACATTTCGTAACTCATTGTTAGTTGAGAATGCTTTTTTAAATGTTAGCGATAGGAAAACAGGCAGAAACTTTGAAACTGGGTTTGGCTTACGAAATTCATAACTTAACATCAAACCTTTTCATGTCAGGAAGATGCATTTCACGTCATCCAAGAGAAAAATAAATCATGTATTAAGACAAATTACACGTTTCGATGGACCCTCAGGGTCCGAAATGCATCGTGTAGTTACTAAAACACGAAAAATTGTGACTGAAGACATTTTTAATTCATACTTCCAGTGTATTGAATACAGGCACGTCTGAAGCTGCAGAATATGGATAAAATTAAAGTCAGCATAAGATTGATATTAAACAGCCGTAACATTCGTTAAAAACGTGAACATGTAATTCTGCAGCCTCATTAAAACATATCAGTAAAAGTAAATTTGACCGAAGAGAAATTGCCAGATAGTTTTAATTTTGCTCTCGAAGGCTCATTCTAACGCAGCGGTCCGGATTGATGCGAGCGCTACGGTAGGAGTGGGAAGCAGTTCTTCTACTCGTTATGACGGCGTCCTGCTCTTCCGTCCGGACGTTGTGGGTTCGATGGGCCGGCGAGGACTACCGCAATCCGTCGGAGGTGACGGCTGCTGGACTTTATTCCTCATCTAGCAAGAGCAAATAAACAGGCCTCGTTCGGTGGGCCACAGCATCTCGGTATCGGTGCAGCACGGCGGTCGCTCCTCAAGGCCACTCACGCCGGCCGAAGCTAGCACAGCTTACTCGTCAGCTGCAGCGACTGCCGGCGGTGGCCGGGCGAAGACTTCGCTGCATTCCACGCGCAGCCCGACGGCATCGAATGTCGGACCCCAAGAAGAGCGGCCAGCAGTAGTATGAACCGACACACACGTCCGCTAAACATAGTGTTGGAATCCGTCCTGATATATCGGGACCGTCACCGTTAAGGGACCTTTTACATCTACATCTATACTCCGCTAGCCACCAAGCGGTGTGTGGCACAGGGCACAATTCGCGCCAAAGTCATATCCTCCCCCCCTTCCCCCCCTGTGTTCCACTCGCGGATCGCGCGAGGGGAAAACGACTGTCTGAACGTCTCAGTACGAGCTCTTATTTCCCTTATCTTTGAATTATGATCATTACGCGATTTGAAAGTTGGTGGTAATAATATATGCTCTATATCCTCGATGAAGATTGGATTTCGGAATTTAGAGAGCAGCCCCTTCTGTTTAGCGCGTCGTCTATGTGCAAGTGTGTCCCACTTCAAACTTTCGATGAGGTTTGTAACGCTCTCGCGATGGCTAAATGTACCAGTCACGTATCTTGTCACTCTTCTTTGGACCTTCTCAATCTCTTGAATCAGACCCAACTGGTGAGGGTCCCATACAGACGAACAATAATCTAAGACTGGAAGAACTAACGTATTGTAAGCTATGTCCTTTGTTGAAGGACTGCATCGCTTCAGGATACTACCAATAAACCACAATCTAAAGTTAGCCTTCCCCGTTACTTGTGTAATCCGATCATTCCATTTGAGATCAATTCGAATATTCACACCCAGGTACTTGACTGATGTTACCGCTTCCAAAGATTGATCATTTATTTTGTACTCATACATTAATGGGGATTTTCGCCTTGTTATACGCAGTAGATTAGACTTACTAATATTGAGAGATAACTGCTAGTCATTACACCACGAATTTATTTTCTGCAAATCCTCATTGATTTGTTCACAACTTTCGTCTGATACTACCTTCCTGTAGACTACAGCATCATCGGCAAACAGTTTAAGGCCGCTGTCAATACCATCAAACCGATCGTTTATGTAAATAGTAAAAAGTAGAGGACCTATTACGCTGCCCTGGGGCACACCTGAAGTTAATCTTGTTTCTTTTGAAGTTACCCCGTTCAGGACGACATACTGCTCCCTGCTTGTTAGAAAACTTTCTGTCCAACCGCATATGTCATTGGATAGACCGTAAGAGCGCACTTTTTGTAGCAAGCGACAGTGCGGAACTTCTTGTCCCGAAATCCCGACAAGACCCAGTTTTGTCCTAATTTTGCAGTATACTGTTACGAGCTTGCTCAGGTCCTGAAGTAACGCCATATGTTTGCGGAACATGCAAATACAGCCTTAGTTTTATTTACGTCAACAAGTTTGTGTTGACAAGGTTATCTCCCGGATGGTGTTGCATGTTGCGTATCCTATATCGATGATGCAAGCACCTTCTAGATCCAGCGGCATCATTCTAGAAAATACCAGACTTCTCCAGTAGCTAGTTCGGGGCTGCAACTATTTAAGGAGCGCCAAACGAAGGAATCGGGCAGTTCCCATTTGAACAGCAATCTGATACGACGATTGTTTCTAAACATAGTGCGAACAATGAGTGTAAGTTAGTTGAATACAGCACGTGAACTGCATAGTGACGTGTATTTCAATGAGTAAAGTGTTATTGTCGACTTTTTACCGTCTAATAAAACTATTTTATTTTAGCTTAAGTAAATGCCTGAGGATGGAAAGAGAAAGTGTCACTTTCCGGATGATTACACTAAAGAGTGTCCTATTGTCCAGAAAGGAGATAGGCGTCAGGAGGCGTTGTGTGAGATTTGTAGCTGTTTCATCGCAGTAACTCACGGAGGTAAGGCAGATGTGAGACATTGCATTTCTACGAAGAATCATACAAACAGATTCGCGGTGGTATCGACATCAAAGCCTATTTCTACAGACGTCATTAAGGAAGATACCCAGAAACAATTGCTTACGAAGAATCATATAAACAGATTCGCTGTAGCATCGACATCAAGGCCTATTTCTAGTCACGATAACAGAAGACACCTAGGAAGAATTTCTGCTGCAGAACTAAAAACAGCTAATAAAGTTGTCAAGCATCACCAGTTCTTCACTTCTCTTGACTGTACCGTAAAAGACTGAATGCTGCGACGTGTCCCGACTCTAAGTCGCCTCAAAGCTGTATACAGCCGGAACCAAGGCTACGCAATTGTTAAAAATATTTTTGCACTACACTCCGTGTCCGAATGTATGAATAAATTGAAAAACGTTTAGTTTTATGGCACAGGCACTAACGCATCGAACCACAAGGTTGGAAAGGTGTTTCCTTCAGTTGTTCAATACTGCACTGAAATGACTGAATCCGACAGAAGCTGTTGAAGTTTGATTCGCTGCATGACGGTAAGACAACTTCAAACCTAATTGATAAATTAATCGCTTTTTGTGAAGACAGTACCAATACCAACTTCGGAGGGCTTCATAGACGAGGCCAGCGGAAGGTGTTTCGCCAAATTAAAGATGAACTAGGAAAAAATTCAGAGGAAATTGAATGCCCTATCCATATTCTCCACAATGCTACATCAAGCGCTACTGAAGTCTTAACTATTGACATTGAATCGTCCCGAAAATATTTAATTATTTTTCAATATACTCGTTAAGGACAGAGAAGCTGAAAAAGTTCTTCTGCTTATACGTTGATTTCGATCATCAGACTTCTATCTCACTCAAAATCAAGATGGCTGTCGTTACTACCCGCAATGGAGAGAATTCTTTAGCTTTGGATTCCATTGAAACAATTTTTAGATGTCGGAGACAGGCCACCTAAAATAATTTCAGATTTTTTTCGTTAATCCGATCAGTGACATTCGCTTCATTTTTCTGCAATTAAACTTGACTCTGCGTGAAAAAAAAGTACAAAAATCGTGAAAAAGAATAGTCTCGCTAACTGAAATAAAAAATATATACACTCTATATTAAAAAATGTCTGAATGAAAGGAAGACTGCCAGTTTGATTGTCCAGCAAACCAAGATGAATCTGAACAAATTAAAGAATGAGTACCCTCACCAAGAAATAATTAATTTGATTTCGAAATTTGAGGAAGAGATAATAGCTTTCTATATCATAGCATTTGATTACTTAGAGAAATGGGTTATTTATTTTTAAAAAAATAGTAAGTATTTGATTGGATGACGCTGTCTGAAACCTCATATTGGGTGACGATTGAAAATACTGTTATATACCTGACTAAAAATGGTCTGAAGATCTCAAGCAACAATTGTTTTGAGGAATGTATGTGTCTCAAAAATGGTTCAAATGGCTCTGAGCACTATGGGACTCTACATCTGAGGTCATCTGTCCCGTATAACTTAGAACTACTTAAACCTACCTAACCTAAGGACACCACACACATCCATGCTCGAGGCAGGATTCGAACCTGCGACCGTAGCGGCTGCGCGATTCCAGACTGAAGCGCCTAGAACCGCTCGGTCACAGCGGCGGGCTATATGCGTCCGAAGAGCTTTTTAGAAAGTAAGCATGACTAGAAAGAATGGAAGTCCATACACTTCGTGGAACGATGGTGGATTTACGTTCTTCAGAAAGCCGAAAATCTGAACGCAAATGCCAACTGCTGCAGTTATGCTATTATTTGTTTTCTATTCCCGCACACAAGCCATCGTGGAAATAGTATTTTCTCTGCCCAGCGCACTGATGAAAGAAATCGACTGCTGCCACGGACTGTGGAATCAGTCTTACAGTGGCAGTTTAAGTGAAAAGTGACTTGCATGGTATTTTATAAATACGTAAAAGGCGAAGAAGACGTGCTGGAAAAGATGAAATCTTCCGAAAAATATGGTGGACCAACTACTTCTCCCGCAACATTATGTTCTAAATAAAAAGTAATAACATTAAAGACTTTTTTTGCTTCATTTCTACATCCTCGTCTCACGGTGTCCCGACGAGGTCCCAGTTAGCTATGACAATCCTTGGTGCCCGCCGTCGCTGACCCTTTCACTGATCCCTACTGATGGGCAGCTGTTCGCAGCTGTCGGCGACTGGGATCTGGAGCGCCAATTCACGCAATGCTGCGCAGTTACTGGGTTAAGGCCACACGTTGATGTGCCGTGTGCGGTTTGCACGTGGAATTGTCTTCAACCATGTGCTTTCGGGGTATTCCGTCCGCACCGCACAACACTAAGTAATACAACAATAGAAAGAAAACAAGTGAAAATTTAGCCCACTGAGCGTTTCTACGACATTTAAACTCCGTATGACCAGACGCTGATGTTTTTCCTGACGTTAAATTTTAATTGTTTTATTCCCGAAACATGGTACCAGTTGTAGGTTGCCTACCTAACGGCTTCCAGCAGCAACAAAAGTTGGACTTTCAATATTTTGATTAATTATCGACCGAAATTAAAAATTTGAAATGCTGTCGTCATCTATTAAGCTTAATAAACGTAAACATGGTCCTTAGTAGGCTATAATATGATTTTTATTTAATCTTGCGATTAACTAATTTCGACTACTTGTCATTGCTTATTTGAAAAATGAAAATTTTTGGTACAACATAAATTAAAGAAGCTTTCAAGCTACCTACATCCATGTGTAATAAAGATGGTTCCTGAGTAACTCTTGCCTGAGCCACGATTCGACTTAAATTAAAGTGATAAATAAAGAACATTTTTATTGTACACTAAAAACCGAGTGGCTCTGAGCAAATTCCAAAACTGATTGGGGATCAGAGAAGGGTCTCAAAAACGGATGGCCTCCGTTAAAAACGGGTAATATGGTAACAATAGTTTATGGTAAATAACATATATTTAACCTTCATAAATTATTGGTAGTCCTATAGGCAAAACTAGGAAAAAGTAGGAAACGTTCGATCAAATAACATTCGTTTCAGTATTATGTGGACGGTATAGGGTGGCAGTTGACGCGTCCATAAACAGACGAGAACTTCGACTGTCCTACGGTGGAAGAGCAGTGCGGGAGAATAGCCCCGCCTCCCTCTCGAAGGCTGCCATACTACTTCCGCATTCTGCGCTTCCACGAAAGCAGAACTAACATGACGGTCTTAGGGATCGCTGATTCCTTTTCTTGTGGTGAGAGTAGCATTCGAAGCCCTTTATGTAACAGGATTAGTCTCTTCCTTCAATTCAAAAAATAAATAAATAAAAAATCTACAACGCAAAGCAAATTAAAGTACACAGCCGCGCCGGATTAGCCAGCGGTCTTAGGCGCTGCATTCATGGACTGTGCGGCTGGTCCCGGCGGAAGTTCGAGTCCTCCCTTGGGCATGAGTGTGCGTGTCTGTCCTTAGGATAATTTAGGTTAAGTAGTGTGTAAGCTTACGGACTGGTGACCTTAGCAGTTAAGTCCCATAAGATTTCACACACATTTGAACATTTGAAAGTACACAAAGCATTTGGTAGCAGCTACAGCGCAATTGTTTGGTGCGGTTGGCAGTGGTAGTTCAGCCCACGCTCTACCAGTATCTTATGGAACCGTAGTTCAAAACACTCTCCGCCTAAAACTGCCACGATATAGAGTCCGCATAATACCCACTCGCGGACCTTTGAAATCCTGTGATACCGTAGCGAAGTAAAACAACAGCTCGACTGTTGAAAATGAGCGAACTGTGAACTAAGCACACTGTTTCCACATAAACCAAGTTAGCGGCAGTCGTCTGTTCGTTAATAGTCGTTTCTGTATTTTGATATTTAGGCGAATGACGTTGTGACAACAGCGTGCGCCTACAGCGGCGGTCCCAGCGAAAGGCGCTTTCTCGTAGGCAGAAGCTATGTGGGAATACGAGTGGTAGGAGGCCTGATGCACCTCTCCCGGTTAATTCTTAACCTGTCTGTATCCTTTTCGGTCAGTTTCTGCGTCCCCCGTGTGCCCCCACCATTGAAGGTTACCAGACTCGCCACACCCTTGGGACGGGCCTGCCTTAGCTAGGGTAGGTTGCTCATCTTAGGTTTCTCCATGCATGGCGGAACAGTTACGAGGGTAATCCCAAAAGTAAGGTCTCCTATTTTTTTATAAGTACAGAACTTTGTTTGTGTGGCAGTTGGTCACACTGTTATGAAGAGTGCTTCACTCGCTGTGTGTAAACATCCGCACGCCGCGCTGAGGCGCTCAGTCTTGGCTTGGCAACCGTTGAGTATGGAGCTCCCGTTGGATGTTACTGCCAAGACCGAATTGCGCGAAGTTATTCCTCTTTTGAACGCAAAGGGTACTGCGCCGATTGAACTCCATCGCCAATTGACGGAAGTGTATGATGAGTCGTGCATGGATGTCGAACATGTTCGTAAGTGGTGTAGAGAGTTTGCAGCTGGTCGGACCGAAATTCACGACGAACAAAGCGGGAGACCGTCAATTTCTGAGGAGACAGTGTTTAAGGTTGAGCAAAGCATGCTTGAAGATCGGCGGATCACCGTGGATGATCTTTGCACGTTGGTTCCAGAGGTTTCCCGAAGCACTGCAGACAGAATTTTAACGAAAACATTGAACTACCGGAAGGTGTTCGCAAGATGGGTGCCACGCATGCTGTCTGAGGACCACATGCGGACCGAGTTGATGCTTCCCGCGCATTTCTTCATCTCCTTGCAGCCGAACAGGACAACTTTCTGGACTCAATTGTCACGGGTGACGAAACCTGGGAATACCACTTTACACCTGAGACCAAGCAACAATCACGCCAGTGGCGGCATCCTTCTTCGTCAAAGCCGCAGAAATTCAAACAAACACAGTCTGCCGTTTCTTGGGATCGGAAAGGGGTATTGTTGGTCGACTTTATGCCTACTGGGACCACAATTAACGCTGAGAGGTACTGTGAGACTCTGAAAAAACTCAAACGGGCAATTCAGAACCGGAGAAGAGGAATGTTGAGCAAGGACATACACATTCTCCATGACAACACTCGCCCACTCATTGCTCGGCAAACCGTTGTTGCATCTCGTGGTCGTGCGGTAGCGTTCTCGCATTGGCCGAAAAGCGATTCAGCTCCGACAACGAGGTGAAAGAAGTTCATAGCTTTCTCAACAGCATGGCGGCCAGCTGGTATGACATGGGCATACAAACACTGCAAGTGTCTAAAAAATGCATCGACAGAAATGGTGATTATGTCGAATAATAGCTAAATGTTCAAGCTGTAAACTGATGTAAACGATTGTAGAAATAAACAGGTCTATGTACTTATAAAAAAAATAGGAGACCTTACTTTTGTGTTTTAAGATTTCACCATTCTAGATACACTTGCTAATTGTCAGTATTCTTTATATGGTCTAGCTTTATGAAAACGGATACTGAAGTGTTAACATCCGTCTGTTTGGCGGAGCAGAATGCGAGCTAGGTTTGCCATGAATATTTTCCTTGTGGGGGAGGGGAGCAAGCTGTCCTCGTCTGTACCTCCCTGTTATGTCCTGGGCTGTGCCAACATTCTTCTCGATGTCAGTATAACTTCCACTCTGCAGAGGAATGTGCATTGATACGAAACTTACTAGCAGATTAAAACTGCGTATCGTACGGCGACTCCGAATGGGACTCTGCTTTTGGCAGGCAGTGTGTTTACTGCCAGAGCTATTCAGCGCTACTTAGCCCTATCCTTACAGCTTTAGCTCCACTAGTAATTCACACGTACATGGAAAACTTCAAAGTTGTTTCCCTGCATATCTCGCGGAATTACTCCCCTGGAAGAAAAGATATTGCGCGGAAACGGCTTAGCACAGCCTAGGGAAATGCTTCCAGAATGAATTTTCGCTCTGCGGCGAAGTGCCAGTCCCGCAACGTACGCAGGAGAACTTTGTGAAGTATGGAACGTGGGAGAAAGCTGTGAGGGCGAGTCCTGAGTCGTGCTTGGGTGGCTCAGTCGCTAAAAACACTGCTGGCGAAAGGCGAAGGTACCAGCTACGAGTTGTGCTGCGGCTTAGTGTTTTATACACCAGTAAATTTCTTCTCGATGTTCCGACGCAGCTGATTTGCGGAACGACTGGTAAGCGGTCAAATGGAGAAGTTTCCTGCACGTATGCTCTCTATATGTTTCACACACTTCTGGTTTGTAATTTCTCATTATGGTAAGTCTCGCGAAGTCTTGTAAGGACAGATGCGACGGAAACTGGTGCCAGACATAGTTTCAGTCCATTCATTTATGTGAACAAATTTGAGCACAAATTTGGTGCAGTCGACGTACAGTGCCTGTTTATTTTGTTTGAAAATGTGCCCGCAGATTTTACATTGGCTGCTAGAGTGCGCCAATAGCGGATTGGTGCACTGATTAACAGAAAACAGGCCCAGAATATTATGTGCGCAAACTAAGTTGTCACTCGGCACGGCGGCTGGTGGGAGCGACCGTAAAGGAATTCCCCATTTACAGTCGCTCCCATAAGCCACCGCGCCGAGTGTCAACTTAGTTTGCACGTTTAGCAAATTATAGCCTCTGTCGCCGAAGTCGCAAGCCGTCCTCTCACGGGACGTGAAAACGCACGTGGATGAGGAGCCGGTGACGTCACTGCGTGGAAAAATGGCTCTGAGCACTATGGGAGTTAACATCTGAGGTCATCAGTCCCCTAGAACTTAGAACTACTTAAACCTAACTAACCTAAGGACATCACACACACCCATGCCCGAGGCAGGATTCGAACCTGCGACCGTAGCGCAGGATTCGAACCTGCGACCGTAGCGTCGCGCTGTTCCAGACTGTAGCGCCTAGAACCGCTCAGCCGCACCGGTCGGCCCACAGCGTGGAATTCCACTACAGTGCGGAGCGTGAAATAAAGAATCTGGGATGTCAGATATTTGTCTCTTGGGGAGCAACGCAGTCAATGATTGCGGCATCGTTTTACGTTACTGGTAGAACATAGGAACTGCCATACTGTATGGCGGTAAACGTCGTCTTTGGTGGATTTTCTTTCTCATAGATTACGTGGTATGAATACGGGCTATTTCAAAGCATCAGCAAATTTAGGATCTCACGAAAACGCATCGTTTTATCTACGAGTTGTTATAATAAAATGATGGGAAACTACATATCGATAGGTAAAGGCTTCCTCTGGTTGACTGTTTTAGTGCTATAACTTTCCTGCTTCGGAAGTATGCCGTTTCAATGCTTCGACACAATGATGATATATCAAAAGCGCATCCTTTTGGTACAGCCTGCATATTTGATAGTCAAATAGTGATAATGATAGATGCAGACACAGCCTTTAGGCAGTGTATTTCGTAAAAGCAAAAGTTGTTCTGTCGAAGCTGTTGATAGCGTCGTGAATGTTGAGTTGCATACAGAAATGTAGGACTTTCACGACCATCTCCTCCAAATTATTTTCCAATTTTTCTTTGCTAACAGGTTCTGGGTGTTTCTTATTCATTTCATAGCAATGCAGTCTGAATATTCGATGCTATATATTATAAATAATATATTTGTTGCGGTTCTTGTTGCACAGGCCAACGAGAGGAAAGTTTCCCCAGTGGCTAGAAATCTTAACGTGATTGCCAGTTTATTTCTGAAAGTAAACCCAAGTTACACTCTGGAAGTTTTTGTCGTTATAAAACTTTCTGTAGAATATATATACTACTTATATCTGGCTTTATGGACTGCCTCATGATTATATTTTGTCGGTAAACATACTTTTCAGTGATGATCAGCAGCTTCGAAATAATCTCATCTGCATTCTGCGAGCTAACATCCTAAAGATGTTTAGGCTCACATGCGGTTCCTCTTCGTCAAAATGTCTTGGCTCAAACTCGTCTAGGGGTTGAACCGCACGTGTTGCGTTACACGCCTTAATTTAGGCACTTGTGACCCTTTGGTTAAATTGTCTGGCTGACGGCAAGTTTGCGAAATTCAAAGTTAACATTACATATAATAACAGTAATAAAAATATCTGGAACTAAATTAACGACCCCTAAATGATGTAAGCTACACAGTTGCGATTCGGTTAGAATAATGTTTATTCAGAAAGCAAACTAATGGCGAAAGTGGTCGTATTTAGAGTTACTGTTACAATCGAGCGCATATCCATTTGACACAGTTCGATCATTGACAATGTCATCGCGAAACACAAGTCATGTACACGAAAAGACAGAGTTCACATCAGGCGCACGGCTGCTCACCGCTCGTTTCACTTGCTAGCTGCTTTCGCGTCTCAGTCCGAACTGCACCCTTTGGTGTCTCCAGCCGAACTGTCCGCTTTCGCATCTGTTCCAGCCCTGCCCTCTGCCCGTCCCCGGCCGTGTTTCCGCGCGCCGAATATCCTCGCTCAACTGACTGAGCAGTTCCCTTTCCTGAAGTTGTCCATCTGATAGGCTACAGCTTATTCTACATTATTTTACGTTTTAACATATTTAAATAATCCAAGCTAGACCACTTTCACGTTCTAAATAAAGTAACAATAATATCCATTACATAATAAACGTTAATTCTTTTACAAAAAACCAATAGAATTTCCTTGTTAACCTTGAATGTCATGGCCAATAGCCTTGCACCAAGGTGTTTTCTGATAAATAAATAAAGAACAAAAGTAACTATTATGCACTAAACTTTACAACACATATGCTGTTACCTAATGATTCAATAATGTGTCATACTGTCATCGTTCAATGTGTTTTGTGTGGAGGAAATGATGATCTGATGCTTAACTGCAAGTACTGGTAATTTAAATCTACTATATCTTTTAAACAAATAAAGTTACAGAGTTGACATTTACAAAGTTTGTCATTTTAATGATGCGCTTCTATATGAAGTGTCGATCGTGAAGTTCGACCAAAGCGTTCAGATTTTATCATTCAGGTCTTTGTTACAAGACTTGTTAATTTCACATTAACAGTAAATCCTAAACTATTATAGATATGATCAATATTCAAGTTTTATTGGGATCACCATGAAAATTTATGAAGGATGGTAGATTAAAATAACTGTGCCTTGATTCCCTGAACTACTACAGAATTAAACAGTTCTCATAAATATTTCCCTTTATGGCCGATCTTAGGTCCGCCATATTTAACACTGCTATGCTTCCCTATGACGTAGGTTCTCGTCTGTCTTACTCATACAGTACAGGGCGTAGGCTTCAATAGACAATAGACGCCTGTGGGTTTCCCCATCCCGTGGTGAATCTGCACCCTTTGTGGCAAACGGTGTGGACGACAGGGTTCGTTTCACAATTCCTGTAGGCTGACTATTTCGCCCATATATTTAAATGAGAGCGCAATGCTCATTAACTCACAACTCGAATGAAATTACAAAACGGATCTCGATATTGGAATCTATGTTATGAAATACGTTATTCCAGAGTGTTGCGCAGAGTGACATTAAACACTATATCTTAACTACATTCCATTTAAACCCGAAAATGGGATGAAAACTCAATTGACTTCTACGAGTGGGCATCTCAGATCGTTCTACAGCATCATATTGTGTTCCTCTACCAACAATTCGCTGCTCGAGCCGTCGACGAGTCTTAAATCTTCTGCGCGATTTTCTCCGCTCTTATTCTACAATCAGTAACAGAGTTAACGCAGCTCTTTTTTTGCATAACCGTTTTCGTAAAGAAACTGTGTAGTTTGCGAGCGAAATAAAACCGACAACTGCCTCTGGCGAGCGCTGAGAGCGCAAATCACGTTAGCCAGCTCGTCCCGTGTGTCGAACGTCAACGTTGAGCGTGCCGAGTTCACGTGCTGCTGAACGCTTAGGAACGATGCGACTTGTGCACACGGTACGTGGGCCGCAACGTGGTATACGCGATCGCGACGCTCTCCAGCGGCAGCTGTGGGATGTTTCTATTCGCAAATCAACGGGCGCGCGTAAAATTCCCACGTTAGCTCTATTAACACGCACATTTCCTCCATTGTCCATATCCTAGTCACGTTGTTCGATGTGTAATATACACAAAAACTTCAATGTCGACGTACATATTTTAAGACAAAAGAAAGGTACCATGTCCAATCAATAATGACACAGGCTTATAAAAGTTCCATTACAAACAATGCGACACAAATTTGCTATAGTTCTCCACATAAGGTAAACGTTATTTTGTCTTGCCCACATTTTGGTAAAACCCCAAGGTCATTCTCACTTGATCACTGTTCCTACCCAGTAGCAGACGACAATTACTAAACTCAAAAGAAAAAAGAACAAAATATCTTTATACAAGTAGCGCAAGCTGTCCTGTGGTTTAACCCGATCGAACAAACTCACTCCTTAAACAAATGCGAACGTATATTTACGTAACATCAGATATGTAGTGTATGCTTGCATTCAACTAATAATAAAACATCAGAACCTATTAAATACGCGAATGTTTGGGGAAAAAATATTTAAACTTCGCGAGACACGAACCACCGTTCTCTCTACTCACTCCGCTAAATTGATAACAATTCGTCTGTGGCCAATTCTAACATCTTACAACATGGTAGAATGCTTTAATCGTAGCTATGTTACTACCTGAAATTTAATTATAATAAATTGTACCAAGAACAATGGATTTTTGGTGGATCCTCACTGTGTCGCTACCGTCAAATGACATATTCTCATAATACGCAAGTTACAATAATTCTTTTGCAGCGAATATGACGTTTCTCATTATTTTATAGCAACGAATCACACAGTTAACAACGGGTTTTCGAGTGATTCTCAATTTGCTGGTGCTCGGAAACGGCATATATACACGTATAGGCTTGAACTGAATGCCAATATGGCGCCTCACAGTTCTGTGCTGAAGGGAGATGGCGTGCGTGTGACGTCCGTGGCGTTGTGCCATCTGATTGGTTAACGCTCAGAATATCTGTCTTGCTAGATATTGCTCTGCACGTTCGGAAAAACTCCCGAACGTGCTGTTCCACGCTATGACGTCAGAAACTCGGCACGCTCAAGGCTCAACGCTCGGATGTACGGTCCGTGTGCCGTGTGAGGGCGGCTTTCGTGGGATGACGAGTCACGGCAAGTACGCTGGGTCACAGCGCTCTTCCGACCGTTTCCCAGACGGGACCGCACCTTCTTTTTCAAGCAGCTGTTCAGTGCTAGTTACTGAGGAGGAGGAGAGAACAGGCGTCTCGTGTCACAAACACGAATTTTGCTGCAAGGAGAGGACGAATTGAAAAGTTCCCGGCTGGGCACAGAAATTTGGTTGATACCAATGAAATTTTTTCTTACGTGGTAAATAGTTCGCAATAACGTATGTCAATTTTGAAATCGACAAGGTTTTGTTTATACGCTTTTCAAAGAGCTTGGGTCGTGTTTATTTCGTTCGTTGATGGCTACTTGTTTTCAGATACGATGTTAATGCGAAAAGGTATGTTGGGGCCCAAAAAAGTTGCAACCGCTTTTGTGCACCGGTTTGTTACTGCTGATGATTCGTGGATTCACCCTTTCAGGCCAGAAAGGTAAGGGCATTAGCCAGCGGCCCCACAACGAACAAACAAAAAGGTGAAATACATTTCATCCGCATTCTGAGGCACAAAAGCTGTTCTACGTTACAAAGGGTGGAAGAGTAACTGGCGAATATTATGCGAGTGTTCTGGACCAATTGCATGAAAAAACGGGCGAACATGTTTGGATTGTAAAAAGAAAGCAGTACCTCAGAACAGAGCATCTGCCAATATAGCTTCTTCCGCAGTGAGAAGACTGAGAATTTTGAAGAACAAACTGCTAAGATATTTACTCTCTTCAGGGGGTTTGGCAGTTTATGACCTCGGCGCACTCCCACATATAAACGTGGGAAACGTTTTCAGTCCAGTAGGCAATATGCCGACTTCGAATGGGTATTTTGCTGACATTCCGTCGTCGCACCTTATAAATCGATACTACACACAGGATAAAAGTTAGGTGAAGTGTACTAAGCTACAAGCAAACCAAAGGAACGAAGGAAGAAAGGCTTGGGATAACGTCCCATCGACAGTAAGACCATTAGAGACGGTCAGAAGCTCGCAATGTTTCAAGGACGAGGAAGGAAATCTGCCCTGCCCTTCGAAATTAAACATACCGGCATTTGCCTGGAGCGATTTAGGGAAATGAACGGAAAACCTAAGTCTGGATGGCCAGACGCGGATTGAACCGGCGACCTCCCTAATGCGAGTCCATTGTTACAACCAGTACGCATGCCTCTCTCGGTCGAGCAGCCCGAATATTAGTTTGCTCAAAATGGTTCAAAATGGCTGTGAGCACTATGGGACTTAATTTCTGAGATCATCAGTCCCCTAGAACTTAGAACTACTTAAACCTAACTAACCTAAGAACATCACACACATCCATGCCCGAGGCAGGATTCGAACCTGCGACGTAGCGGTCGCGCGGTTCCAGGCTAGAACCGCTCTGCCACTCCGGCCGGCCGAATACTTGTTTGTGTGCTCAATAAATATCGTCTTAAAAGTGGACAAGAGAAACTGTCACTTCACCGCCGGAACTGTAGACAGTGAGCCTGAAATGATACTCTCCGGTGTGTAAGTACTATGAAGCAGGTTCTCCAGTGTGAGCAGTTTCTTCTACCGCCTCCCATCTGGCGGTGGTCTCTGGTGGGACGACTGGTGAGCGGAGGCGGTTAACCGGCAGTGAGTGAGTGCGCTGTTTACTTGGTATCTCCGGTACTGGTGCAGCAGCAGCTATAAACCGCGGTGTTGACAAGAACGTAACGAGAAGAGTAATAAAAAGGCGGCAGTGCAACATCTCGGTTTAATAGTACCATTCGGACAATGTCGCTATTAGACTCCCGCCATAAAGCAGATGCGGAGAAGCTGACAAGAGAAAACTTAATCACAACTCGTGCATCCGTAAGAAGGGCTATCCGTAAATCTTGCAGTAATATTCAGTTATACCGTGGCGAAAGACCTAACAGAAGATTGTAGGAAATTGACGTCGTATGAAAACTCAGGAAGTCAGTTAGCGGGCGCAAACCTTCCATTAATTCTGTGGCAAATACGTCTGGTGTTCGTAACGTTACACATATGTAGGAGAGCTAACCAGCCGGCTAGAAATGCTGCGAGGTGAAGTGAATTTGTCGTACAGTTGAACACTAGCGGGCCAAGGCTCAGGGCAGGCGGGGATCACACAAGGAGCGCATGGCTGGGAACGGGTAAACCCTGGTATGGGGAATTTAGACGACGCGTCGATTGGTAAACAGGGCCGGTTTTGCTGCCAGCAATGGCGGGCTATGACACAAATTGAAAGACTGCTCCTTGCAGTTCTGAGATTCTATAACAAATTAAACCAATTATTAATGCAAATCTGAATATATTTGCGATCTCAGAAAAATGAGGCGTATCCAATGACACAACAAACTGGAAACATCCCCCTGGCTATGGCTAAGCCGTGTCTCCGCAGTATCCTTTCTTCCAGGAGTGCTAGTTCTGCAAGTTTCGCAGGAGACCTTCTGTAAAGTTTGGAAGGTAAGAGACGAGGTACTCGCAGAATTGAAGCTATGAGGACAGCCCTTTCCCGCGAAAGGCTAAGGTCCCGAGTTCCAGTCTCGGTCCGGCACACAGTTTTAATCTGCCATGAAAATTCACAAGCGTCTTGTAACCAAACTGTGTGCGTATAGAAGATCGCCTCAGTTGTGCGACTGGATTCGTGATTTCCTGTCAGAAAGGTCACAGTTCGTAGTAATGGAAGGAAAGTCATCGAGTAAAACAGAAGTAATATCCAGCGTTTCCCAAGGAAGTGTTATAGACCCTCTATTGTTCCTGATCTATATTAACGACATAGGAGAAGATCTCAATAGCCGTCTTAGATTGTTTGTAGATGATGCTGTCATATACCGTCTTGTAAAGTCATCAGATGACCAAAACGAATTGCAAAATGATTTAGATAAGATATCTGTAAGGTGTGAAAACTGGCAATTGACCCTGAATAAGGAAAAGTGTTAAGTTATACATGAGTACTAAAAGAAATCCCCTAAATTTCGATTACACGATGAGTCACACAAATCTGAAGGCTGTAACTTCAACTAAATACATAAGGATTGCAATTACAAATACCCCCTTATTGGAACGATCGCATAGACAATGTTATGGATAGACCAAACCAGAGACTGCGATTCATTGGCAGAAGGTGCCACAGGTCTTCTGAAGGGACTGCTTACACCACGCTTGTCCGCCCTATTCTGGAGTATTTCTGTGCGGTGTGGGGTCCGCATCGGATGGGACTGACGGATGACATCGAAAAAGTACAAAGAAGGGCAAGAAGAGCAGCTCGTTTTGTATTATCGCGAAGTAGGGGAGATAGTGCCACAGACACGATACGTGAATTGGAGTGGCAATCATTAAAACAGAGGCGGTTTTCATTGTTACGGGATCTTCTTATGAAATTTCAGTCACCAGTTTTCTCCTCTGATTGCGAAAACACTCTGTTGGCACCCACCTGCATAGGGAGAAACGATCATCACGATAAAATAAGAGAAATTACGTTGCTCGTTTTCCCGCGCGCCGTTCGAGAGAGCAACGGTAGAGAGACAGCTTGCTGCCAAGCACTTTATTGCAAATAGCAGAGTAATCACGTAGATGTAGATGTAGATGAAGCCCTCTTTCATGTGGATGGGTTCGCCAATAAGCTAAATGGGCGCATTTGGGGGACTGAGAATCTGCGTTTCGGGATCGAGAAGTCTCTTCACCCTCAACGGGTGATTGCATGGTGCGCAGTGTCCAGTCACGGAATAATCGTTGCGATGTTCCTTGATGGCGCATTGACTACTGAACGGTACCTGAAGGTTTTGGAAGATGATTTCATCCCCATTATCCAAAGTGACCCCGTCATGCAAGACGGAGCTCGACTCCATCGAAGCAGGAGAGTGTTTGAAGTCCTGGAGAAGCACTTTGGTGACCACATTCTGGCTCTGGGGTACCCAGAGGCCACTGGCGTGGGCCTCGATTAGCCACCATATTCTCCGGATCTGAACAAATGTGACTCCTTTTGGTGGGGCTATATTAAAGACAAGGTGTACAGCAATAATCCCAAAACCATTGCTGAGCTGAAAATAGCCATTCAGGAGGTCACCGACAGCATCGATGTTCCGACATCTCAGCGGGTCACGCAGAATTTCGCTATTCGTCTGCGCCACATCATCGCCAATGATGGCAGGGCTATTGAACATGTCATAACCTAAACCCGAATATCTGTAGTAACGTTAACATGTTGAATAAAGTGCGTGCACGCCGTAGTTTACATTATTTTCATGTAGTTCAATAATTGGCACCCTGTAGCTGTTTAAAAAATACTTAAAAGAATCTGTTTTCACTTGCACAAGAATGCTCGCTTATTTATGTATGAACCAACTATTACTTACATATATTGTAAATGATCTGAGTGTAACTAAATGTTTATGACATTTCTTTATTTAAATATTGTTGTAATATATTAGTTTAGTCTGGGAAGTGGTCGATTTGAATCAGATCATGTCTGTAGAGCTTAAGAACGATGTATTTTTGGCGGGGATGGCCATTAGCCAATGGAAAATCGGATAACAGAACACAGTACGCTTGTTCGCCCACTGCTAGAATACTGCTCAGTATTGTGGGATCCGTACAAGATAGGGTCGATAGAATAGATAGAGAAGATTCAACGGAGAGCAGCGCGCTTCGTTACAGGATCATTTAGTAATCGCGAAAGCGTTACGGAGATGATAGATAAACTTCAGTGGAAGACTCTGCAGGAGAAACGCTCAGTAACACGATACGGGCTTTTGTTGAGGTTTCGGGAACATACCTTCACCGAAGAGTCAAGCAGTATATTGCTCCCTCCTACGTATATCTCGCGAAGAGACCATGAGGATAAAATCAGAGAGATTAGAGCCCACACAGAAGCATACCGTCAATCCTTCTTTCCACGAACAATACGAGACTGGAATAGAAGGGAGAACCGATAGAGGTACTCAAGGTACCCTCCGCCACACACCGTCAGGTGGCTTGCGGAGTATGGATGTAGATGTAGATGAACACTACTGGAGTCAAGTGAAGACTGGGACTACTCGAGTGAAGAGCTCAAGAGAGCGATTCCGGACACTTCTACGCGAGTTCTGGAAGAAGGCAGACGTGCCTGTGGTAACGAGTGGTCTTCACTTGTGGAGGGGATTGATTCTGGCTGGTGAATGGCCCCTACCATACTTTAGCTTCTGAAGGGGCTTGTATTTCGAAAGTTCTGAATTTGCACCAGAGTTGGACTCTAACTTTTGCTCTACCTTTTGCCGCTTGATTTACGGAACTGAGAATAAAGTATGAGTTACTATTCTTAGTATCGCGTGTGTTAATTTGTGAATCATCATGTTTAACTCCAAATTATTTTGAGGTGTAGAATATTTCGTGTATCGTGATCACGAAATGGACTCAGTTTTCGGGAGTCTTTGATTATTATTCAGTTTGGGGATTTTTCTACCATTCTCGTAAGGCTTTCAACGTAACTTTACTGCATTCGATAAGGGTATTTTCTGTCTGTATTGTTAACTGAATACCGTACGACTACTTCCAGTTTATTTGAAATGTCCTGTCGTGAATAAAAATTATTCAAAATAATTGTCTGACGTCTTCACAAATTACAAACGTTACAATAGAACCTATTTTATTAAATTATTCATGTAACTTGCATTTTGTATTTCTGTGTGTTTTATTAACTCGCAATTCTAGACACTGCATAGACTATTTGACTGCAGCGTCATAGCTGCACTTTATTATTTGCACCGAATTAGCTGTGGGGCATGAATGCAACATGCGCGGCTCGTCCCTTTGACTGTATCGAGCTATTTTGAAATAGTGGGGTACATCGTCCCAGTACCTAAAGTAAGAGTGACCGCAAGTAATGACGCAACTGGATTTCTCGTATGAGATGCTGTTTAGAAGAGCAACTACTCAGCAGTGTTAGGTACCTCGCACGTTGAAACTGAAGACTGTAGACAGAAAGTAGAAATTTTAAATCCCTCTTTTAAACATGTGTGTACGGATGAGGATACACCAGTGTTTGCCGCCGCTCAGGTTTACGACTGAGCGATATTAATTTTGACAGTCATGATACTGAACAATAGTCAGGGCTACCAGATACTGATTGAATTCGAAGTAGATTTTACATTGAATACGACACGCAAGCAGTAATGCTTGCCTAGCTCATATTCATCGAGAATAGCATGTGCAGCCAATAGTTCCGCGGGACTGAAGAGTGCAGCCCACTGCCGTTGAAACAGGACTGGTGAAAGTTCAGATACTAATAATTTCACATCACTGTCGCTTACATCTGTCTGTTACAGCATCGTAGAGCTACTTCTAAGCTAAAACATTTTGGCGTTCACGGAGGAAAATAAATTTCTCTTAAAGAATCAGCTTGGATTTGTAAAACACAATTCGCTGGAAACTAAAGATTTTCAATTTCAAAGACTTTAACTTTCAAACACTTTAAATTTCATTGACTTTAAATTTCATAGAGGGGCTATACGTCCGCCTCATTTCAGGCCAATTGGGCTGCCATTCTTTTGGGGGAAAAGGTAACAGCTACTATCACGTCTCCTAGCAAATCTTATGTATTTGGCTTTGGAAAAAGAGTTCCGCGATTTAAATAACGACTGACTACTGAATAGCAATGTGCGTCTGGATGCGTCGGTGTGACATGCTAACTGATAGCTCTGACCCCAGAAGATATGGCAGTTCAGTCTTCGTCAAACCTAGCGTACGTGTAGCCAGTTAATGAAATTTAAACTCTTAGTGTGAAACACAGCTTCCTTCGTTCATATACATATCATCAAAACAACAGATGATGTAGGTTCTTCAGCTTTTTCCCTCGCTCAGTACGCGAATTGAATTCGTAGAGAATACCTGTAATAAAGATACAACCAATCATTCGCCACGGACTGTACGCTGCCTGCAGAATATGCAGGGGTTGGACAGAAATGCATCCTAAAGCATAAATGCAGGCGCTAGCCTAGGCTGCAGGTGGCGCTGTTGTGTTTGACCACGATCGACACCTGCCCAACGTCCTCAGTACATGGCAAGTGTCACCCGCAGTTAGAACAGTGTTCTCTGTAGCAGTGGGTGCGTTATGTCGGAGCTAAGTGAATTGGAACGTGGGCAAACTGTTGATGCTCGTGTGGTGGGTGCTTTCGTTAATGATGTCACATGCGTACAAAATTTCCTCAAATCTGCCCAAAGCTACCGTGGACGTGTCACACGACCTGGTGCCCACACTTCATCCCTTCGTTTGACGCCTCCGCGATGGAGGTCAGAACCGCGACCCCCAGCGTTGAACACATGGTTTCCTTACAAGTGGCTGACGAAAACATTAAAAACACACCACTGCTCAGAGCCGACACGAAAAGGCCTAGGAGGTGGCATAAAGTGCTTCGCTGAAATTACCCCTTCCCTTGTGACATTGATTTTCATACATTTCCACTGCGGTGTACAACAGGACGCCGTTCCCGACAAACTTCCAAATTGCTGATACATCCCAGACAATTCAACCCTTCTCTAAGGACACCGGGGGGCTGCAACCCCCATGAAGCGCAATCGCGATTTTTGCGCTGATGCACAAGATGAAACCAGTAATTGCCGTTCAAAACCATTCGAAGAAGTTTGAACGTGATCCGAAGCACAAAGCGTGTTTGTACTATTTCAGCCCTCCTGTAGCGTGATCACGAGGGTGGATGGGTGCAACAATGACATCTGTGTGAATAAAAAGGCAAAGGTTCCTTCCGAAACTGCCCCTCCTCCCCTCCCTCCCCCCCCGCCTCCCCCCGCCCCCTCTGTTCGGCAACACCACCGGTGCCACCCCCTCGCTCGCTGAATTGATGTTGAAGTTACATTTGTGAAGTTCTCAACAAAGGTGCATGGATGGCATCAGGAGTGTTGCCGAAGCAAGGAGGGCTCTGGAGGGACCCCTATGTCGTTTTATTGACGCAGTTCTGAATGATGCAACCCTCCGCGTGATCAAGCAACGGGAGGGCGCGAGACAGGAAGTTTGAAAGAGGATAACACCATTTATTGCCTCAGATCGCGTTCAGACTTCCTCGAATGGTGTTGAACGGTCCTCAGTGGTTCCACCCTGTACACCAGAGCAAAAACTGTGATCGCGCTGCTTTCGGAAGGCGTCAGATTACGTTCAGTCGGGTTGTAGCCCCACGATGTCCTTAGAGGAGGACTGAATCCTCCACAGGTTGTTAGGTTGTCAAGTGTGGCGTCCTGCCCACTTCTCTTATAGGGTGCCTAAAGGATCCTGCTTTCTCGAATAACTATACTACAATTCAGGCAAATCACTTTAATGATTTTTATAGAGTAGATTGATAATACATAAGTTTGGGTCGCAAGCAAATGGCGCCATGCAAATAATCAATGTCTTTCACTATATACAATGTCTACAGATGTAATTCACACAAGTTCATATGGATCACTAATCACGTCTCTTCTACTGTGTGGTTTCTAGTCCGGATCTGCTAGTGCCGCTCTACTACTGTGGGGCCTAGGCTACCACGAGCGCCGTTTATATTCTCTTCGGATAGAGGGCGCTCCTGTCATGGTGCGGTCCTAGTCAGGGTGCTATTGGCTGACATCGTCTCACAGCCTTCTCTGCTCTATCGTTCTTCATATTCGTGCCGGCGCTTGTCTTTACGCCGCAACATCAAAGACGTCGTTCTGTTGCGCACCACACTGCAAACTGTCCTTTCCGATCGCGAAATGTGTGTAAATGCACACCTCTAGGGAGGAGATGGTTCTTTTGACGCCCTTTACGCCACCCCATGAGACCCATTCGTGCCTTTCCTGAGCGGTGCTGTGTCTGAAATGGCCTCGGCCATCCATCAGAAAACAGCGCGATTTCAAAGCTGAGTGTCCCTGGTCTGACGTGTCAAACTAAGGGGTGAAATGTGTGCGATAGGTAGTGTGATGATCTTCCCATAGTGTGACAAGTGCACGGTGGCGTTGTGCTGAAATGTGTCACCATTAACCCACTTTGCACCTCACATGAACTTCTGAGCTCTGGAATTCTTTTCGTACGTATCGAGACTTTGCAGTCTGAAGCGTCGCCGCCGGCCGCGGTGGTCTCGCGGTTCTAGGCGCGCAGTCCGGAACCGTGCGAGTGCTACGGTCGAATCCTGCCTCGGGCATGGATGTGTGTGACGTCCTTAGGTTAGTTAGGTTTAAGTAGTTCTAAGTTCTAGGGGACTGATGACCACAGCAGTTGAATCCCATAGTGCTCAGAGCCATTTGAACCATTTTTTTGAAGCGTCGCCGAGGCCGACGGTGACGTTGCAGGCCGCACGCCATTACAGAGGAACGTTGTATGCACCATCGAGCCAAATTTGAAACTTATCTGCCACAGTGGGATACAATCATGCTGTTTGAAAAAGTGATCCTTTAATTGTGTTGGTCCATTAGCACTCCCCCTGAAAAAAAATGAAACAAGTAGGAAGAGACTGGGAAACTTAAAGAAACCTCACGTGTTGGGGTACGTGTGGTTGCGTTTCGGTGATTAGAAGATCGAGACGGCAGAAAGAGTCCACTTATCATATCAGTATGCTGTCGCACCATTTCTTGTCTGGATGCATGCACTGATTCGCTTGGGGAAGATGTTTTAATGGCTTTGTATCATTTCCTGGCGCTGTTGTTGTGGTCTTCAGTCCTAAGACTGGTTTGATGCAGCTCTCCACGCTACTCAATCCTGTGCAAGCGTCTTCATCTCCCAGTACCTACTGAAACCTACATCCTTCTGAATCTGCTTAGTGTATTCATCTCTTGGTCTCCCTCTACGATTTTTACCCTCCACGCTGCCCTCCAATACTACATTGGTGATCCCTTGATGCCTCAGAACATGTCCTACCAACCGATCCCTTCTTCTAGTCAAGTTGTGCCACAAACTTCTCTTCTCCCTAATTCTATTCAATACCTCATCATTAGTTACGTGATCTACCCACCTAATCTTCAGCATTCTTCTGTAGCGCCATATTTCGAAAGCTTCTATTCTCTTCTTGTCCAAACTATTTAATGTCCATGTTTCACTACCATACATGGCTACACTCAGTACAAATACTTTCAGAAACGACTTCCTGACACTTAAATCTATACTCAATGTTAAGAAATTTCTCTTCCTCAGAAACGCTTTCATTTCCATTGCCAATCTACATTTTATATCGTCTCTACTTCGACCATCATAAGATATATTTGCTCCCCAAATAGCAAAACTCCTTTACTACTTTAAGTGTCTCATTTCCCTCAGCATCACCCGACTCAATTCGACTACATTCCATTATCCTCGTTTTGCTTTTGTTGATGTTCATCTTATACCCTCCTTCCAAGACACTGTCCATTCCGTTCAACTGCTCTTCGAAGTCCTTTGCTGTCTCTGACAGAATTACGATGTCATCGGCAAATCTCAAAGTTCTTATTGTAGAATGAAGGCTTTCACGACCGGGTGACATGGCTGTTAATCCTTGTCCTTTGCCACAGGAGCAGAAAAGTTCTTGGACCACGACCTCACATTCCGAAAAGTATATTAACAGCTCAAAGTTCTTATTTCTTCTCCATGGATTTTAATACCTACTCCGAATTTTTCTTTTGTTGCCTTCACTGCTTGCTCAATATACAGATAGAATAACATCGGGGAGAGGCTACAACCCTGTCTCACTCCCATCCCAACCACTGCTTCCCTTTCATGCCCCTCGACTCTAATAATTGCCATCTGGTTTCTGTACAAATTATAAATAGCCTTTCGCTCCCTGTATTTTATCCCTGCCACCTTCAGAATTTGAAAGAGAGTATTCCATTCAACATTGTCAAAAGCTTTCTCTAAGTCTACAAATGCTAGAAACGTAGGTTTGCCTTTCCTTAATCTAGCTTCTAAGATAAATCGTAGGGTCAGTATTGCTACACGTGTTCCAATATTTCTACAGAATCGAACCTGATCTTCCCCGAGGTCGGGTTCTACTAGTTTTTCCATTCGTCTGTATAGAATTCGCGTTAGTATTTTGCAGCTGTGACTTATTAAACTGATGGCTCGGTAATTTACACATCTGTCAAGGCGCTAACTGGCCCATAACTGTTGCAGTTGGCCCTCCACGTGCTGGATCGTGGCACTGGGACGAAGTTGACGTCAGAGCTGATCATTCAGGTGTATTGGGGACAGATTTTGGGATCTTACTGGCGACGAGACTGCCTCAGGCTCACGCAGATGGTTCGTAGAGACACTTGGGACTTGTGGACGAGCAGTATCCTGTTGTAAAATGGCACCACGATACTGTCGCATCAGAGATAACATTAAGGATCTGGGATGTCCGTGCCCTCAGAGTTCCCAAAATCTATAGCAGCTGTGACCTGAAACCATACTCCATGGCTTCCCGAGCTATGACGTCTGCAGCCTCTCTAAAGCATTGCAAGAATGCGGCTTCTCCCAGGACGCCTCCATAGACGCCAACAATGGTCATCCGAAGTAGAGCAGAAACGCAATTCATCGCTGGAGACCATGCAACACCATTTATCAGAAGTTCATGCTTCCCAGTCACGGCACCGCTCCAGAGGTTTGCGTGATGGCGTCTGTGTCAACCTCCGTGTGGGACGGTAATTACCAAGCATGGCTGGTGCTAGTCTCCAGTGAATGGTGCGGCATGTCACAGAACGTTGCAGGGAGTCCATTACTTCTTCTCCGACGGCAAGCGCAGATGTGAAGGAGTTGCGATGTTGTTGGTGCCCAGTACAGCGATCCTCCGTTGTAGCGGTCAGTCGTGTTCGATCAGAATTTTGATGAACGAGTATGCCTGCCCTCACGTTTCCATACAGTCCAACAACGGGCCCCTGTCATATCGAAAACCCCACGAATTTGGATACTGCACAATTCGATCAGCCGGCCAAATGGAGATCCACAATGAGGCTCCTTTCAAACGCTGTCAGGTGCAAAAAGGCTGTCTCACACAAATAGGCAGCATCTCCGTGCCATGTTCAGTGAGCAGTCAATATCTGGTGTTGATCACGCCACTTATATATCATACGAGGTTTAGTTGCAATACTGAACATGAACAATACTAATGCACAGTGGCGGCCATTCTACCTGCAATTGCGGTACTAATCATTTACGTAACCGCCCATCGTGTGTACGTGTACCGAGTTACACTGATATCCGACCGTGTCTTCTGGGTGCTTCATCTTTTGTTAGGCAGTGTATATGTAGGAGCCAACGGCCTTCCCGCAGTGGTAACACCGGTTCTCGTCGGATCACGAAGTTAAGCGATGTCGGGCTTGGCCAGCTCTTGGATGGGTCGCCGTCCTGTCTATCGAGTAACTGTGGGCAAGCAGGCTGCACTCAGCCCTTGTGAGGCAAATTGAGGAGCTACTTGACTGAGCACTGGTCACGAAAACTGACAACGGCCGGGAGAATGTGCACTGACCAGATGCTCCTCCGCAATCCGCATCCAGTGAAGCAAATAGGTTGAGGATGACACGGAGGGCAGTCGGTACCGTTAGGCTTTCGTGGCCTGTTCGGACGGAGTTTAATTTAACTTTAGTGTATATGTGGGTCTGGAGGAAGCAACGCTACCGTGAGACCACGGAGACTGACTGTTTCAGCTCTTCTCCCTCCGAGTTCAAGCGCATCACACCGGAGGCTGACTGAAATGGATTGACAGCTCCGCCCTGGGAAACCGCCCCGTGACGAGAGCTATATCTGCCGGTCCTTCAGTGCCGTGTATCGGCTGTCGCATGCAGCCTCGCACGGACGGCGTCCTGGCGGCTGATGGACTCGGCTGACTGTTTCCGCCGCCAGGCGAGCGAAAAACCATGTTGTCTGCCTAAGAGCGCCCCGTTTCCGTTACGGTTAACCGTGCACTGAGCACACTTATGGACCAGTACCATCCGTAATACATCACCTAACCCTTCAGCCTCCTGTAAGTTCCTATACAGTTGTCACTCGGGAAGAAGTGAAACGACTTCGGGCGACAGTGGTCTGCGACAATAAATGGTAATCTCTGCAGTCAAACAACTCTTGAAACAAAGCCAATGCAGAAGCTATACAGCGTATTTTTATGAGGACTGTGGCCCATATAGTTCCCCGTTTTTCTTTTTAAGTACCTTCTCTTTTTTATTAAAAATACTCAAATGATTTCGCTATAAAATGCAAGCACATACCTTAATCTACTTTTCCGCATATTTTCCACCACTGTTGAGTCACTTATAGTGAACAACTACCATCTCAATTCCATACTTATAAAGATCTGTCTCGTATTTCCGTACCAAGCGTGAGTCCGCCTTCCGACAGATTGAGCGTTTTTTTGATAGGGTCTCTCTCTCTCTCTCTCTCTCTCTCTCTCTCTCTCTCTCTCTCTCTCTCTCTCTCTAAATTTTTTCCTCAAATTACAGGTTCAATGACCGTTGCTATGAAACGCATTTTCCTCGTAGAGAATTTAATTAAATTTTTTTCATATCTGTGACGTAAAATGCCGTCAGATTTTTTTTTCATCACATATATACTGCTATATCTTTCAATGATACCAAAAAACAATTATTAATAATTATTGTTAAAAAACAGAGAAAAGCTGCTGTGCTCCGTCGTAGAATTTGTCGTCTTTAATATTTTCGGGCCGTGCAGCATGTTTTAACCCTTTCGGTCACGAATTATTTTTTTCCTGAAAATAAAATCATGGCTTTGCTATCCAGTTCTTCAAATTAAATTATGATTTTTCAGATGTATAAAATATTCGGAGGTGCCCTCCCCCCCTCAAAGGGGACGTACAACACGTCCCCAAATGAGGACATTGTTTTCAAGTGGGTGCAGTGTAAGTCGAAAAGTGAAAGTATTTTATTTGATTTTATTTCACCAAAATACATAAACTACACAAAGCTTGTTTAATGATTATATACATAAACTGTGGTTTCACGCTTTTGAAGAATGATAATCAAAGAAACAATTTTTTTCCACCGAGACATAAGTGAATGTTACATTTTACACAATAAAATTTGATTTTGCCTTTGCAACTCTGTTTCTTGCACCTGTCAAATGATTTTTTGAAGTACTCGGACTTTGACTAGTGGGACGCCCCCTTTTTCCTGGCAGCTGGCTTATCTATTTTTGTCAGTACTTTGGCCGCACGTGTCCTAAGGTGAAGTAAATCAAGGGTCTTTTTTTAGGAACATCTCATTCTGATGCGTTTTTCTTGTACTCAGTCCATGCATTTACATATGCAACATCAATTGCATGAGCAAACATGCGTCCACTTTCAGGCTGCAAAACCGGCTATAAACCGACGAAAATCGTGTTCGGTTACAAAAGCAGCTAACTGCATGTTGTCTTCGGGTGCAAAGCCCGCTAAATGCCCAATAGTCGTGGCTGTCGCCCTGCCATGCCCGGATACGCAGCACGTGAACAGACATCAGACTTACCAATCGGGACATTCAAAGTTACCTTTGAGTCTGCTACGATTGGAATGGATATTTTTCTTATTCAGCTTTAGATTGGCTGCGTTGTAACAAATTCATACGCAACAATGACATTCTCGCAGCCAATGCATAGTCGTTTGGATGGGACGAATGATTCGTGATCATCTCAGGATCATGCAATTAATGGGCTTTACATTTAGGCTACTCAGCTTACAATATACAATATACACATGTTTACTTGACTTTTTTTTCTTGTTTTGGTACACATTACCATCTCCCAAAGTGTGGAAAGCGAAGAGCTTTCAGTAGAAGAGATTTGCTTCACAGTATCGAAGATGAAATATTACTCGTAGCTCTCTAGTATCGTGTACTTTCAACTGTATGCGTTAAAGCCATTAATTATGATACACCCTGTATAGATAAGTAACAGCTAAGGGCCTATAATACTATCTTGGGGAACGCCAGAAATCACTTCTGTTTTACTCGACGACTTTCCGTCAATTACAACGAACTGCGACCTCTCTGACTGGAAATCACGAGTCCAGTCACATAATTGAGACGTTAATTCATGAGAACGTAATTTGATTACAAGCCGCTTGTGAGGTACAGTGTTAAAAGCCTTCTGGAAATCTAGAAAGGCGTTTTTCGTTGGGCGGAATCTTCTCACGAAATTCCAATCACAACTTTCTCCTCCGTATGCGAAAATATTTTTTTGACACCAACCTACTTAGGGAGGAACGAGCACCACGATAAAATAAGGGAAATCAGAGCTCCAACGGAAAGAGTTAGGTGTTCATTCTTTCTGCGCGCTATACGAGATCGAAATAATAGAGAATTGTGAAGGTGGTTCGATGACCCTCTGCCAGGCACTTGAATGTGATTTGCAGAGTATCCATGTAGATATAGATGTGGAAATACGGAATCAAATTGAAATCCCGCGCCAACAGCATTCAACACTTCATGTGAGTAGAGCTAATTCTGTTTCACAAGAACGATGTTTTCTAAATCCGTGTTGACTGTGTGTCAATAGATCGTTCTTGGTTCAAAAATGGCTCTGAGCACTATGGGACTTAACATCTGAGGTCAACAGTCCCCTAGAACTTAGGACTACTTAATCCTAACTAACCTAAGGACATCACACACATCCATGCCCGAGGCAGGATTCGAACCTGCGACCGTAGCGGTCGTGCCGTTCCAGACTGAAGCGCCTATAACCGCTCGGCCACAACGGCCGGCTGCTAATCTGGTGGTTCGCTAGCAGAGCCTACTGACACCCTTCAAGCACGTTATTGTTGTTGTTATTTACTGTTATTGCTATTAATTAGTATCGGCATCATTATAAAGACACGCATCCCGTCAAGTGATTTAAGGACGGAACCAAAGACCCGGCAGCATCGACTCAGCTGCGGCGACATGAACCGGAGCGTCCACCTGCACCGCACTTGGCGAAGCTCCGGCCCACGGTTTGCGAAGCGCCGCGCCCCGCCGAGTTAATGGACAAAAGAGTGATTAGAGGCTCGTGGCGCAGCGGCGGGGCCCCGCACACGAATTGGCCTCCGTAATTAAATAAGGCCCCCAGCGCACGCCTCGAGTGCTCCCGAGGACCAAGAACGGCACAAATTACAAGGAAGGCCGCGCCACCTTAATCGCTGTCGCCCGGGTCCTGGAGCGTGCGGCGTCTTCTGGAGGGAGCTGCGCAGCTGCAAGTTGCTCCACCGGTGCGACTAGTCGCACAGTCGGTCCCTGTGATGATTTCACTGTGAGTCCAGAATTACGTGCTAACCAAGAGGTCTGTGCAGAGGGGTTGCTGAGATACGCCCGCACCAATTCATACAATTTTTGAACATGAATAATTAACAAACAGACTTTAGTGTGACGCATACTTACAGGATGAACATCGAAAAATAGCTCTTCATCCAAAATACAAGATTACATAAGAGAATTTACGTAAGATTCCAATACGTAAAGCTTACATTTTCAGGAAGGTACGTCGAACAGATGTGCAGAACTATAGACCTACATCTCTAACGTGGATTAGATGTACAATTTTGAAATACGTATTATGTTCGAGTATAATGACTTTTCTCGGGACTAGAAAGCTACTCTGAAGGAATCATCATGGGTTTCGAAAAAGACGATCGTGTGAAACCCAGCTCGCGCAATTTGTCCACGAGACTCAGAGGGCCATAGACACGGGTTCCCAGGTAGATGCCGTGTTTTTTGACTTCCGCAAGGCGTTCGATACAGTCCCCCACAGTCGTTTAATGAACAAAGTAGGAGTATATGTACTATCAGACCTATTTTGTGATTGGATTGAAGAGTTCTAGATAACAGAACGCAGCATGTCATTCCCAATGGAGAGAAATCCTCCTAAGTAAGAGTGATTTCAGGTTTGCCGCAGGGGAGTGTCGTAGGAACGTTGCTATGCACAATATAAGTAAATGACCTTGTGGATAACATCGGCAGTTCACTGAGGCTTTTTGCGGATGATGCTGTAGTACATCGAGAGGTTGTAACAATAGAAAATTGTACTGAAATGCAGGAGGATCTGCAACGAATTGACGCATGTTGCAGGGACTGGTAATTGAATCTCAATGTAGACAAGTGTAATGTGCTGCGAATACATAGAAATAAAGAAAGATCCTTTATCATTTATCTACAATATAGCAGGTCAACAACTGGAAGCAGTTAATTCCATAAATTATCTGCGAGTGGGTATTAGGAGTGATTTAAAATGCAATGACCATATACAATTAATCGTCGGTAAAGCAGGTGCCAGACAGATTCATTGGAAGAATCCTAAGGAAATGCAATCCGAAAACAAAGGAACGAGGTTACAGTACACTTGTTCACCCACTGCTTGAATACTGCTCACCGGTGTGGGATCCGTACCAGATAGGGTTGATAAAACAGATAGAAAAGATCCAGCGGAGAGCAGCGCGCTTCGTTACAGGATTATTTAGTAATCGCGAAAGCGTTACCGAAATGATAGATAAACTCCAGTGGGAGACTGCAAGAGACGCTCAGTAGCTCGATACGGGCTTTTGTTGAAGTTTCGAGTACATACCTTCACCGAGGAGTCAAGCAGTATATTGCTCCTACGTATATCTCGCGAAGAGACCATGAGGATAAAATCAGAGAGATTAGAGCCAACACAGAGGCATACCGACAATCTTTCTTTCCATGACAATACGAGACTGGAACAGAAGGGAGAACCGATAGAGGTAGTCAAGGTACCCTCCGCCACACACCGTCAGGTGGCTTGCGGAATATGGACTTAGGTGTAGGTGTAGAAGATCATGGGAAAAAACTGCGAAAAATTTAACTCGCGCATCATCAGCGCAACGCTTAAATGAGTTTCTTATTAGGAATGTAACAGCTGCTAACATTCATCCATGACGAAATCATACCGTTGTTATACTGCAACTAAACATCTGGTACCTTGCCGCGCTTGTCCCGAAACCACTGGCTGTCATGCATGCAATTAATGCATTTCGAACTACTACTAATACGAAGTTAAAATAATCTTGTAATTAGAAAGCTGTGCTATGAATTAATTTATGATAATGAAGTTCGTTCCGTTTGTCAAAAAACTGTTTCTCTTGTGACTATTATGTGAAATAAAGTGTTGTAAAGGAGAAGTATATGGAGTGGGGAGGAGACTGACAGAAAAGCATTAAGAATTAACCGGTGGCGGTACGTGATATTTCCGACCTCCTACTATTCCTACAGTACTGTATAAATTTGTTGGGCAGGGCGATTAAACTCTGTGTACATTTGGTATTACAGTACTTTTACAGTAAGCTACAGTTAGTAGCTTGCGGAATATTAATAACTAACGTCTGCTTCTTTTGCCTTAATGAGCTTCTGAACATGTTGTGGCATTGATTCGACAGGTTAGAGCAAATGGTTTGTACTTACTCGTCATGAAATCACACTTTTAACACATTTGCATTCTTTTGTTGAGCAGTCCATTTTACCAATATGCCTTTTCACAATACTTCACAAATTGTCGACGGGATTTAAGACCGGTGATTAACAGGCCACTGAAGCAAATTACTGTTGTTTTCTTCCATGAACGTCTTGACTGCTTCAGAAGTTTGATACGAGATCAGATCACGTTGAAATGTTCCACCACCATCTGTAAAGGTCTGTAGGAATAATCCTGCACCTAAGGATTCCCATGTATCTGGATGAATTCGTCACGTCATTAACTGAAACTAGAGCCCCAGGGCCAGTTGCAGTAAAGAAAACCACCAGAAGTTTTTTTGGGAGGGTATTTAAAACCCGAAACATTAATTTTGGGATGGTGCTTTACAATCTGTTCAAGATGCTCAGCTCTCACTGCTTCATGGGTTCCTCGCCTGACAACCTTTCCCTTGTAACCTTGAACACTAAAATATTGTGGTTCTACACTGAAAATTACTTGTTTGCGCAGTCATTGGAGGTCCAAGATTTGTGTAGCCTGGCTCATGCCAATCATTTTTTCTTTATTTCACTTGTTAACAACTGATCCTTAATTGATTTTCGTGTCTTTCGCCCTCCGCCCACGATCAAGGAGCCTACGATGTAGCACTAAGGAGTCAGTTTCAACCACAGTGGACAATAGATTTATCTGAAGGCCCTTAACCCTAGCAATACCAACGCATTTTCCGTAACGTGCCTTAGCAAGGGAGGACTGGGTGGGCACTTTATGCACTCCCCAAAAAATCTGAGAAAATGTGAAATCCGTATCTCGTTGCTAACTTATATCAACAACATACTTTTTAAAAAGTTACTAATGTGTGAGCAGGGTCCAGAATCCTAAAATATCGCTTAGCACACTTTCATCAATGTCAAGGCACTTTCAGTAACGTGTATTATCAACTGTACTATGACCACCACAAAAACTTTAAATGAAAATTTCGCTAATTGTTGTTGACTTTTACTCGTGTGTAAGAGGTATTGATGTGTAAGGAAGGTCTTGAACCTGAAAATAATGAAAATGACATTCATCGAAAAAAGTGACATTTACTATTAAGACTTAAAGTTTTGGGTTAAGTTTAACTGAAATTTGAAAACATTTCTTGAATATCATAGAATAATTCACTAAAAACAAGAAATATTTTTTCAGACTTAAAATATAAAAAACTACAGATTACAATATTTTCGAAATGTGTCCATAAAGTATCCCCCCCCCCAAATCTCCCCCTTGATATTCCGAGGATTAAGAGTCTAGTGAGGATGAATTACACTCTTCCTAAGTAGCTTTGTGTCAGTTGTAGGAGTGATTTTTCATTATCGGCCACACCTGTCTTTCCTCTGTGGAGACAAGGTTAGGTTAACAACAGTGCGCAAAGGAGCATTTAAGCAGCCATCCTTTTCGCGCTCCAGAAGCGAAGGGAATCGTATAAAACCTTAATTCGTGATACAGTGTTGTTGTTGTGGTCTTCAGTTCGAAAACGGATTTGATGCAGATCTCCATGTTTCTCTATCCTATGCAAGCCTCTTCTTCCCCGAATAACCACTGCAACCTACATCCTTGCTGAATCTGCATATTGTACTCATCACTTGGTCTCCGTCTACGATCTGTAACCCCCCTCCCGCCCCCTTCCACACACAAACACTTCCCTCCAATACTAAACTGGTGATCCCTTTATGTTTCTGAATGTGTCCTATCAATCGATCCCTTGTTTTGGTCAACTTGTGCCAGAGATGTCTTGCCTCCCCAGTTCTATTCAGTACCTGCTCATTAGTTAGTGATGTACCGATCGGAGACAACACGATTTCGGGTATAGACCCCTGATGAAAGCCAGCCCACTGGTGCTAGTAACAAGGATCCCACAGTAAATGCGATAAGAAAATCAAATAATCTTTTGGCAGCAGTGGGGCCTGAGGACGGCGGTAAGTTGACGCCGAAACTAGGCATTTGATAGAGTAAAGACATTCTCAAGATACAGCTGTGGTGGTACTTTTCCTCATGTATTCATATTTCACTGTGTTGCCATTTATCTTTGTGCAAGTAAAGTCACGATGACTTTTGTCTAACTAATTCTGCTATTGGTTCCGCCATCTTACGTAATGAGTCAACGTCTATCGTTAACTGATAGCCCATATTTCGTATATTTTTTCTAAAAATGTCGTTAGCAGCATATGATATGGCAAATTTTTGTAATATTCTTATTGCCTGCATTTGAGGATCAAAGACTGAATGTATAAATGTGCTTATTTTATTTGATCTTTTCCTGTCTTCCGGACACTGCTAAAGCTACACCCAATATTTTTCTGTTTTGCATAAAACTGCGCACACCCCCTCGAAACATGTGTGAGTGATAGTACTGGTGGTTTCTTTCTGTAATTAAAAAAGTATACGGAGAAAGAGAATATGGATGGAGACCAAGTGATGAATACAATATGCAGATTCAGAAGGATGTACGTTGGAGTAAGTTATTCGGAGATGAAGAGGCTTGCATAGGATAGAGAAACATGGAGAGCTGCATCAGATCAGTTTTCGAACTGAAGACCAGAGCGGGCCAGAGTGGCCAAGCGGTTCTAGACGCTACGGTCTGGAACCGCGCTGCCGCTACGGTCGCAGGTTCGAATCCTGCCTCGGGCGTGGATGTGTGTGATGTCATTAGGATAGTTAGGTTTAAGTAGTTCTAAGTTCTAGGGGACTGATGACCTCCGATGTTAAGTCCCATGGTGCTCAGAGCCATTTGAACGATTTTGAAGACCACAACAACAACAACAACAACAACAACACTGTTTTATACCAATCCTTCCGCTTGTGGAGCGCGAAAAGGATGGTTGCATAAATGCCCCTTTGTGAACTGTATTACACGCAGTGTAATTGTGTGTTGGCTTCGTCCTAGTTCGTGCACTGTGAATAACTTAAAATCACTTGTTCTTTCAATTTCTTCGTGTCACTACGTTTGTCTCGGTTCGATTACTAACGACTTTTCCGACATCGTAAAGCATACAAAGCATCTTTAGTATTTCTGAGGAGATTATCCCCTTCTCTTTGAGTGAACGTCTGGTGTGTTAATTAAGGAATCGCTATGCCGATTACAAGTATTTTCGTTAACGATGAGCATTTCTGTCTGTCCATGAAGTACTGAAGGGGAAAAATCAGACCCTCGTCCATCTATAAGGCGCAATTTGCTGATAAATAAGTGGTGAAGCAATAAATATCTTTGACCGAGCGAAGTGGCGCAGTGGTTAGCACACTGGACTCGCATTCGGGAGGACGACGGTTCAACCCGCGTTCTGCCATCCTGATTTAGGTTTTCCGTGATTTCCCTAAATCGCTCCAGGCAACTGCCGGGATGGTTCCTTTCAAAGGGCACTGCCGACTTCCTTCCCTAATCCGATGAGACCGATGACCTCGCTGTCTGGTCTCCTCCCCCAAAACAACCCAACCCACAATTATCTTTCCAATAATAACATTGTATTTCCTCTGAGTACTTAGGCTCCCCATGCGATTATTTACTGTCTTGCAAAATACTGTCGCATTTTTCTAATTTTTATTTTAGCCTTGATCTTCGCTGAATACGTGAGTGCTGACATGTAGGCATGATGTAAGAGATTCAGTAGTATTTGTATTCAAGTAGGTGGAAATACTTATTATAAATACCAGCTAGAGACAAAAGAAATTGCGATAACGTAGTCTTGTTCTGAAAGATGTTTTACAGCTTCGCCGTAGGAAAAAAAATTACCAAAACTGTGAGTCAGATTACTAATCTAACGAGAACCACTGTCCACGAACAACAGTCTTACATTCTAAACCATGCGAAAAGCCTCGTGCTACACGTCAAATCTGATTTTGATCATTTGAAGCTTAGTGTGAACTGACTATTGAAATTAATTTTTCCTGTACTGAACCGTGTGTTCTGGGTTTGCAGATATCACGTTATCACTATTTCCAGTGTTAAGCGAAAAAAAAAGAGTTTAGAAAAATGTTCGTAAAATATCGAAACTGAAGTGTTATTTTGTAATACTGTCGCTACAGTGCAGATCTATCCTCAATATTTTTTTACCTTCGATGCGAATTCCTTTCAGTGCTAACAGTGAGAGAGAACTGCACGATGGACATTGTAATGGGACATCCTCCTCTAGCATTACTTTTCCTCAACAGTAGTTGTCGATACCAGTGTTATTTTTCGAATTTCGGAGAGGTCAGTATTTTCTCAGTTGCTATTCTGGAAAGTTTCATATAATTTTATGTTTCAAGCTAAACTTTATGAAAACGAATTACTTTATAAAATATTTTAGGTTCGATGTTATAATCGATAAGCACTAGTCCTGAATGTACAGTTAAAATCATATTTTAAGAAACATTTGAAATTACGAATTACTTACACACTTAAAATTTCTGTTATTAATTACGCAATCCACTACTGCTTACTATGTTTATTTCTGGATTTATTTATGAAATAATAATCTAAATTAATAATGTAACGAAAACTAGTATCAATTCATTTGTTAAGAAAAATTGTAAACCCTTCTGGAATATTGTTATTTCCGCAGAGTGAGAGACTCGTAAGCTTGCCTCTGATGTGATTTGACGTATTTTTGTATAATAAGTGCGAAAATGTAATTTCGGCTTTGTTAATGTGAAAAATCAAGATATTGTATGATCTACTAAAATGTGAGAAAATCAGTAGAAAATATATTTACGTAAAAAATTCTGCAACAACATTCTTCCAGTTTATTTAGTCGAAACGAACCATGAGGACCTGATGTACGATTTTCAGCTTGAAGAACGGCCGGCCCCATAGGCAAGAAAAACTGGAGCCACCTCAAGCTAATTAAACTTGAAAGTTTATTGTAATCTTCGCTCCTCTCAAATCTGTGTAAAAGGCTTTGCTTATTAATTACTTGGACTGGGCATTGTTTAACGTGGACAGCAGATGGAAGAAGGAAGTAGGGGTGAGATTACAACATGAAATTTGGTAGATAATCCTAATAATTGGGCACGTTATGTGATTATGATCTACCAAGTGTGGTGTACGGTGTTGCCACCATTACCTTACAAAAACATTTTATTGTGGGCATACTGAGGGGATGGATAGAATGTTACGATACAACTACTATTGTCTCCTGTCTTCAGTACGCACTGTAACGGTCGTCAGCGTTAGTTACCCTTGAGACTGAACGTACTGAGTTGATAATCGTCAAGAATGCTCTTAAGATGACAAAAATTGTGTAATTAACACCGAATTTGAGCGAGGTAGGGTAAGAGGGCTACGAAAAGCTGTATGTGCCTTCCGCGATGTTGCAGGACGACTTGCCGCGCGAATGTAGCGATTGCAGATGATTGCTGGCAACGCTGGTCAAGGGATGGTACGGTGGCAAGAAGGCCGGGCTCCGGATGGCCACGTGACTAGCGAGGGTAAGACCGTCGTATTCAGCGTGTGACTCCGGCGCGTCAGCAGTTAGAGCAGCAGTAGGCACACACAGTGACACAATGAACTGTTGCAAATCGATTACTTCAAGGACAGCTGCGAGACGGACGCCCTGCAGCGTGCAGTTAATTCCATAAATTATCTGGGAGTAGGCATTAGGAGTGATTTAAAATGGAATGACCATATAAAATAAGTCGTCGGTAAAGCAGATGCCAGACTGAGATTCATTGGAAGAATCCTAAGGAAATGCAGCCCGAAAACAAAAGGAAGTATGTTACAGTACACTTCTTCGCCCACTGCTTGATGCTACTCACCGGTGTGGGATCCGTACCAGCTAGGGTTGATAGTAGCGAAGATCCAACGGCGAGCCGCGCGCTTCGTTACAGGATCATTTAGTAATCGCGAAAGCGTTACGGAGATGATAGATAAACTCCAGTGGAAGACTCTGTAAGAGAAACGCTCAGTAGCTCGGTACGGGCTTTTGTTGAAGTTTGGAGTGAAACGTCCCCTTAGAAAAATTGTACACGACTGTGCTTAAATTGACACACAATATTTTTAGCGCAACGCAGTCTGACTTTCAATCATCCCTACAAAAGAATGGCCCTGACTAACATTAACCTATACCTTTTACAAATCACTTACCTCACAAAAAAATCTTCGTTACTCGAACTACTGCAATACAGCGAGCGCCACTACTGCCAGCTAAATAAAAAATTCAAACTACGGAAGGCACTAACTACTGATAGGTATAGTTAGCAAATGAAAGATTTTAATAAAGAACAAACAATGTATTTACCTTAATAGTCATAATATATATATCACTTCATGACACCAATTCTTACAAATTTCAAAACTCCGCCATCTCTCTCCCCACGTCCACCACTGCTGGCGGCTCGCCTCCAACTGCCCACCGCCACGCGCTGTTAGCATCCAACTGTTCTGTGTTTGTCTCCGATTTTGTTCCATTGTGTCTAACTTTTGAAGATTATGTTCCATTGTGTCCAACTGTTGCTGTGTTTGTCTCTGATTTTGTTCCATTGTGTCTAACTTTTGAAGATCATGTTCCATTGTGTCCAACTGTTGCTGTGTTTGTCTCTGATTTTGTTCCATTGTGTCTAACTTTTGAAGATTATGTTCCATTGTGTCCAACTGTTGCTGTGTTTGTCTCTGATTTTGTTCCATTGTGTCTAACTTGTGAAGATTTTGTTCCATTGTGTCTAACTTTTGAAGCTTTTGTCCCATTTGTTGCATTAACTGTAATAACAGTGCACTGGTGTCTGAAACATGTTCCTCAGTGCCATTCGGCAATGCATTTGAACCGGCAATATTCGCAGTTTCAAAAACAGAAAATGTGTCTTGACTTATTTGAGAAAACGGTGAGGACGCAAAACCTGAATCTACAGTATTTGCAAGAATGTGTCCTGTCATTTCGGAATCCTGAGGCGAGCTGTTGCCAATCGATCGATCGATAATGCTTCCCTGTTCACTAATTGTTTCACTGTCCAAACCATTGTTTGCAGCCCGCTCCATTTCCCTATGTACAATTACCAAATTACTACTTTGAACATTAGTTAATTCATTACACGGTGGCGCTAACACACTGCTTTCGTCTTCACTGTCATTCCTCAGTTTACTTTGGAGCCTAGTATTACGTTTTTCACACGCCATTATTGTCACAATATTTCACACGACAACACAGAAAAGCACAATTTGAAGAGCAAAAATAAGAGAACACATTAACGTAGCACTGAAAATAATATCTAGTTAATTGCAAGCGAAGCTGCGAAATACTTGGTGCAATTCTACATGCATGCCACAACTGTTGTACTGTACAACAATGAAAGACTACAACTACAAAGGAGATTCTCTCTACAATTACGCGCTAGCAATAAACAAAATCTACATTAATTACACAAACTAAAAGAAAAAAAATCAGAAGATTCCAGTGAGGTATTCTCGGCTAAGGGTCACCATATGAAACGTCCCCTTAGAAAAATTGTACACGACTGTGCTTAAACTGACACACAATATTTTTAGCGTAACGCAATCTGACTTTCAATCATCCCTACAAAAGAATGGCCCTGACTAACATTAACCTATACCTTTCACAAATCTCTTACCTCACAAAAAATCTTCGTTACTCGAACTACTGCAATACAGCGAGCGCCACTACTGCCAGCTAAATAAAAAATTCAAACTACGGAAGGCACTAACTACTGATAGGTATAGTTAGCAAATGAACGATTTTAATAAAGAACAAACAATGTATTTACCTTAATAGTCATAATATATATATCACTTCATGACACCAATTCTTACAAATTTCAAAACTCCGCCATCTCTCTCCCCACGTCCACCACTGCTGGCGGCTCGCCTCCAACTGCCCACCGCTACGCGCTGTTCACCTCCAACTGTTGCTGTGTTTGTCTCTGATTTTGTTCCAAGAGAAACACACGTTCACCGAGGAGTCAAGCAGTGTGTTGCTCCCTCCTACGTATATCTCGCTAAGTGACCATGAGGATAAAATGAGAGAGATTAGAGCCCACACAGAGGCATACTGACAATCTTTCTTTCCACGAACAATACGAGACTGGAATAGAAGGGAGAACTGATAGAGGTACTCAGGGTACCCTCCGCCACACACAGTCAGGTGGCGTGCGGTGTAGGGATGTAGATGTGGACCCCAAACCACCGCCATCTGCGACTTCAGTGGTGTCAAGCGAGAGCTCATTGGAAGGGAAAGTGGAAGTCTGTTAACTTTTCTCATGACAGCCCGTTCTGCCTCAGTGCCAGAGATGGCCATATGTTGGTTAGGAGGTCAGTCGAGGGCCTGCAACCAACCCGTCTGCATGCTACACACATTCGACCTACACCTCGACTTGCGGTCTGGGGTGCGATATTGTATGACAGCAAGAGCACTCTTGTGTTTATCGCATGAACCCTGACTGCAAATTTGTACGTTAGTCTGGTGATTCGACCTGTTGTGCTGGCATTCATGAACAGCGTTCCAGGGAATGTTTGCCAACAAGATAACGCTTGCCCTCAAACTGCTTTTATAACACAACGTGCTCTACAGAGTATTGAAATGTTGACTTGGCCTCCTCGGTCACGAGATCTGTTACCAATCGAGCAAATATGGGAGATCGTTGGACGACAACTCCAGCGTCACCACCACCAGCATTAACCATCCTTATATTGGCCGACCAAATGCAACAGCCATCGACCTCCATCCCGCAAACTGACACTCGACACTTGTACGATACAATGCACGCACGTTTGAGTGAGTACATTCAACATTCTGGCGGTTACGCCGGTTATTAATGTGCCAGCACTTCACATTTGCAATGGCTTTTCTCGCACTTATATTACACTACTGGCCATTAAAATTGCTACACCGCGAAGGTGACGTGCTACAAACGCGAAATTTAACCGTCAAGAAGAAGATGCTCTGATTTGCGAATGATTAGCTTTTCAGAGCATTCACACAAGGTGGCGCCAGTGGCGACGCCTACAACGTGCTGATACGAGGAAAGTTTCCAATCGATTTCTCATACACAAAACAGCAGTGGACCGGCGTTGCCTGGTGAAATGTTGTTGTGATGTATCGTATAAGGAGGAGAAACGCGTACCATCACGTTTCCGACTTTGATAAAGGTCGGATTGTAGCCTGTCGCGATTGCGGTTTATCGTATCGCGACATTGCTGCTCGCGTTGGTCGAGATCCAATGAGTGTTAGCAGAATATCGAATCGATGGGTTCAGGAGGGTAATATGGAACGCCGTGCTGGATCCCAACGGCCTCGTACCACTAGCAGTCGAGATGACAGACATCTTATCCGCATGGCTGTAACGGATCGTGCAGCCACGTCTCGATCCCTGAGTCAACAGATGGGAACGTTTGCAAGACAACAACCATCTGCACGAACAGTTTGACGACGTTTGCAGCAGCATGGACCATCAGCTCGGAGACCATGGCTGCGGTTACCCTTGACGCTGCATCACAGACAGGAGCGCCTGCGATGGTGTACTCAACGACAAACCTGGTTGCACGAATGGCAAAACGTCATTTTTTCGGATGAATCCAGGTTCTGTTTACAGCATCATGATGGTCGCATCCGTGTTTGGCGACATCGCGGTGAACGCACATTGGAAGTGTGTATTCGTCATCGCCATACTGGCGTATCACCCGGCCTGATGGTATGGGGTGCCATTGGTTACTCGTCTCGGTTACCTCTTGTTCTGATTGACGGCACTTTGAACAGCGCACGTTATATTTAAGATGTGTTACGACCCGTGGCTCTACCCTTAATTCGATCCTTGCGAAACCCTACATTTCAGCAGGATAATGCACGACCGCAATTTGCAGGTTATGTACGGGGCTTTCTGGATACAGAAAATGTTCGACTGCCGCCCTGGCCAGCACACTCTCCAGATCTCTCGCCAACTGAAAACGTATGGTCAATGTTGGCCGAGCAACTGGCTCGTCACAATACGCCAGTAACTACTCTTGATGAACTGTGGTACCGTGTTGAAGCTGCATGGGCAGCAGTACTTTTACACGCCGTCCAAGCTCCGTTTGACTCAATACCCAGGCGTATCAAGGCCGTTATTACGGCCAGAAGTGGTTGTTCTGGGTACTGATTTCTCAGGATCTATGCACCCAAATTGCGTGAAAATGTAATCTCATGTCAGTTCTAGTATAATATATTTGTGCAATGAATACCCGTTTATCATCTGCATTTCTTCTTGGTGTAGCAATTTTAATGGCCAGTTGTGTAACTTGTGATATTGCTTCGTTAATCACTTAAGTATGTTACCTAGACAAATGTGCCGCGCGAGATTAGCCGAGCGGTGTAAGGGCGCTGCAGTCATGGACTGTGCAGCTGGTCCCGGCGGAGTTTCGAATCCTCCCTCGGGCATGGGTGTCTGTGTGTGTTTGTCCTTAGGATATTTTAGGTTAAGTAGTGTGTAAATCTAGGGACTGATGACCTTAGCGGTTAAGTCCTATAACTTTTCACACACATTTGAACGCATTTTTGAACAAACGTATTACCGAAATTTCTTCACTCTACATTAACCATGTTTTGGTTTTGCGATTTTTTTCCCGTCAGTATATCTGGTAAGAGTCGAGGGAGTCAGGTTAGTGACGTTACAAAATCGAGCATACTGTAACATGTGTCGTAGCAAACGGAATGAATGACCGTGGAAATGTATGTGGAGCAACTAGGCGGTTTCTTTCGCACAAGACTATGGAGGAGGAAATACAAAAAAAAGAAAAAAAAGAAAAAAACCGCCTGCTTTAGCGACTAAGATATGGACGATATCCACAGCGAAGCTTGGAGCTGCATGACTTTTTTAAAGGGCGCCAGACTCTTTAGTCGCCTGCAGTTCCGCAAAGTGAGTGAAATATTCACGCAGCGGCTGCGCTCCTCGTGTTTTCCGGGGCTCGGTTGCTGACATTGGCGGCTATAGAGACGGCGAAACACAAACGAGGGGAAGGCAGAGCCACTGCGCAGCTGGACTGCCTGGACGTGCCGAGGGAGTAGGCTGGCCGCCGGGCGACGGTATAATGAGGCCCGGAGCGGCGGGGGAATGATCGACAGCGCTGCCCGTCGGGAAGGCGAGGTAGCAGGAAGTACAGTTCACAGCAACTCCGAAACGCCGACGTCTCGAGAAATTTTGTTTAAGAGTAATTTTTCAAACGTTGTAAATGTTGCACGATTAACGCTTGACATGGAAGAAAGCCGAAAAAAAAAGATATCCGTTCAGAGTATTTGAGGATTTAGGGGCTAAAATTCAGAATTTGAAGCAAATTTGAGATTGTGTAACACATTCTGTATCAGACACTGCGTCGTTTCTGATACAAGTAAACGATCGAGATGCCACTTTTGCTGTTAATACTGAAAATACAGGTATGGGAATATAAATTAGCACCACTCCTCTTAATGAACACATAGCTAACGAAATAAGTAAAAACATAAAACAAATGATTTTACTCTTTATGTGGAGCCAGAGTCATGTAAAACTTTCTGAAAGGTATAACCGTCATTTGACGACAAAACAAGTTTTATTTCACAGTCTAGATTCAGGCATCAGACCATTATAACGTGTTACAATTGATATGGTCGTGGAATAAAATCGATGACCAAATCACAGGTTTTAAACCTTGCTACACTGTGTCTAAGCAACCACTGACATAAACATAAGCTTTTTTTTTAATGTTTATGTGAGTGGCTGCTTAGCTACAGTGTACCAAAATTTAAAACCTATGATTTGGTCATCTGCTTTATTCTACAATCATATCAATTGTAACACTTGATAATTGTCTGAGGCCGAAATCTAGACTGTGAAATAATACTTGTTTTCCCGTCAAATGGCGGTTACATGTTTCAGAAAGTAAAACAAATGGCTCACAGTAAACAGATTAACGTTCAGTTTTGTCAAGTCTCAGTACTTGCAGTTCAGTAGTATCAAAATTGTCTACTTAAGACACTGAAATTTTTCGCGCTGCAGATAGAGCACACAACCTTAACCGGAACACATATACACTAAAATTAACGAAATGCCTTTGTTTAGATACATATGCGGTACACATGATTACGGCGAAAGGTAATTTAACAAGTGAAGAAACTAGATTAATGTGGATATTTCTATTCTTTAGTGAATTATGGAAGCGATAGTATTTTCAGAGTTGAAGCGTGTTATAGGAATTATATTTTACGTACGCTCTAGAACATCCTTCAGAGACCTCTCAAAAATAAAAGAAATAAAATTACTTTCTATTTTTACAAATACTTCGCAGTAGGATACATAGGATGAGCCATTACTAAAATTTGAGCCCAATTGCAATGGAACACAATTGAAAAGTTAACATTTGAAATACATTTATACTAAGTAGGACAACATTAAATGCCAACATTTTTGGTTAGGGTTTCTCGTGAAACAGCAAGTTTACTGTTACCAGTCACTGTTTATTTAGTTCCACGAAGCGTTTCCAAGGTTTAAACCGAAATCATCGGATGGTGTCACAGGTTACTCCAAAGTCTTAACATAAGACTTAAATGCTACATTAAGCCACATAAATCCATCTGATTAAATAGTGACTCGTAACGGTAAACCATTTTCTTTTATTCGATCGCTACTACACTAGCTTTCCGTTTGCTTCGCCTGTGACACATCCTACACTTATAGAATCGTTTTCACATAAATAAATAAAAGTCTTAATTAAATACCGTACAGAAATTTTTCGATGCTGGTACATCCGACAATCGACCTGGCAGTTTCGATCTTGTATGTCTGATGTTCTTTTTATTAACAATGTTACTGAATATCTAGACAAGAATAGACAAGTACAGACGCATGAACGGTGAACGAAAAACAGCTCGAGATTTTCTAAGCAGAATGTCCAAGTGGCTCTGCAATTTGCAATGCATCGTACTGACGTATCTACCTCGTTCACGAGGCGTGTGTTTAAGTAAAGGCAGCTCCTCACCACACCATGTTCTACAACATGAATATGTGAATAGCGCTCTTCCACTGCAATAGTAGCCTATGGGCGACCTGAGCGAGGCATGTCATCGACAGCTCCTCTCTCTATCTCGTCCATGCCCGAACAACATCGGTTTGGTTAACTCCGAGACGCCTGGACACTTCCCTTGCTGAGAGCCCATCTGGGACAAAGTAACAATGCGGACGCTATCTAACCGCGGTATTGACCGTCTAGACATCGTTGAACTGGAGACGAGCTGTGTACCTCCTTCCTGGTGGAATGACTGGAACTGATCGGCTGCCGGACGCCCTCCGTCTAATAGGCGCTGCTCATGCATGGTTGTTTACATCTCTGGCCGGGTTTAGTAACATCTCTGAACAATCAAAGGGACTGTGCTGTGATACAATATCAACAGTAAATGTCTATCTTCAGTAGTTCTGGGAACCAGGGTGATGCAAAACTTTTTTCGATGTGTGTATTAGAATCTAATCAGTGCAAGCTGTTGCGTAAAAGGTGTCTGAAAACCTCGAAAAAGATGAGTAAATTGAGAACTAGAATGGATGATAGAATCATCATCTTTTCAAGATTAGAAAGACGTAGAGCTAACGATCCCGTTTTCGATGGCTCAAATGACTCTGAGCACTATGGGACTTACCATCTGAGTTCATCAGTCCCCCAGAACGTAGAACTACTTAAACCTAACTAACCTAAGGACATCACATACATCCATGCCCGAGGCAGGATTCGAACCTACGACCGTAGCGGTCGCGCGGTTCCAGACTGAAGCGCCTAGAACCACTCGGTCACAACGGCCGACACGTTTTAGATCCTCAAATAATGTGCTAATATGGGGAATTCGATGTTTGCTGTGATGGTTTAACGGAAGTAGTCTATCGTTAGTTTCAAAACACACAATGACCGAGATTTCCACTCCATTTCAACACTGATTTCTAAATATGTTAGGATTTACTTATTAGGTGGGTCATACCAGGCGCACTACGAGCTTCTTCCTAGTCTGAATTGTCTGTCACCAGATGGAGCCTTCAGCAGCTCTCGACTAACCACACGGGACTGTGCATTCACAAGTTATTGCATTTCATTCACAATTATGGTTTCACGTAACAAGAGAATTAAAATTCCATTTTTAATTAAAAACTGTATTCATGCAAATGACGTCAGAAATTATAATTAACGAAGATACGTTATCGCATGTCGTGGAACCGGGTTATTAACGCAATGAAAGAGATGGAGACTGTCCGCACAAAACGCGACCTTGCCGCGTAACTGCCGAAGAGCACCAGGCTGTACAACCTTACACTGTAGCGGCTGACATAAAGTTAAGGCCAACCTGTATTACGGTGGAGAAGCTTTACTAGTACCCACATCACTGTGTGTCTGTAAAGAGTGTAGAAATGAATAAGAGAAATAATACCAGGATCTTGGGAAATGCATGTTTCTTTTACTGTACAGAAACACAAACAACATTCACGACACTTTAGCTTCCCACTTACTGTAGTTCAGGCAAAAATCGTTTTATGAATTAGGAAGTGTTGCAGACTATCCAGATATCAAACCATGAATATAAAGAACTTCGGTGATCGTCATTATTCATATCTCAGCATTTTTATATCCTTTAGTAAGATTGTACTACCCAGCCATTATTATCTTTTACTTTTTACTGCACCAAACAGCGCTGTCATGATGCGATCATGGTACAGGTAACCTGAACGACATCTGCTCGTAAATTTTTTCACTTCTTAATAACTCATGCGGAGACGCAGCTGTCTTTATTTCACGTAAATCACTGTAAGTATTGTTGCCAACTGTCTGCCAAATGATCGTATTGTGAGTTGCTAAACAGCACTACGTACCTCATATAGAAATAGGGAGCGTATCACTTGAAAAAAAATCATATTGATTATTGAATATCGCATGAAATTAATGTTTACAATTCTTTAAGTCGTCCTTTGCTATAACCTATTCAACAAATTTAAGTCTTTCACTCACTCTTCCTATGATGTATTCGACCTGTTTCGTATCACTTTTAGTATTATCCCACATATTTAAACGTTCTCCGGGTGCTCGCCACTAATCATTTATTTACATACAGACTGCAAACCACCGTACGCTGCATGGCGGAGAGTACCTTATACTACTACTGGTGATTTGCTTCAGCATTTCACTAGAAAATAGAACAAGGGAAATACGACTGTCTGAAACCCTCCTACGAGCCCTAATTTCTCGCAGTTTATCTTAATGGTCCTTACGTGAAATAAACGTTGACGGCAGTAGGATCACTGTACAGTCGGCCTCAGAAGCCGGTTCTCTAAAGTTCGGCAATAGTGCCTTGCGAAAAGAAGGGTCGTCATCTCTCCAGGGATTCCGATTTGAGCTCACAAAGCTTCTCCGTAATGGTTGCGTGCTGATCGAACCTACCGGTAACAAACCTAGTAATACGCCTCTGAAATGCTTCGATGTCTTCCTTTAGTCCTATCTGGTGGTGATCTCAAACACTCAAGCAATACTCAAGAATAGGCTGGACTAACGTTCGAGCCTATACGCCGTCTCCTTTATGGGAGATCTACACTTTGCCAAATTTTTTCCAATAAAACAAAGTCGAGCGTTTGTCTTCGTTACTACTGACCTGTCGTGCTCGTTCCATTTCATACCGCTTCTCAACGTTACGCCTAGATATTTAATCGATGTGACTGTGTCAAGCAGCACACTAATAATGCTGCATTTGAACGTTTCAGGACTGTTTTTACTGCCCATCCGCATTAATGTACATTTTTCTACATTTAACGGAAGCTGCCATCCATCAGACTAACCATACATTTTGACTAAGTCACCTTGTACACTCCTACAGTCACTCAACGACGACAGCTTCCCGTACACCACAGCATCATCAGCAAATAGCCGAAGATTGTTGCCCACGTTGTCCGTCAGATCATTTTTGTATACAAAGAGTGATAGCGATGCTATCACACTGCTCTGGAGCACTCCTGACGATACCCTTGTCTCTGATGAAACTCGCAGTCGAGGACAACGTACTAGGTTCTGCTACGTAAAAAGTTGTTGAGTCTTGTACCAGGGGAAGCCAGGGAGAGGATGTTGTTTGGTGGTCGGTATCCTCTTTCTGCAACACAACTACACACATGTATTAACAGGGTTCTTTATTTACATGAACAGGAAGCTACTTATCTTGTAGAGTCACTGTGTTGTGGCACACGCTCTTCCATAGTAGTCCATATTAGCCTCAGTGCTGGAGATGTACAAGTTCCACTACCTGATGAATGACAGATGCCAGACTAGAGTGTGCGTTGGTGTATCAGTGACTGAGTGGCTGCGCTAGCGACTGAGACTGACAGAGCTAGTGACTGAGATTGAGACTGACAGAGACTGAGCCCTCCGGTCAGTGGCGGCGATCTAAATACCTGTAGTCAAGAGGGCATTGGCGGCCTGTTGCTTGCGAGTCTGTCTTTGGCCTCTCTCCTGATAGGCGCGCTTGATCCAGTGCCTGCTACCAATCTTCGTGCTATATTTGATTAACTTCTCATGGTTGGGATTCACAGTCATACAATATTTCTTAAAAGACATTATAGCCGCCGTTGACTGTATGAAATATTTATTATAATATTACGATCGCAATTTCGGCCTTATGGCCATTTTAAAGTTACACTGCAAAAGTTACCTAAACACAAAAAAACACAAAAATTATGTATATACACCCTGTGCTTCATTTTTGTGTTTAGGTAACTTATGTAGTGTTACTTGAAAATGACCCTAAGGCCGAAAATGCAATCGTAATAATAAATAATTCATACAGTAAACGGCGACTATGACTTCTTTTAAGAAATTCTTGCTATATCTTTGCCGACTTGTGTGCTGGAGACAGCTTACACCAGCACAAAAGTCTTTGAGCCACTCACATACCTGGGAACCTAAACCCTTATGCTCAGACGCACGTCAACAGTGTGCAGTCGAGCACCGTGTCAAACGCTTTCTGGAACTATAGTCGGTAGGATTCATTCTCTCTGTCTTATTTTGTTTCATATGTTGTATCATACACACTTACAGACAGCTGCCATTCATTATACCTGGTGGTTATTTGTCAAAGTCTTTGCACGACCGTCCAACGAAGATGCTTTTTTTTGTGTCAGCAAAATCAGTGAGCAGTAAAACGGTGCTGCTGATCCTCTGTGATAAATCGGACTGTGCATGCTGAGAACACACATTTGCTCCCTTGGACACTTACTTATGATTAAGTTGAACATTGGCCATCCAGTATAAATTCTGGGTTCTATGAATCAAATATTCATTTGACTTATCGCATCTGTGAAGAAACTTGTTATGGTCATATCTTGCTCATTAGTGAGCACCAGTCTCACAAGCAAGGAACGGAGGAGGAGGTCGAGGAAGATAGCAGTAATGGAGCAAAGTATGTGTCACCCCTCTCTCCACTGTTGCCAGATGTATCCAACATGATGGTGATGACATCATCCAAGATGGCGGCCGGTAGACTTGGGCAACAGCACATGATGTAATTCAAGGTGGCAGTTGTGACGGCACCTGATGATGTGAGTACCGTTATCCAAGATGGCGGCTTTTGGCGGGACAGTGCCATGGCCCCCTGGCGGGAAGTTTGAATTTTGCCCCCCCCCCCTCCCTGTCCGACATTTCCCATAATGACGCATCTTCCTCTTGGAAAATAGGCGGGAATTTCGAATTTGGGACTTTTTTTTTCTCCACTCATGTGACCAGAGTTGGTGGCACACATTCAGTCTTTGCTGAGCTGTCGTTGTGGAACCATACCTGATATGTTCGATCATCAAGACGAATGTGAAGGATAGAGCAGCTTTAAATAGATGCATTACATGTACACATTCGAAGTAGGACTGTAGCACAGTTCACTACATAAGGTATGGAAGATTATGGTAATGGAAGAGTGTAGGAGAAATAAGCAGAAGAATTTAGTTCAGCAGATTGCGAAAATGCAGAGGGATGGAACCAAGATGCATGTCGTAACCAAAACATACTCATGCGCATGTGCAAACTTTCGAGATATTCCACATGAACTATTCACTCTCCCACAACGAAAGAGGCGGGCAGTTGACGTCAATTCACTTCAGTGGAAGCATATTCATATATGCGATATATACCATTGAAGAACAACTGCTCATCCCCACCCAGTTCCACTCCACCAACCCATCCTCATGGCTGTGCAGAATGTGTTCTATCGAAGAGATTTTGGTGTCTGACCAGGAGGAGTTTAACAGCCATGTTGCCTGCAAGCATACAGCCGACTGCATCCATAGCCTCCTACATGTAGAATAGAAGCAAGCATTTATGCTTGAACACATAAAGAGGAGGAAGAATATGGTCCTGAAAATAAATGCTTTGCATTAAGATGCATTAGAGATGCATTACACAATGCATGGGAACATCTGTCTCCGCTGGAACTGTCTGTCATTTCTAAAACCCACATATAAGCTCCCACCCCACAAGAGACAACTGCATCCAATCCATCAGTCCAAAGAACTGAGCTAGTCTTGAGTTCACCGCTAGAGGTTGCCGTGATAGGTCATTTCATCGTACAGTTCAGCCAATAGAAACACAGCATCATGAGATAGGCATGGTGTACATAAAGAGAGCCCAGCAGCTGCTCAAAATCTATCGCCATCAGTCAGTCAGTCAGGATGATTAAGTGCCAGTCAGCCCAGCAGAACAGGAGGAGGAAGCAGAAGAAAAGTGTCTACTTTACTCTACTATTCTTGTCATTATTTCTGTAGCAGCAACATATGATACTGGTGATTATTTTTCTCTCTTCACCAGATGTATCCATAGAGTCCCCCTCAAGATTGTTGGGATCCGCACACATGTTGGCAAGATCCAACCTGTCGGCACAAGCAAATTCCAGCCCATCGAGAACCACACCCATGGCGCTGATAGATCCAACCTGCCGGGACTGGCAAGTTCCATTCCATCGGGTCCCGCACACGCGATGGCGGCAAGCTCCAGCATGTTGGGGTCGGCAGGTTCCAAGCTGCAGGGATCCACACCTGGGGCATTGATGGTTGCGGTCTCAGCCATGGAGGATCCCCTAACGCAGCGTGTCAGTATGCTGGATTAGGATACTGGGACTCTATTGTCTGTGCCTGAGCTCCCAGTTGGTGTACATCGACAGCGCAGAAAGATACGTATATAGCTTCTTTTCTGTGTTTACTTCGTAGATTCTTACTTAAATTGCGTGTGAGTTTCGTATAGGAGGTGTAATTTCGAGTTTTAGTTACTGTAATCGTAAATTCAGACAGATTGTAGCGCAGTCGTTAGGCATTTCTACAGGTTAGTTCATACATTCTTTGCGTGTTTCCCTTGTGTTATCTACGCACGGACTCGTGTTTCAGTAACTGTTGTTCAAAATTGATTAGAATGGACAGGGACTGTGATTGCAGGTTTTGGATGAGGGCTGAGTTTGCATCCCTTCGCTCACAGCTGCAGGCAGCGCTTACTTCGGTCGCACAGCTTGAGGCTGTTGCCAGTGGGCACCACTGTGGGGAGCCGGACTTGGGTATCACGGGGATGTCAACCTCGTCCCGTCTGTCCCCAGATCGGTCCGCCGCTGTGGTTGCCCCGGTTGCTGCCCGCAGTGGGGCTGAGCCCTCGTCTGTCGTTGATTGGGAGGTCATTCCAAGGCGTGGAAGACAGCTAAAGATGTCCCCAGAGGCTGATCAGAAAGCCTTCCCGGTGCGTCTGACAAATAGCTTTCAGGTACTGTCTCTGGCTGACCCAGATGCAGGTCCCTGGCTTGTTTCAGAGGATGATTCTCAGCCTTCAAGGTCCAGGCAATCGCAGAGGGTGGGCTTATTGGTAGTTGGGAGCTCCAATGTTAGGCGCATAATGGGGCCCCTTAGGGATATGGCGGCTAAGGAGGGGAAGAAATCCAGTGTGCACTCAGTGTGCATTCCGGGTGGAGTCATTCCTGATGTGGAAAGGGTCCTTCCGGATGCAATGAAGAGCATAGGGTGGAGCCAGTTGCAGGTGGTGGCACATGTCGGCACTAATGACGTGTGTCGCTTTGGATCTGAGGAAATTCTCTCTGGATTCCAGCGGCTATCTGATTTAGTGAACGCTGCCGGTGTTGCTTACGAGATGAAGGCAGAGCTCACCATCTGCAGCATCGTAGACAGAACCGACTGGGGACCTTTGATGCAGAGCCGGGTGGAGGGTCTGAATCAGAGGCTCAGACGGTTTTGCGACCGTGTTGGCTGCAGATTCCTTGACTTGCGCCATAGGGTGGTGGGGTTTCGGGTTCCGCTGAATAGGTCAGGAGTTCACTACACTCAGCTGGCAGCTATACGGGTAGCGGAGGCAGTGTGGCGTGGACTGGGCGGGTTTTTAGGTTAGAAGGCTTCGGGAAAGTGCGGGGTTGGCTGCAATCTCAAAGGGAGCATGGCAAATACAGGATGTGCTTGGATCAAGGAACAGTCGGAATTATAGTTGTAAATTGTTGTAGTTGTGCTGGGAAAGTTCCTGAGCTTCAAGCGCTAATAGAAAGCACAGAAGCTGATATCGTTATAGGTACAGAAAGCTGGCTAAAGCCTGAAATAAGTTCTGCAGAATTTTTTACGAAGTCTCAGACGTTGTTCAGGAAAGACAGATTAGGCAGAATTGGTGGTGGAGTGTTTGTGTCTCTCAGTAGTGGTTTATCGTGTAGTGAAGTCGAAGTAGATACTCCCTGCGAATTGGAATGGGTGGAGGTTATACTTAACAGCCGAACTAAGTTAATAATTGGCTCCTTCTACCGACCCCCAGACTCCGATGATATAGTTACTGAACAGTTCAGAGAAAATTTGAGTCTCGTAACAAATAAATACCCCACTCATACGGTTATAGTTGGTGGGCACTTCAACCTTCCCTCGATATGTTGGCAAAAAAACTTGTTCAAAATCGGCGGTAGGCAGAAAACATCTCCCGAGATTGTCCTAAATGCGTTCTCCGAAAATTATTTCGAGCAGTTAGTCCACGAACCCAACCGAATTGTAAATGGTTGCGAAAACACACTTGACCTCTTAGCCACAAACAATCCAGAGCTAATAGAGAGCATCATGACTGATACAGGGATTAGTGATCACAAGGTCGTTATAGCTAGGCTCAATACCGTTTCTTCCGAATCCACCAGAAACAAACGCAAAATAATTTTATTTAAAAAAGCGGATAAAGTGTCACTAGAAGCTTTCCTAAGAGACAATCTCCATTCTTTCCGAACTGACTATGCAAATGTAGACGAGATGTGGCTCAAATTCAAAGATATAGTAGCAACAGCAATTGAGAGATTCATACCTTATAAATTGGTAAGAGATGGAACTGATCCCCCATGGTACACAAAACAGGTCCGAACGCTGTTGCAGAGGCAGCAGAAAAAACATGCGAAGTTCAGAAGAACGCGAAATCCCGAAGATTGGCTAAAATTTACAGACGCGCGAAATTTGGCACGGACTTCAATGCGAGTTGTCTTTAATAGGTTCCACAACGAAACATTGTCTCGAAATTTGGTAGAAAATCCGAAGAAATTCTGGTCGTATGTAAAGTACACAAGCGGCAAGACGCAGTCAATACCTTCGCTGCGCAGTGCCGATGGTACTGTTACCGACGACTGTGCCGCTAAAGCGGAGTTATTGAACGCAATTTTCCAAAATTCCTTCACCAGGGAAGATGAATGGAATATTCCAGAATTTGAAACACGAACAGTTGCTAGCATGAGTTTCTTAGAAGTAGATACCTTAGGGGTTGCGAAGCAACTTAAATCACTTGATAGGGGCAAGTCTTCAGGCCAAGATTGTATATCGATTAGGTTCCTTTCAGATTACGCAGATACAATAGCTCCCTACTTAGCAATCATATACAACCGCTCGCTCACCGATAGATCTGTATCTACAGATTGGAAAATTGCGCAGGTTGCATCAGTGTTTAAGAAGGGTAGTAGGAGTAATCTATCGAACTACAGGCCTATATCATTGACGTCGGTTTGCAGTAGTGTTTTTTAGCATATACTGTATTCAAATATTATGAATCACCTCGAAGGGAACGATCTATTGATACGTAATTGGCATGGTTTCAGAAAACATCGTTCCTGTGCAACGCAGCTAGCTCTTTATTCGCACGAAGTAATGGCCGCTATCGACAGGAGATCTCAAGTTGATTCCGCATTTAAAGATTTAAAAAAAAAAAAAAAAGAGGGTTCAAATGGCGCTGAGCACTATGGGACTTAACACCTATGGTCATCAGTCCCCTAGAACTTGGAACTACTTAAACCTAACTAACCTAAGGACAGCACACAAAACTCAGTCATCACGAGGCAGAGAAAATCCCTGACCCCGCCGGGAATCGGGCGCGGGAAGCGAGAACGCTACCGCACGACCACAAGCTGCGGACGTATAGATTTCCGGAAAGCTTTTGACACCGTTCCTCACAAGCGACTTCTAATCAAGTTGCGGGCCAATGGGGTACCGTCTCAGTTGTGCGACTGGATTCGTGTTTTCCTGTCAGGAAGGCCGCAGTTCGTAATAATAGACGGCAAATCATCGAGTAAAACTGAAGTGATATCAGGTATTCCCCAGGGAATCGTCCTGGGACCTCTGCTGTTCCTGAGCTATATAAATGACCTGGGTGACAATATGAGCAGTTCTCGTAGGTTGTTCGCAGATGATGCTGTAATTTACCGTCTAGTAAGGTCATCTGAAGACCAGTATCAGTTGCAAAGCGATTTAGAAAAGATTGCTGTATGGTGTGGCAGGTGGCAGTTGACGCTAAATAACGAAAAGTGTGAGGTGATACACATGAGTTCCAAAAGGAATCTGTTGGAATTCGATTACTCGATGAATATTACAATTCTCAAGGCTGTCAATTCAACTAAGTACCTGGGTGTTAAAATTACAAACAACGTCAGTTGGAAAGACCACATAGATAATATTGTAGGGAAGGCGATCCAAAGGTTGCGTTTCATTCGCAGGACACTTAGAAGATGCAACAAGTCCACTAAAGAGACAGCTTACACTACATTCGTTCGTCCTCTGTTAGAATATTGCTGCGCGGTGTTGGATCCTTACCAGGTGGGATTGACGGAGGACATCGAAAGGGTCCCAGGGCAGCTCGTTTTGTATTATCACGTAATAGGGGAGAGAGTGTGGCAGACATGATACGCGAGTTGTGATGGAAGTAATTAAAGCGAAGACGTTTTTCGTCGCGGCTAGATCTATTTACGAAATTTCGGTACCAACTTTCTCTTCCGAATGCGAAAATATTTTGTTGAGCCCAACCTACATAGGTAGGAATGATCAACAAAACAAAATAGGAGAAATCACAGCTCGGACAGAAAGGTTTAGGTGTTCGTCTTTCGCGCGCTCTTCGGGAATGGAATGGTAGAAAGATAGTATGGGTTGGGGTTAGGTTGTTTGGGGAAGGAGACCAGACAGCGAGGTCATCGGTCTCATCGGATTAGGGAAGGATGGGGAAGGAAATTGGCCGTGCCCTTTCAAAGGAACCATCCTGGCATTTGCCTGGAGTGGTTTAGGGAAATCACGGAATACCTAAATCAGGATAGTCGGACGCGGGATTGAACCGTCGTCCTCCCGAATGGGAGTCCAGTGTCTAACCACTGCGCCACCTCACTCGGTCAGAGATAGTATGATTGTGGTTCGATGAACCCTCTGTCAAGCACTTAAATGTGAATTGCAGAGTAATCATGTAGATGTAGATACTGTCGAGGGTGCAACATTGTACTGGGCTCCATCGTATGCACCATGCAATGAGCCAAGCGCAAGAGACATTCCAGCATCAGCGGAAGAACAGATGGCTAACCGCGCTGGTGTGGATGTTGTGGATGAGAAGCTACCCACCGCCAATGCACAGCCACCTTTACTATTCGCCTCATGCTATACCTTAACAACTAGCAGTTAAAAGCGTCATCATCGAGGAATTGAAGTTTCACAAGGCGGTGACGTCTCAGCTGTGTTAGTGCTCGAAAATGTGCCAAAAAGTATTAAAGTGCGTTTTTAAGACTATGAGTGGGATGAACTCTGTCGCGCAAAAGCTTACATCAAGAGGCATATGACTACAGAATATGTTCTGGCCCAATCTTACCAGGACATCTACTGTGGAGGCCTAACTGTGAGTATATTATCAATGTATGATGATGTTACACTGAGAGTTAAAAGTGCGATGGGCAGAGTATTTACATGCAGCACTCAACAGTTGCTAATTTGTTCAATCTGCACTCAGCGATAACTACTATGATGGAGAGACTAAATAGATGGCTCCCTTATGTTCAAGCTGTATACATTGGTATCATGACCTGTCTTCGCACATGCAGCATTCACATAGAAGATATAGATCACTGTTTTAGTACCTGTATAAGTGCGGTGCCGAAGTCTCGCGCTATTCATTCAATAGGTGTGGAAAATATTTAAATTAATTTAACGGTTGGAATACCAGACTATTGTAATGCACCAATAACATTGCTGGATATACGTGCAGAATTTGAGGGATGTCAGAAGCAGCTGTTTTCCAAATACTGTACTGCTGCTGTACCGATAAAAAAAAGCAAGTGATTTTTTTGATGGTGATAATGTATAATTGTCAATGGTGAATAAACAAATATGTTTATTATTTCAATTTTGTGTTCGTGTTATTTCTCTAGGCAAAATAACCCTGCAGATAATGTCACATGTGACTAAGCACATTTTATTTTTTTATATAAAAGGCTATTGCACGCCAGGACCTAACACAGTAGGTATCATGGCAGGCTGGCTGAAGCACCCTCGCCACAAGAACTTTGTTGTAGGTGACCGGTCCTGCGAGAATGAAGATTCGTAGACGACGACTAAGAAGAATGAAGTGCTCCTTCCTGACAGCATACGAGCTATAATTGTAGGTCCCTCCAACCGTGGCAAGACAAATGTTCTCATGACTCTACTAACAAACATTGATGGAGTCCGCTTCGAGAATGTCCACATATTCTCCAAAACACTATTTCAACCCAAGTATCAGTTACTGCAGAGGATATTAGATGGCCTAGATGGTGTAATGTACAGGGCATTCAGTGAAAGCGAAGACATCCCTCCACCTGAAGAAGTAAAGCTAAACACGGTCTTCAATTTGACGATGTAGCTGTTGAAAAACGGGATCAGATCCGCAGATATTTTTGCTTTGGTCGTCAAATGGATGTTGACGTACTGAGTCAAACATATTCCAGGATCCCAAAACAGTTGGTGAGGGATAACGCCAACCTCATTATGGCATTCAAACAAGACAATCTCAATTTAAAACACATTTACCAGGCTCATGTAGGGACTGACATGTCGTTCAATGAATTTGTAAAGATATGTGGAGATTGGTGGAATCACTCACAGTACGGGTTTCTCGTTATTGATAAAACTCGACAAAATAGGTGAATCCATCAGCATATTCTACACCATGGACATATTCGCACGCATGTCGGGCGCTCAGTCCGAGAGGTTAGGTTTACATAGACAAAATGCTCTCATATGTACTGATATGAAATTTCAAACTCTTGAGGGAAGACTTAGCATACTCGATAAGCCTGTAAGGGAATTAAAGGACAATCAGAAAATTTTTGCGCTTGACCAATACCGGCTAGAGAAAAGAATTAGCGCAATTGAGAGGAAAATAGAAACTGAAGTTCTTATTATTGAGGAGGAGGAGGAGGAGGAGGAGGAGGAGAAGGAGCCAAGAAAGAAGAAGAAGAAGAACAAAGCATACATAAAGCCTCGCAATATACAGAGCTCAGATTAGTATGCGTCAAGATGTCGACTAAGCATAAAGTCATTCAGGCGCGTAAAGCTGTTCGAGAGATATTACGTTTGTTGAGAATGGGGCATATGAAGCGGGAGCAAACACAAAGAGAGACATTTAAACCCATTACCGAATCTATCAGAAAGCTATCATCACGAGATGATGACAATGTTGAAAATGGTTCAGTTGCTGAGTTCACTAACCAGTACACGACAAGGATAGATAGAACATTCGGTGTCAGCTAGGAGAGACCGTGCATGCTCTGCTCTCAATCTATACGTTTAACCGATAGCACAATTCGGATCGGGGATAAAGAGTTTAAAAGAACACCTGGCTTAATGAAATGCATCTTCCCTAGAGCCTCAATAAACTTAAAATGCTCTGCCAGTGATCGCAAGGCGTGTGGAGAAATACTACAGTTGAATGAAGTACTTAAGAATGCAGATGGAACACTGAAAAGCCCACAAAACTCAAAATACACTAGCATTATACAACCTTTACTGAATGAGTAACCCCAAAGCATTGGTGAAGGCCTTGACATTCAACATAAACGAGTGAGCAGTCAACTTCCCCCCTCCCCCACCCCAGTATAAATATTACGATGAGACACATGAACTATTAGATAGGCTTCGGCTGTTGATGGCTTCAGCTGCAGCGGGTAATACAGCACATTCGAATGAGGTTGTCTCAATAATTTCAGAACTTAGAGAAAGAGGAATCATCGGTTAATAATAGGAAGTATGGAAACAGTAGTTCAGGAGCTGCACAAACCAGCACGCAGAACATACCCTCGCAGACATGTGATGATTAAAGGACTGGATGACTTATGGGAGGCGGATCTTGTGGATATGGGTCTGTACAACCGTGAGAATAAAGATTTCAAGTATATTTTAATGGTCATTGATACATTAAATTCGCATGGGCATTACCTGTGAAAACAAAGACAAGGAGAGATGTTCCTGCGGTGTTGGAGCGTTTGCTGCAAACAAGAACAAATCGAGATTCAGACAACCTTCAAACCGTTCATGGTGGGGAGTTTTACAATGAACATTTCAAGGCTGTGATGGAGCGGTACGGAATGCACCACTACTCAACGTTTACCCACCTAAAAGCGAGTATTGAGGAGCTTCTGAACAGAACAGTGGAAGCTCAAATGCGGAAGCGATTTAATTTTCGTGGGTTGTACAGGTGGAGGGATATCCTACCACAGATAATAGCAAGGTATAATCGAACCAAACATAGAACAATAATAAAGAGACCGATCGATGTTCGTGACAATTCACTCATGAAGTCTGTATATTCCCGCACTAAAATGCTGGATCCACACAAATAAAAGTTTAATGTAGGTGACTTAGTTCGTATTTCAAAGCACAAGACGGCATTTGAGAAATCGTACTTACCAAACTGGTCACTGAAATATTCACAGTATCCAAAGTGCAGAGAACGAACCCCCGCACATATATCTTAAAGGATAGCAAGGATGAAGAAATTACAGGATGCTTTTACACAGAGGAATTGCTAAAGAGATCTGTACCAGACGTATTCCTCATCTAACGCGTAATAAAACGTCGTGAGACTAGAGCGCTAGTTAAATGGTTGGGATTTACTTCATCAGAAAACAGCTGTATTGATGCTGACAAATTAGTATATAATAGGATGCGTAGACCTCAGTCACCTCAGTAGCGTACAATGCATGATAAGAGACACACCATAATAAGAGGTGGAGGTGGTATTCTCGACAAATTACCAGTTGAATTACACATTCCGGGATATAACTTCTGGGGACCAGGAATAAAGCTTCAGAAACGCTTGGCACGTAGCGATAGAGGTATTAACCTACTCGACGAAGCCTGCCTGGATCACGACGTAGCCTACGCCGCAAATAAACATCTCCCAGCACGTCACGCCGCTGACAGAATTTTATCTGATAGAGCCAAGGACATAGACGAAGAAAGGATATTGGTATAGGTCAACGTGTGGCTCCATTCGTTGTTGATAAAACCATGTGTGGTAATATTAAATTAGGCTTAGGAGTGATGAATTTCAAACGAATTATGAAAGCAGCGCGGTCCTCTTTGGGGAAGAAGAAGAAGAAGTAGTCAGCCTGCCTGAAAATCTGCATTCTCACTTAAGCATTCTCTCAGGTAAGCATGCAATGATGAGTAAGAAGAAGAACAACAACAAGGGTACAAAACTTCTGGAAGGTTCGCAGGAGAGCTTCTGTTAAGTTTGGAAGGTGGGAGACGAGGTACTGGCAGAAGTAAAGCTGTGAGGACGGGGCGTGAGTCGTGCTTGTGTGGCTCAGTTGGTAGAGCACTTTCCCGGGAAAGGCAAAGGTCCCGAGTTCGAGTCTCGCTCCGGCACACAGTTTTAATCTGCCAGGAAGTTTCATATCAGCGCACACTCCGCTGCAGAGTGAAAATCTCAGTCTCCAAGAAGGGTACAATTAAACAACCTCACGTTCTACCCAACAAAAGAATCAGGTGGAATTATTCCGTTCCTCGTTCCAGCCCCTGCGGCTCTATCAACAGCAGGCTCACTCACAGCAGGGGCTGCAGCTTTAGCCAAAACAGTCAAGAATGCTCAAAACGCCCAACCACAGCTAGAGGAGGCAAGAAGGCATAATAGTGTCATTGAAGCTGTAGCCATTCAAATCGTACAAGAAAGGACTGGGCCTCTTCATAAATAAAAAATGCCCGTTAGCTATTCTACCTGATCGAGCGCTCACGAATAAAGATTTGCTTAAGGTTGTAAACACTCCCCATTCCAGGATTCGGTGGTGTCTTTATGCGAGATACATTACCGAAGACCATTTGGCGAACAAATGAATGTGGAATTGTGAATTTAGATGTTGCAGGAGGTCCAGAGACCCACTGGGTCTCATATGTCAAGAAAAGTGCAAATACAGTTTATTATTTTGATTCATTTGGAGATTTACAGCCACCTGAAGAATTGTAACGATTCTTCACCAGCAAAAGACAAGTGTTTACAATTTTCAGCGATATCTGGGCTCTAACACATGCTTGAGTGGACATCTCTGGATCATGTTCCTCTTCACATCCTTGATGAAACAGCATGTAAAACTATACCAAAGATAAGTGCATGCTTAACATCCACCTGAACATTCGCAGCAAGCGTTGCATCGCTGAAACCTTTCAAGGATGTGAAGTGCGTTAAAACAAATGTCATGTCTGTTACGTGATAGGGTATATTATACGTGTGAAACCAATGACAAATTTCCAGAGGCTGACCAAGAACGTTTGATATAAGAAAAGGCTGTCTTAAGAGTTTCTCTACCGATAAAATTATATGGTAATGCACTAAGACATGTACCCACACCCCCAAGACACCTTGTAAACAGTCGATTAACCGATAAGAGAACAGTATACCTGTACACGAGACACGCGAGCAAAGAGGAAAGCCCCTAAATGAGTTACACTAGTGTTTCTGTCGTGACACAAAAACTGAAGCCACGTGCAGGAACGACCACCGAATGTGATACAAATCTGCGCTAGAACTTTCACGCGGTGTTTACTGTGCCCTCTTTAAACTATTATCGCAGCAGTTACAACCGGAGACATCGAGTTATAATTTATCGACTGTTCGAGCTACGAATATAGGCAGACGAGAATAGCTTCCTCGCAATATACCCGTCACGGCACATAATAAAATGGGTCCAGTCGTGTTTATCTGGAGTAAATCTGGTCAGCCTGCATTTCGTCCATTTTTCTTTCGACTCGTAAGATAATATTTGTGTTACTAACAAAGATATGAAATATGTGGCACTTCTTCCTTTCTCGGTTCGTTTTATCCTGAATTCCGCCTTTTCTCACAAAATGTATAGTATTCGGCAGATCATCTACAGATATACCATTTGGTTGATCCTTCGATCTCTACAAAGAATAGTAGAACAGATAAGTCAACGGCGGAAAAAAAGCTCCTGAAACCCACTTTAAGGATATATGTGAATAACTTGTATAACAAGATAAAAATCTTAAAAGCTCATCACTTCTAAAATGTTGTTGTTGTGGTCTTCAGTCCTGAGACTGGTTTGATGCAGCCCTCCATGCTACTCTATCCTGTGCAAGCGCCTTCATCACCCAGTACCTACTGCAGCCTACATCCTTCTGAATCTGCTTATTGTATCCATCTTTTGGTCTCCCTCTACGATTTTTACCCTCCATGCTGCCCTCCAATGCTAAATTTGTGATCCCTTGATGCCTCAGAACATGTCCTACCAGCCGATCTCTTCTTCTAGTCAAGTTGTGCCACAAACTTCTCTTCTCCCCAATCCTATTCAATACCTCCTCATTAGTTATGTGATCTACCCACCTAATCTTCAACATTCTTCTGTAGCACCACATTTCGAAAGCTTCTATTCTCTTCTTGTTCAAACTATTTATCGTCCATGTTTCACTTCCATACATGGCTACACTACTTACAAATACTTTCAGAAACGACTTCCTGACAAATCTATATTCGATGTTAACAAATTTCTCTTCTTCAGAAACGCTTTCGTCGCCACTGCCAGTCTACATTTTATATCCTCTCTACTTCGACCATCATCAGTTATTTTGCTCCCCAAATAGCAAAACTCCTTAACTACTTTAAGTGTCTCATTTCCTAATCTAATTCCCTCAGCATCACCCGATATAATTTGACCACTTTCCATTATCCTGGTTTTGCTTTTGTTGATGTTCATCTTATATCCTCCTTTCAAGACACTGTCCATTCCGTTCAACTGCTCTTCCAAGTCCTTTGCCGTCTCTGACAGAATTACAATGTCATCGGCGAACCTCAAAGTTTTTATTTCTTCTCCCTGGATTTTAATACCTACTCCGAATTTTTCTTTTGTTTCCTTTACTGCTTGCTCAATATACAGATTGAATAACATCGGGGATAGACTACAGCCCTGTCTCACTCCCTTCCCAACCACTGCTTCCCTTTCATGCCCCTCGACTCTTATAACTGCCACCTGGTTTCTGTACAAATTGTAAATAACCTTTCGCTCCCTGTATTTTACCCCTGCCACCTTTAAAATTTGAAAGAGAGTATTCCAGTCAACATTATCAAAAGCTTTTTCTAAGTCAACAGTGCTAGAGACTTAGGTTTGCCTTTCCTTAATCTTTCTTCTAAGATAAGGGTCAGTATTACCTGACGTGTTCCAACATTTCTACGGAATCCATTCGTCTGTAAAGAATTCGCGTTAGTATTTTACAGCTGTGACTTATTACAGTGATAGTTCGGTAATTTTCACATCTGTCAACACCTGCTTTCTTTGGGATTGGAATTATTATGTTCTTCTTGAAGTCTAACGGTATTTTGCCTGTCTCATACATCTTGCTCACCAGATGGTAGAGTTTTGTCAGGACTGGCTCTCCCAAGGCCGTCAATAGTTCTAATGGAATGTTGTCTAGTCCCGGGGCCTTGTTTCGACTCAGGTCTTTCAGTGCTCTGTCAAACTCTTCACGCAGTATCGTATCTCCCATTTCATCTTCATCTACATCCTCTTCCATTTCCATAATATTGTCCTCAAGTACATCGCCCTTGTATAGACCCTCTATATACTCCTTCCACCTTTCTGCTTTCCCTTCTTTGCTTAGAACTGGGTTTCCATCTGAGCTGTTGATATTCATACAAGTGGCTCTCTTTTCTCCAAAGGTCTCTCTAATTTTCCTGTAGGCAGTATCTATCTTACCCCTAGTGAGATAAGCCTCTACATCCTTACGTTTGTCCTCTGGCCATCCCTGCTTATCCATTTTGCACTTCCTGTCGATCTCATTTTTGAGACGCTTGTATTCCTTTTTGCCTCCTTCATTTACTGCATTTTTATATTTTCTCCTTTCATCAATTAAATTCAATATTTCTTCTGTTACCAAAGGATTTCTACTAGCCCTCGTCTTTTTACCTACTTGATCCTCTGCAGCCTTCACTACTTCGTCCCTCAGAGCTTCTAAAATGTGTGTGTGAAATTCCTATGGGACCAAACAGCTGAGGTCGTTGGTCCTAGACTTACTTCCACACTACTTAAAGTAACTTACGCTAAAGACAACACACACACCCATGCCCGAGGCAGGACTCGAACCTCCTGTGGGGTGGACGCCCGATTCGTGACGCTGTGCCTCCAACCGCGCGACCACTCCACGCGGCCATCACTTCTAAACATGAGACTCATATCAGAACTTAAATTTCTTTATTTTCCTTCCAACGATCTGGTTGGAGTGAAAATGAGTCCACCCATTACGTCCCAGTTCTGGCTCCCTATGTTTCCGGTTAAAAGTTTCTTTTAATGGTCTGCACGATTCCTGCCGTAGGTATGCCATTTGTTGTCCAAATTCTCGAGTTCTGTTACGTGTGCAATCCTTGTTTGTTTGCTTTTACTCCCTGTAAAAAAAACGCCGCGCGACTAAATTCACAAATCGTAGCAGATTTTTTTAAAAAAAGATAACTTCATGCCAAAATTTCTTTTCCTTTTGCTAACGAACGAATAGAAGTGCTTCTGGTGAACATAAGAAAGAACAGAATACTTTCCGAAAAAGAAACGAAGTATAGAATGATGCGCTGCTATGAATTGTGCTGTTATTACGGAGTAATTTTGTTCTTGACAGTTCATTTATTTGCTATTTCTGCACGTGTCAAGAGTGCCGCTATTCTGAATTTGATTAAAGAGAATCAAACAAATTGCGGAAGCTGGTTTTGAACAGTTGAGATGACAAGCCTAGCCTATTAAAACGGTCGCTCTGTGTTTTAATTAATGGACTAACACTTAGCTAGAAGGAAAGCTGATGGAGGCCTGTGTAAAACTAACGTCTAAATCTGTCCTCGATTCTTAAGACGTGTGAAGATCATCGATATGCTTACAACTGAATACCCTAAAGCACACCTTTAATCTAACACGCCTAATAAACCTGAGATATCACACGTTCAGATCATACTCGACTTAGCTCCAAGCAATTTATTTTCACGTTGCCAGTCAGTAATATTCATAGATTTCTGTAGGCTAGTATCAATGTACTTTAACGAACAGAGAAAGCGCTCATCTGGCCATCTGTCTCATTTTTTTCCTGTTCTATAGTTTCTGTTACTGCAGAACAAAAGTTGCAAGCCGCGCTGAGTAGCAGCGCGGTTTGCGGCGCCATGTCACGGATTTCGCGGCCCCTCCCGGCGGAGGTTCGAGTCCTCCCTCGGGCAAGTGTGTGTGTGTGTTGTTATTAGCATAAGTTAGTTTAAGTAGTGTGTAGGTCTAGGGACCGATGACTTCAGCAGTTTGGTGCCTTAGGAATTCCCACAAATTTGAACATCTGAAAAGTTGCAAAGAATTGAATTATGGTGTGGATACGAGTCAATAGCTGTAATTTTAGGTTCTACGAAGTCATGGCAGATTAGAACAAAATATCATCCTAAGATAATATTAAAACTTCTTAAGCTTATCCATTTCGGATATTGTAGATCCCGTGACTGTTAAATGAATGTATATGCATATGCATATGCATAAAACTCCAACCAATCTCTTTTTTGAATAGTTAGTTATTATTCCATGAACCGATTTTCGAACCTTTTCAGGTTCATCTTCAAATGGTTTTCCGGAAGTTACATATCTCTTTCTAGCATAATGCTGGGTGTTGACTTACGACAGAAAAAAGGTGTCCATACTGTCGCAAGCAACGTTTCGAAAGCCGCTTCATGGAATAATAAATAACTATTCAAAAAAGCGCCTGGTTGCAGTTTGTGTGTTTACATTACAATATTGAAACTTTTTTTTTTTAGTGAAGTAGAACTGATGATCTGCCCACAACAGCTGGTATCCAAAAATAAATTATTGTGATGAGTTTGCGGTGAAACGGGTCAATTTTATAAGCGTTTAGTTTATGAAATGACTGTATGCTATCCCGTCTCCGGTTGACATCGTTATTTCTGTGAATTTTGCAGGTCCACTTCATTCGAGAAAAAATAAGGCTAGAAAGGAAAATTCTTTCATTATAATCTGTACCAGAAGCCGTCATAATATAGTTGTTGATTCTGTTCGTTGCTAAACGCAAATTTGGAAATTTGCGGTAAGGTCTTATGGGACCAAACTGTTGAGGTCATCGGTGCCTACGCTTACACACTACTTAATCTAACTTACACTAATTTAGGCTAAGGACAACACACACACACGCACACACGCACACACGCCCATGCCCGAGGGAGGACTCGAACCTCCGGCGGGGGGGAGCCGCGCGAACCGTGGCAAAGCACCTAAGATCGCCCGGCTACCCCGAGCGGCGTTGCTAAGACAACTGATGGTAGCAGTCTGGCGCTCACATTGAAGTAGAAAAGGAAGGGAGCTGTCACTGTGTCGCAAACTTGAAGCCGACGTCCGTCATCTTACATAGCCCCAAACATTAGATTCGCCGCATTTATACCTCGATGGTTCACTGCAGTGATATTCCCCGTGACATCACTCTGACGTGCCCGTGCGCAGTTTATACCGTTGGGAATAGCTATAGACTTTTGTGGTCGTATCTCAAATAGCAACCAGTGCTTTGATTGTGTGTAGACGTACTTGTTTCAACAAAAATGCCAGCATGCTTCGTTTACGGCTGTACTACTCGATCTGATAACATTTCATTCGTAAATGGAGCCGTTCAATCAATATTATATTTTGTTTACATGAGTTATGGTTACGCTGTTTACTTTTATTCTTTCGTGTGTCCTTCATTGCCTTCCGACGGTAAACGCCCCGACATCCGACCACACGGTGTCAACGGTCTCCCCCCCCCCCCCCCCCCCCCGCACAACATACGGCTGCGTGACCCCGCTCTTCTCTAAATTCCACCCGCCGATAATTATTCATTCCTCACATTTCCTCCCTCTTAAAAGAAATATTCTGCCCAGAATATCCGGAGACAGCGATCATGAGTGTGTCAATTTTGTGTGCATGTTTGTATGATTGTGTGTGTGTGTGTGTGTGTGTGTGTGTGTGTGTGTGTGCGTGTGTACATAATTTCAATACCAGAAGAAAAAAATCACATCCATTACGTCACATTAAGGTTGTCTGTAGCACAAACAGGTGTTCACAATGCTGCAACCAAAAGTTTTGATCACTTTGCCAGTGATATAACATGCCTGACACGCAACAAAGAAATATTTGAGACTAAGCTGAAAACGTTTCTCTTTGACAACTCTCCCTATTCCGCGGAATGTAAAGTGTGAATGGTAATGTGTAGGAATTACTAACATCTGTCTGCCTTTAGTGTAAAAGGAGAGACAGCATGGAGGCATATTTACAAAAGGTTGATGTTAATATAAAATGACTGGTTCCACAACGATTTATCGAAAAAATGTTGCATGGAACATGAAACTAACTGTTGGTGTTTCACAAAGCATGGTGTAGACTTTTATACTTTGAAAACTTCAAAATTACATTTAATAGTAAAATGATGCAGATGATGAAAGTACATGTACATTACAATCGTGATATATTTGATTATTCCCGAAAAACTTACAGTTACTGGTGAGAAATTTTCTGGAAAACAAACAAATAGGGTACAGTTGGAAAGGTAGGCCTATACGTTACACAGGTTAGGATATCATTACTAAAAATGGCTTACATTCATGTTAAAACAAAATATCCATTACACAGGGTCTAAGCGCTTGAGACCATTCCCTTAATCACATTTATAGTATTGGAAAATTCTGGAACACATTTAAAAACGTTAGTGGACATGATAACACAGCAAACATAAGATTTACTTAACTTGTATTTTACCAAGCGTACCACGACTCATTGCAAATAACACTGAAAGAAACAGAGTCCACCTCTCAGTGTCCACATAGATGAGACTCTCTGAATTAAAGCGCAGATGAGTATATTGGAGCCACGACCAGGCAGCATATGCACAGCAAAGTGGCTCGGAGCGCGAGTGGACTATCTGGCTGCCGCCGGCCGTCCTGTATTGCGGCAGCAGAGGACGCTCGTGATACAGAGGCGTGGCCCAGCGGGCGTGCACCATTGGGTCCGCCAGACCCCACACGACTGCTATCTGCGTCTGATGCAAACTTTGCAAATTCCGTTGCCAACTTTGCGAAGCCCGTGTGGTGGTATCGATACGTGATACTGCAGTAGTTTTTCATCACACAAAATACTATTATGGTAAATAATTAAATTACCTATGTAATGTACCGGTTATGTGGGGCGATACTGCACAATTTATGTTGTGTTAATTTTCGTCATAGCCTGATAATGGATAGAAAACACTAGAATCTTAACATTCACGGGTTGTGAGGTTTACACCTACTTGTGTTTCAGTGTTTTCACATGCTGGGTGTTTTTCCTAATCTTTTTTCCGCGAAGACCTTCTTCCAAGCTTAAATGTGTGAAATTGAAACTTCCTGGCAGATTAAAACTGTGAACCAAACTGGGACTCGAACGTGGAACATTTGCTTTTCAAGGACAAGTGCTCTAGCGACTGCACTATGCAGGCAACACCTGCTCTCACAGCTTTAATCTACTGGTACCTCTGTCCTACTTCGCAAACTTCACTTAAGTTCTCCTGCGAAAGTCGCGGGACTAGCACTCCTGGAAGAAAGAATATTGTGGAGAAATGGCTTAGCTCCAGTCTAGGCTGTACTGGATTATTTCTAGAACAAATTTTCACCCTGTAGCGTAGTGTGCGCTGATTCGGATCAAAATTGCCCACGAATGCAAAACGTTCTAGTTCGAGGACTGATCCAGCACTCAGTTTTAATCTGCCAGAAAGTCTTAAATCGACAGTTGTGGGTCTGGTACACCAGCCAGCATGAATGTGATTTGTAGGCGGTTTTTCACTCTCATTTAAGCAAATGCTAGACCGTTCCCCAATCTGCGCTGCTACTGACCGGAAATCCACAGGCGTCGTAGAAACTTCTGCCTGTATTACGTTACAGATAAACTATTTTTAGCACGTGCTTTCTCCAGTTCAACAAGTGGACAAAAAAAAGTTCATATGTGTGTGAAATCTTATGGGACTTAACTGCCAAGGTAATCAGTCCCTAAGCTTACACACTAATTAACCTAAATTATCCTAAGGACAGACACACACACCCACGCTCGAGGGAGGACTAAACCTCCCCGGGACCAGCCGCACAATCCATGACTGCAGCGCCTTTGAGCAAGTGGACAATTTAAAAGAGCGACGGTTCTGGTATCAAATTGTGAATGTTTTATGCAAGCTCGTTAGAGAAATCTTGATGCGAGAAAGACGTATGCCTTTTCAGGCAACCTGTAGAAATGTTTGGCCTCCTCGTAGAGTCGCGAGTAGTTTATATCCTCCAACCGGGGGCGGCCAGAGTGCTGGTGAGGGCGGCGGCGCGCCCCTTGTAGGGAGACAAGTAGAGAGCGCCGCCCCCGTCTTGAGCCGGCGCCACACATCCGCCGTTAATTACGCGTCATCAGGCCACAGGGCCCTCTGCCTAATTAAAGCGCCACCCTTTCCTTTCCGCTTGCCGATCCTTGCGATCGATTTGAATACGCGGCTCCGCTCCGCTCCGTTCCCCCCTGGCAGCTGAAAGTGGCCTACTCTGCTCTGCTTTGCTCTGCTCTACTTGGGATAGCCTCTCCGGCTCTTGGAACACAAACATTAGCGCGAAAGAACTGCGTCGATGCTATCGTGTCACGGTTTCTACATTTTAATGTGTTACTGGCAGGGTAATCACCAACACTACAATGGCAGACAACAATGCAAACTAGCCACAGACTGCACACAGCACAGCCAGTGATTTTCATACAGAGCGCTACCAATATAAAAACCTAAACAGCCTACTTATATATGGCCCAAAACAATTTGTAAAATTTTTTGTGGGGAGCATGGGGCTATGTAAGTAGGCTGTTTAGGTTTTTATATTGGGCAGCTGGATGTTAACAGCGCGTAGCGTTGCGCAGTTGGAGGTGAGCCGCCAGCAGTGGTGGATGTGGGGAGAGAAATGGCGGAGTTTTGAAATTTGTAAGAATTGGTGTCATGAAGTGATATATATATTATGACTCTTGAACACTATTAAGGTAAATACATTGTTTGTTCTCTATCAAAATCTTTCATTTGCTAACTATGCCTATCAGTAGTTAGTGCCTTCTGTAGTTTGAATCTTTTATTTATCTGGCAGTAGTGGTGCTCGCTGTATTGCAGTAGTTCGAGTAACGAAGATTTTTGGTGGGGTAAGTGATTTGTGAAAGGTATAGGTTAATGTTAGTCAGTGCCATTCTTTTGTAGGGATTTTTGAAAGTCAGATCGCGTTGCGCTAAAAAATATTGTGTGTCAGTTTAAGCACAGTAATTATTTAATTTTTCTAAAGGGACGTTTCATACTTTGTTGTGCTACCTTGTGTAAGAAGGAGAAATGCGTACCATCACGTTTCAAACTTTGATAAAGGTCGGAAGGTAGCCTACCGCGATTGCGGATTATCGTATCGCGACATTCCTGCTCGCGTTGGTCGAGATCCAATGTCTGTAATACGGAGCGCCGTGCTGGGCTGGATCCCAACGGCCTCGTATCACAAGCAGTCGAGATGACAGGCATCTTATCCGCATGGCTGTAAAGGATCGTGCAGCCACGTCTCGATCCCTGAGTCAACAGATGGGGACGTTTGCAAGACCACAACCATCTGCACGAACAGTTCGACGACGCCTGCAGCAGCATGGACTATCAGTTCGGAGACCATGGCTGCGGTTACCGTTGACGCTGCACACAGACAGGAGCGCCTGCGATGGTGTACTCAACGACGGACCTGGGTGCACGAATGGGAAAAGTCATTTTTTCGGATGAATCCAGGTTGTGTTTACAGCACCATGATGGTCGCATCCGTGTTTGGCGACATCGCGGTGAACGCACATTGGAAGCGTGTATTCGTCATCGCCATACTGGAGTATCATCCGGGGTGATGTTATGGGGTGCCATTGGTTTGCACGTCCCGGTCACCTCTTGTTCGCATTGACGGCACTTTGAACAGTGGACGTTACATTTCAGATGTGTACGACGCGTGGCTCTACCCTTAATTCGATCCCTGCGAAACCCTACATTTCAGCAGGATAATGCACGACTGCATGTTGCAGGTCCTGTACAGGCCTTTCTGGATACAGATAATGTTCGACTGCTGCCCTGGCCAGCATATTCTCCAGATCTCTCACCAATTGAAAACGTCTGGTCAATGGTGGCCCAGCAACTGGCTCGTCACAATACGCCAGTCACTACTCTTGATGAACTGTGGCATCGTGTTGAAGCTGCATGGGCAGCTGTACCTGTACACGCCATCCAAGCTCTGTTTGACGCAATGCCCAGTCGTATCAAGGCCGTTATTATTGCCAGAAGTGGTTGTTCTGGGTACTGATTCGTGAGGGTCTATGCACCCAAATTGCGTGAAAATGTAGTCACATGTCAGTTCTAGTATAATATATTTGTCCAATGAGTACCCGTTTATCATCTGCATTTCTTCTTGGTGTAGCAATTTTAATGGCCAGTAGTGTATTTCCTTCAAATACGAGGTCTGTTCAAAAAATTCCGGAACTTTGTCCACAAATGTTTTCTTCGCTTACCATTTACTTATTGTGTACGGTCCCCTTCGAAACTGTCTCCTCCACAATTGATACACCGCTGTCAACGTCGTTTCCGCTTCCTGAAGCAGTCTTGGTATTTTTCTTGCTGGATCGCGCGAAGCGCCGCCTGTGAATTTTCTTTTATCTCGTTTATCGTTGCAAACCATGTCCTTCCAACTGGGTTTTCCACTTTGGAAGTAAAAAAGTTTGCAGAAGCCTGGTGTGGAGAGTACGGAGGATGGGATAGAACAGTGGTTTCGTTTTCTGTTCAATAGTCACGGACGAGCAGGGATGAATGTGCGGGTGCTGTATCGCGATGCTAGAGCCACGAATTGCCTCGCCACCGTTTCAGTCCGTTTCCTTCTCACATTTTCTCGCAGGCGTCGCAACACGTCCCAATAGTACCATCAATTAGCGGTTTGTCTCTGTGGCACGAATTCATGATCCTACAAAGCCGAAGAAAACTATCAGCACGTCCCAATAGTACCAGCAATCAGCAGTTTGTCTCTGTGGCACGAATTCATGAAGAAATAATGCTACAAAGTCAAAGAAAACTATGAGCATGGCTTTGGCATTTGACCTGACCTGACGAGCTTTTTTCGGTTTTCGAGAACCTTTCCTGACCCATTGTGAAGACAGAACTTCGGTTTCAAGACCATGACCGTAGACCCGCGCCTCAACACCAGTTGTGACTCTCCTAAAAAACATCTCGTTCTGATTTGCGCGATCCCAAAGCTCTACACAGATTGCGTGGCGGAGGTCTTTCTGGTCCTGACCCATGAGCCGTGGGACGAACTTGGCCGGAACAGGATGCATTCCAAGATGCTGCGTCAGGATTTCATGACATGATCCAATTGAAATGCTACATTCTTATGCAGTCTCTCAGTCAGTCAGTCTTCGGTTGGGAAGCACAGTTTCCTTGACGTGCTTGACGCGAGCGTCGTCCGTAGATTTCGAAGGGCGTCCTCAACGAGGATCATCTTTAACTTGCGTCCGGCCATTTTTAAACTGGGCAAACCATTCGTCACACCGAGTACGGCTTAAGTACTCATCACTGCACACTTCTTGCATCATTTGGTATGTCTCTGTAGAAGTTTCCTTGAGTTTCACCCAAAATTTAACACGGACGCGTTGCTCCTCTAACTCTGTCATCTCCTAACAGTGCGACACAACGCTCTACTTAATACAGCACTGAACAATAACTAACAGACATACAACAATGAAACTTCCGGCAGTTACACATTTAGTCCGCAGCTCGTGGTCGTGCGGTAGCGTTCTCGCTTCCCACGCCCGGGTTACCGGGTTCGATTCCCGGCAGAGTCAGGGATTTTCTCTGCCCCGTGATGGCTGGGTGTTGTGTGATGTCCTTAGGTTAGTTAGGTTTAAGTAGTTCTACGTTCTAGGGGACTGATGGCCATAGATGTTAAGTCCCATAGTGCTTAGAGCCATTTGAACCATTTTGAAGTTACACGTTAAACACAGGCTTGTGCAGGGATGCCAACCGCATTTCGCTCCACTGGCGCGAAAGTAGGAACGTTCCGAATGTTCTGAAGAGATCTCCTATATACTGCACCTTACCATAATGCTTCCTACTTAGCATTTTGCGTGTTCGCCCTATTTCATATCCTTCTTAATATTATCCCTAAATTTTTGTACGGTGTGGGGGGCCGAAGAATTTTTTGCTGCGCTTTGTCTACTTTGGCGTTACCAACATTTGTAGAGATCTGACATTTATTATATTAAGTACACGTTTTGCCGTAATCCTGCCAGAGCTGGGTTCTCTCAGTAAAAGATCCGTCCATGTCTTGGTAATCAGTCGGTAATTTGATAGAATAAGGAACAGCTTTCGGAGAACGAAATCGTTCAATGAGACAAGCTGCTTTTCCTCCAAGGACGTCGTAATTTTTGAGCTCAGAGTACGCTTTACGAGGCTGCAACGGACAGGCGTTAGAGATAATTTAGTCTGAAATTGTGCTTAGGTTCTTTTACCCGCAAAAACGGAACGTGCGGAAATTGCTCCCCTAATCAGTGACCTGCTCCTGTATTTCGACTGGTACTTTTTTTTCCTGAACGCTTTATACCAGGGGTATCCATCCCGCGGTCTGCGGGCCGCATGCGGCGCAAAGCAAGTATCATTGCGGCCCTAAAAGTGAGCATCTATCACACGATCGGGGAAATAAAAATCATAAAAAATTTCGTTTATGTAGCTAAGTTAAATATAAGCCCGCCCGGTTGGCCGTGCGGTCTAACGCGCGGCTTTCCGGGCGGGAAGCATCTCCTGGTCCCCGGCACGAATCCGCCCGGCGGATTTGTGTCGAGGTCCGGTGAACCGGCCAGTCTGTGGACGGTTTTTAGGCGGTTTTCCATGTGCCTAGGCGAATGCGGGCTGGTTCCCCTTATTCCGCCTCAGCTACACTATGTCGGCGATTGCTGCACAAACAAGTTCTCCACGTACGTGTACACCATCATTACTCTACCACGCAAACATAGGGGTTACACTCGTCTGGTGTGAGACGTTCCCTGGGGGGTCCACCGGGGGCCGAACCGCACAGTCATCGTGCGTTCGGTGTGTAGCGGCGTAGGGGTGAAGTGGACTGCGGTAGTCGTCGTGGGGTTGTGGACCACTGCGGCTGCGGCGGGGACGGAGCCTCTCCGTCGTTTCTATGTCCCCGGTTAACGTACAGTACAGTAAGTTAAATATGTTGCTATTCTCTCCCTTTTTCCTCAACAACAATTGTTGTTAGTAGTGATAAGTATATTATGTGCGGCCCCAAAATACTCTATTGTGTACCAGTTAAGCTAAAAGGTTGGGCACCCGTGGTTTATACCATCTAAAACTTGAGTTGCGATCTGATTACAGTTGCTAGAAGGCAGAATTCAGCACCGGTCAGCAGAGATAGAGCGGAGTGGCGAGCCAGGTTGCGGTTTCGGCTGTGACTTTTTAAACGGCAGCGGCTGTACCGGCCTGCGACAGTCCCTGTCGCGTCGCGTGCTCGCCCGCTCGCCTGCTATTCTGTGACGTCGATCGCCGCGGCCTCAGCGCTGTACTGCACTCCTGCCGTGTCTCGTGTACATCGCACTGCCCGCGTTCACGGCCCTCACTGTTCTCAGTGAGCAGTCGTGCTTGTAATCTGCTGCCCAGAACACTGTGCAGAAGATTAGAAAGGACGGACATCACGTTGCTTGCAAAGAGGGTACAGGCAACAGAGAAACAGTAACGACACTGGACGGAAAGCAGAGTAAGGAAAAATCAGGATAGCCAGCTAGTGTTTGGAGAACAGTTCGCCTGTTGCTGGTAGTGCTCAGAGAGGCCTCGGCAAGTGAAGCCCAGTGTTTCCCGCTGTCATAGTTGTAAGGCTGGGTGACTGCCTTCGATCGCATAAGTGTCATCCTGTGAGGCAGGTAGCGGAGCAATCTTCTCCTCCAAATGCGAAAATATTTTGTTGACCCCGAACTACATAGGGAGAAACGATCACCACCATAAAATAAGGGAAATCAGAGCTGGTACTGAAAGATATATGTGTTCGTTCTTTCCGCGCTATACGAGACTGGAGTAGCAGAGAATCTACATCTACATCCATACTCCGCAAGCCACCTGGCGGTGTGTGGCGGAGGGTACTTTGAGTACCTCAATCGGTTGTCCCTTCTCTTCCAGTCTCGTATTGTTCGTGGAAAGAAATATTGTCGGTATGCCTCTGTGTGGTCTCTAATCTCTCTGATTTTATCCTCATGGTCTCTTCGCGAGATATACGTAGGAGGGAGCAGTATACTGCTTGACTCCTCGGTGAAGGTATGTTCTTGAAACTTCAACAAAAGCCCGTACCGAGCTTCTGAGCGTCTCTCCTGCAAAGTCTTCCACTGGAGTTTATCTATCATCTCCGTAACGCTTTTGCGATTACTAAATGATCCTGTAGCTAAGTGCGCTGCTCTCCGTTGGATCTTCTCTATCTCTTTTATCAACCCTGTCTGGTACGGATCCCACACTGCTGACCAATACTCAAGCAGTGGGCGAACAATTGTACTGTAACCTACTTCCTTTGTTTTCGGATTGCATTTCCTTAGGATTCTTCCAATGAATCTCAGTCTGGCATCTGCTTTACCAACGATCAACTTTATATGATCATTCCATTTTAAATCACTCCTAATGCCTACTCCCAGATAATTTATGGAATTAACTGCTTCCAATTGCTGAACTGCTATATTGTAGATAAATGATCTTTCTTTCTTTGTATTCGCAGCACATTACACTTGTCTACATTGAGATTCAATTGCCATTCCCTGCACCATGCGACAATTCGTTGCAGATCCTCCTGCATTTCAGTACAATTTTCCATTGTTACAACCTCTCGATATACTATAGCATCATCCGCAAAAAGCCTCAGTGAACTTCCGATGTTATCCACAAGGTCAAATGGTTCAAATGGCTCTGAGCACTATGGGACTTAACATCTGTGGTCATCAGTCCCCTAGAACTTAGAACTACTTAAACCTAACTAACCTAAGGACATCACACACGTCCATGCCCGAGGCAGGATTCGAACCTGCGACCGTAGCAGTCGCGCGGTTCCGGACTGAGCGCCTAGAAACGCGATCCACATGGTCATTTATGTATATGTTGAATATCAACGGTCCTACGTCACTCCCCTGCCACACACCTGAAATCACTCTTACTTTGGAAGACTTCTCTCCATTGAGAATGACATGCTGCGTTTTGTTGTCTAGGAACTCTTCAATCCAATCGCACAATTGATCTGATAGTCCATATGCTCTTACTTTGTTCATTAAACGACTGTGGGGAACTGCATCGAATGCCTTGCGGATGTCAAGAAACACGGTATCTACCTGGGAAGCCGTGTCCATGGCCCTCTGAGTCTCGTGGACGAATAGCTTGAGCCGGGTTTCACGCGATCGTCTTTTTCGAAACCCATGCTGATTCCTACAGAGTAGATTTCTAGTCTCCAGAAAAGTCATTATACTCGAAGGTGGTTCGATGAACCATCTGCCAGACACTTAAATGCGATTTGCAGAGTAGCCATGTAGATGTACGAGGCACGTTTGCTGGCAGTGTTCGACTCCCGGTCCTCGACGAACTTACATCACGTCTTTGGTACAAAGGAGAGCAAGGCGAATCGGAACCGCCGTCACCCGATTACTTCCTGGCGAAAAATTCAATTCGCCCATCTTCTGGTAGGATCTGCTGCAGGTCTCACCCCCGAACAGTTACCGAACCGTGTTACTTGGGAACTTGGAACAGACCTGGACTCAGTTTGTCCAGATTCACAGCTACCCACAAAGTGCACCGACGGACAGTTTATGGTGCGGTACCGAACCTCGCTGAGCTGGCAGCCGGCGCCTTTGTTGATGAGGTCCCTCTTCCTCCCCCTCCCTCCCCACTCTGACTCACAGCCTGACCTCAGTGCTTTCCCGAACTACACTGTACCACAACAAAGGTCTTCGTCTCATCATAAATCACAGTGTGCTTGTAGTCTATACAGAGCTTAGCTGTCCCAAATTTGCTGCGTTGTCCTTCCTTAGTGTGGCATTGCTGTCCCGGATTGACAATGTTACTTATAATGAGTCTCGATTGCAAAATGTTTATTCATATGACTGGTTGATGTGACGCAGCATGTGAAAGTTGCTGTGTTTGGACGGATTACTCCTGTAACCGAAATATCAGATCTGAAGATAGTTCTGGAGGAACCGAAAACGATCATATGAATAAACATTTTGCAATCGAGACGGATTATAAGTAACATTGTAAAATCACTGATTGCGGCTATCCTATCAGACATTATGTCTGTTTTTGCAAAGTCCCAGATTGAACCTCCATTGCGGTTTCCTTGTGACCAGTGTCTGACATACCACATTAATACAGGATACTGAAAAATTTCTTGTCTCTGTCTGTCTAAATTCTCCTTCTCGCTGTCAAGCAGACCGCATGTCCGGGAGAATAGGTTCGAGACACACATACACATACGACTATTTTTATTTACGACGGTCGTCTTTTTCCGCTTCTCAACTTCTCAGTTTCCTACCTATCCAGTCTTCTTCTTCGCAGCCTTTTGAATTTATCGCATTATTAACGTCTTCCATCGATCTTCTACGAGGTCTACCACGCTACCTTCGCTCAGATGGTGTTCATTCATAGGTTCTTTTTGGCCATCGTTTATCATGGCTGCAGGAAAAATGTGAGTAGTAGCAGTAGTAGTATGGTATTCTGCCTTACGGCAGGTCTTGTCATGGGTTAAGCCTCTTCCACTTTCGTCTGTCCGTAGCCAGTCTTTTCATTTCTGAATTATTGCCTCCTTTGATGTTGTCCAGCATTTGATATCTCCTTTTTTCCTTGTTCCCTCCACCATTCCTTCTATTCCTTACTTCAATAAACAGTCCCTCCTCAAACAATGTCCAGCCCAGTTCCGTTTTCTCTTTCTGATGACTTTCAGCATGTTTCGTTCTTCTCCAATTCTTTTTAATACTTCTTCATTCCTTGCTCGGTCTTCCAATTTCACTTTTTCCATTCTTCTCCATATCCACATTTCTAGTTCCTCCAGTCTTCTTTCATCTTCCTTCCTCAATGTCCAGGTCTCCGCACCATATAGGGCAACGCTCCAGATATAACACTGGCAAGTCTTTTCCTCAGATCGTTGTTTAGTGGTCCACAAAGTAATGTGAAGACATCGAAAAAGAAATGATTGTCGGAAGGACAGCTCAGCATACAGGAAAGTCAAAACAAACTTCGGCGACATTAAAAGCAAGGGTAATAACATTAAGAGTGCAACGGGAATACCACTGTTAAAGGCAGAGAAGAGAGCCGATACGTCGAAAGAATACACTGAAATCCTCTATGAGATGGATGATTTGTCTGATGTGATAGAAGAAGAAACAGGAGTCGATTTAGAAGAGATAGGGGATCCAGTATTAGAATCAGAATTTAAAATAGCTTTGGAGGACTTCAGATCAAATAAGGCAGAAGGGATAGATAACAATCCATCATTTGGGGAAGCGGCAACAAAACGACTATTCACGTTGGTGTGTAGAATGTATGAATCTGTCGACATACCATCTGACTTTCGGAAAAGCATCATCCACACAATTCCGAAGACGGCAAGAGCTGACAAGTGCGAGGATTACCACAAAATGAGCGTAACAGTTCACGCATCCAAGTTGCTTACAAGAATAATATTCAGAAGAGTGGAAAATAAAATGGAGGATGCGCTAGATGGCGATCAGTTTGGCTTTAGGAAAGGTAAAGACACGAGAGAGGCAATTCTGATGTTGCGGTTAATAATGAAAGCAAGACTAAAGAAAAACCAAGACTTGTTAATAGGATTTGTCGACTGGAAAAAGCGCTCGACAATGTAAAATGGTGCAAGATCTTCGAAATTCTGAGAAACTAGGGATAAGCTATAGGGAGAGACGGGTCGTATACAATATGTACACAAGCAAAGAGGGAATAATATGAGTGGATGACCAAGAACGAAGTGCTCGTATTAAGAAGGGTGTAAGACAAGGATGTAGCCTTTCGCCCCTACTGTTCTATCTGTACATCGAGGAAGCAATGATAGAAATAAAAGAAAGGTTTAGGAGTGGAATTAAAATTGAAGGTGAAGGGATATCAGTGATAAGATTCGCTGATGACATCGCTATCCTGAGAGAAAGTGATCAAGAATTACATGATCTGCTGAACGGTATGAACGCCGGCCGGAGTGGCCGAGAGGTTCTAGGTGCTACAGTCTGGAACCGCGCGACTGCTACGGTCGCAGGTTCGAATCCTGCCTCGGGCATGGATGTGTGTGATGTCCTTAGGTTAGCTAGGTTTAAGTAGTTCTAAGTTCTAGGGGACTGATGACCTCAGAAGTTAAGTCCCATAGTCCTCAGAGCCAATTTTGAACTTAATGAACAGTCTAATGAGTACACAGTATGGATTGGGAGTAAATCGAAGAAAGACGAAGGTAATGAGAAGTAGTAGAAATGAGAACAGGGAGAAACTTAACATCAGGATTGATGGTCAGGAAGTAGATGAAGTTAAGGAATTCTGTTACCAATGACGGACGAAGCAAGGAGAACATCAAAAGCAGACAAGCAATGGCAAAAAGGGCATTCCTGGCCAAGAGAAGTCTGCTAATATCAAATATCGGCCTTAATCTGAGGAAGAAATTTCTGAGAATGTACGTCTGGAGCACAGCATTGTACGATAGCGAAACTTGGACTGTGTGAAAACCGAAACAGAAGAGAATCGAAGCATTTGAGATGTGGTGCTCCAGACGAATGGTGAAAATTAAGTGGACTGATAAGGTGAGGAATGAGGAGGTTCTGCGCAGAATTGGAGGGGGAAGGAATATGTAGGAAACACTGACAAGGAGAAGGAACAGGCTGATAGGACATCTCTTAACACGTGAAGGAATAACTTCCATGGTACTAGAGGGAGCTGTAGAGGGCAAAACAGTAGAGGAAAGCAGATATTGGAATATATCCAACAAACAATTGAGGACGTAGGTTGCAAGTGCTACTCTGAGATGGAGAGGTTAGCACAGGAGAGGAATTCGAGGAGGGCCGCATCAAACCAGTCAGAAGACTGATCCCTCCGTTGAAGGTGGCCTCTGTATTGTCCTTCCTAACGGTCCCTTGCTTTGCTCGCATGATTAACATATTGCATCCACCTTCGAGGCAATCTTCCCCGTTTTCGTCGCTCAGCTAATGTCCATGCATAGACCCTTACAGGCCATCGGTTATCATCCGGACACACCAGGTTAATATTTTGCTACATATGGCATCGGAAATAGTGTCTTTTGTCCTATAATTTTCCGTATTGTTTCATTTATGATGTGTTTCACTCTGGAGATGTGGTAAGTTCTTTGCCAAAAATCCATCTCAAGAGACATCAATTTATTTTTCTCCTTTTTGGTTAGCTCCTATATTTCAGCGCCATGTGTGGTCATACTCTTCACGACTGACTTCTGCAGCAAGACATTCGTTTTCTTATAACTTTGTCGATCCATAGAAAGGAGTGAAGTTGGCGAATTACAATTTTTCCTTGCCCAATTTTATTTGTGTTGTGTTGTGTGCTTCTCGATTTGTTACAAAAATGAGGCCGAAGTATTGAAATGTACAGACATTTTTAATTTTGCAAAATCCTACATTCAGATCTTCTCGTTCATGTTCAGCCTGTACCATATATTCCATTTTCTTGTGATTAATGTTGGGCCCCATTTCGAGTATTCTTAGTACAGTTTCCTGAAATAAAAGTGGAGTTGTCTTTGTCTGCCGCTGTCCGGACCTGGTCACCGGCGAACAGTGAAGTATACAGTATTTTTTGTCCTTTTGCAACATCTCTTCTATTATGCTTTGAATAAAGTTGATAATGAGCACCCTTGTCTGAGACACTTATTCAAGGAAATTTTTTCTTAGGATTTGCTGCCATATTTCTGCAGGATTCTCCTGGCCTGTGCATAGATGGCACCTGCTTAAGGCAAGCAAGTCAGCGCTTTAGGTTTGCGTATGTTCTACAGTGATTCAGAGGAGCCATTCCTTACAGAACAATCGTAGCACCGCCGCGTGGTCTAAGGCTACTTGTCACGGTTCGTGAGGCCCCCGCCCTCGGAGGTTCGAGTCCTCTCTCGGGCATGAGTGTGTGTGTTGTCCTTAGCATGAGTTAGTGTAAGTTACATTAAGTAGTGTGTAAGCTTAGGGACCGATGACCTTAGCAGTTTAGTCCCTTAGAACTTACCACAAGTTTCCAATCCTAGCACCTGGTCATCACAATACGAAAAAGTTCAGGGGAATGGAACAACAGTAAGTCTTCCTCGCATTTGCACTTCCCGCCGTGTCTTTTACGGTTAGACGCACAGCGTTGACGGAAGTGTTAATCTGACTCCGGAGATACTGTCGCCGTGTTAACCGAAGTGAACCGGATTTTGCTAGCTGTAGTACCTTCCACAGCTGGCCAACACTCCGGTTTAGTTGGTCCTCGGCCAAGAGCAAGCGACATTTCTTGTTACTGGGGGAGTCGCAGTGCAGGCTGACTGGAACAGCCTCCAGTTAAGGCTGATTAGACTGCCTGCGCCGTAGTGAGCAGAGAGTGAGTGGTTTGTGGGGGCAGCCGCGTTAGCCTGGGCACTCTTTAAAAGAAAAGAAAAAACGTTTAAAAATGCACTTTTCCTTACTGTGTGTCTCAGTGCGAAAGAGAACGCTTTCAGGAAATATGATATTGCACCACCCGTGTTATTCTGAATACGGTGGAAAGCCTAGAACCGCTCGGCCACCGCGGCCTGCAGTATTTGCTGTGGCAGCGAATATCGAATGGGGAGGCGGAAGTTCGGCAGCATCAATGATATTTCCAAAATCGACGCTGGAATGTTTAAAAGACCAACTGGAAGCTGTACTGCGGTGTCGGCGTACGAAAACAGGTTTTCGGAGCTCCATGTAGACTTAGTAACCGTAAGAATCTGTAAGACTGAGATGGCACTAATTATTTGACAGTGTGAACATTTCTCGAAAGACATTGAAAGTATTCGTAATTGCGTGCATGTCCAAAGCAACATTGGATCGTCCTCGAAATAACACAGGCCGTTTAATAGCGCATTTTTCCGCCGACACCGGGCAAGCGACTTTCAAGTAAAATATCTCACCTGTACGGGGATTCATACATACTGGATTTACGAGTACAAGTGGTTGACGACATGTGGAAGTTTGGCTCTGGCCGTGAGTCTTGCACGGGTAACCAAACGATAAGGCGACCGCTCGCGATAAGCGGGGAATCCTGGTTCAAGTCCCGGTCCGGAACAGATTTTCATTGTCATCATTCCATTCCACAGCTGATGGCTGTCCATTATACGGCAGAAGTGATAGCATTCTTATGCGCTGGATGTCGGTTTTATTTATTCAAAAACTGGTACAAATAGCTCTGAGCACTATGGGACTTAACATCTGAGGTCATCAATCCCCTAGAACTTAGAACTACTTCAACCTAACTAACCTAAGGACATCACGCACAGCCATGCCCGAGACAGAATTCGAACCTGCGACCATAGCAGCAGCGCGGTTCCGGACTCAAGCGCGTAGAACAGCTCGGCCACAGAAGCTGGCTTTTATTTACTTTCAGAAGTTTCAATTACATAACATTTTTCAGAGTGAGGTATTGTCCACCCTCCTCCGTTCATCTTTGAATGGAATGGGAAGAAAGCTTACGTGGTGTAATAAAACGTGCCCTCTGCTGCAAGTGAACAGCGATTCGCGATTCGCAGAGTGTACGTGTAGATATAGTTTTGCTCGCTGAGAAAACTTTCGGCGGCGAACACGCGTATTAAAGAGGGCATACATAGGACATATAAATAAAGAAAAGGAAAATACTGTCTTTTTCCCATTTTCGTCGTGTACCATCAAGCTACGCCAAGCGGTGCGGTGGTCAGCTCACTGGACTCGCATTCTGGAGGACGCCGGTTCAAATTCCCGTCCAGCCATTCAGAGTGTTACGTGGCTTCCCTTAACCGCCTCAGCCAGATGTCGGGATGGCGCATTTGAGGACACGGCCCACTTGGATTCCTAGCCCCAGCTCGTGCTCCATCTTTACAGACCTCGTCGTCGATCGGACGTTAAACACCAGCACTGCTTCGTTTTCTACGACCTCAGCGGCTCCTTGCAACTCTACTATCTGCGGTGCGTGACCATCCGAATTACTGTCCGGTGAGTCTGAGTGCGTGTAGATCTGGACACAGAACAAGCCGAGGTGGGACGGTACGAAACGAGAGTAGTGGGCGGATATGGTGAGGTGAGTTTTGCGCGGGGAGCGGCTGTGCAGAAGCGGCGCGGCGCTGGAGCCTGAACGGCGGCTCTGGCTGTGGCTGGAGCTGGAGCAGAGCTGGAGCGACCCGGGCGCCGCCGCCGCCGCCGCCGCCGCCGCTGGAGCTGGAAGTATCGATCCGGCGGCCGGCCGGCCACGCCTCGCCCGCCGCCACCGCCGCCGCCGGCAGCTCACGCACTCGCACGCACACGCACGCAGGTTCGCCCGCACACACACACGTGTGCTGCACGTGGGCCGTTCTCAGACCCGCCGCCGCCTTGCCGCCACTACTGACTATCCGCCACTCACCCACTCTGTGCTCCCGTGAGAGGCAGAGCGCCGCATACAACGGCTTCCAGATTGATGCCGTGTTTCTTGTTTCTATGATGGCATTCTATACAGCTCTGCACTGTCTTTCAGTAAACAAAGTTCTTCGTTCACCGAGTATCGGAGCAGATTTCTGTTTGGGTTCCAGACTTCCTAGCAGAGAGAACCCAACACGTCGTTCTTAACGGGACGAAACCGACATATATGAATGTAGTCTTGGGGGAGGGGTACCTATGGACGTGTGACAGGGCAGTTATTGTTTACACCGCAGCTAATAGATAATGTCTGATGCTCCGTCAGACTCTTCGGGGTGGATTCTGTTGTCTATGGGGAGGTTGCAACGCCGGAAGGATTCAGCAAAACGCAGGAAGGCCTACAGAATATCCACAGTCGACGCGAGACTGGCTATTGACCTGAACATAGAAAATGTTAAGTGTTGCGCATATATAACGGAAGGGATCCATTGCTCTTCGATTACGCTACTGGCAACAAATCACTGCAAACAGTGGCTGCCGTAGAGTTCGTAGAAGTAACTCAAAACAAACAGTAGCAAAATCAAATGCCACGCTCAGATTCACTCGAACGATCTCGAGGATTTGTAATTCAGCCACGGCACTAATGGCTTACAACACACAATGTATAACGATTATTTGGCATCGCTCGCTAGGGTTCCTTACGAGGTCGAATTAATAAAAGAGAGAGAAAAGATCCAACGAAGAGCGGTCCATGTGGTCAACAGGCAACAGTTACTTCCTACCACTAATGCCTCGCTAGACGGCGACAAATAGGAAATCAGAGAAATAAGAGGTCATATGGAGGCGTATCGACAGCGAGTATCCTCACGCGCCATTCCCGAATGGAACAGGGAAGTGAGGAAACGATGGTAGCCAACAGTACCCTCGGCCACACACCTTAAGCTGGCTTGCGGAATATATAGGGTGATAATTATTGAATTATGTGAAAAAAACGAAAATTTAGTTTCAAACTAGGGCGTGCAAACACTTTATTCAAAATGTAAACGTCGCACCTGATATCGGGTTTAGGTTATGACATGTTCGATGTGCCCGCCGTCATTGGCGATGATATGGCGCAGAATAAAAGCGAAATTCTGAATGACCCGCTGAAGTGTCGGAACATCGATACAGTCAGCAGTGGTTTTGGGTTTATTTCTGTACACCTTGTCTTTAATATAGCCTCAAAAAAAGGCGTCTCAGGTGTTCAGATCCGGAGAATATGGCGGCCCATCGAGGCCCATGCCAGTGGCCTCTGGGTACTCCAGAGCAAGAATACAGTCCCCACAGTGCTGCTCCACGACATCAAACACTGTTCTGCTTCGATGTGGTCGAGCTCCGCCTTGCATGAACCACATCTTGTCTAAATCGGGGTCACTTTGGGTAGTGGGGATGAAATCATCATCCAAAACCTTCACGTTCCGTTCGGTGTCACCGTGCCACCAAGGAATATTGCACCGATTTTTCCGTGACTGGACATTGCACACCACACAGTCACCCGTTGAGGGTGAAGAGACTTCTCGATCGCGAAATGCGGGTTCTGTCCCCCAAATGCTCCAGTTTTGCTTATTGACGAAACCATGCAAATGAAAGTGGGCTTCGTCGCTAAACCAAACCATGCATGCGCATACTAATTCCCATCATGCCCCGCGGCCAGCCGTGCAGTTTGAACGTCCAGACGCAAACAGTTCAGAAGTTACGACAATTTCATTTCATGAAGTCCAATAATCGTCGCCCTGTAGATTTGGATTGGGATGTACGTGTGTGTGGTACCGTCTTCATTCAGCTTTAATTGTACTTTACGAAGTCGAAGGCATTGCTAGGTCTGGTAGTGAAAAAACCGTCTTCCTCCAAGACCGAAACGCACTGAGCCACGACGTACAGCTCCTCTTGTAGGTAGACGAACTTCAGTCGAACTTGTTCCCAGTGAGCAAAATCTATTATTGAAGTGACATTCTGGATAGTTTGCAAAATATCCAGCTAAGGCTCCCAAAATTTCGAGCCAAAAAGTTTTTCCATCCCCAGCATACGCGAAACGCGAATGTAAAATACAGAAACTATTGGACGAGGTCAGCGATCGTGATGCACTTAGACAGTGAAAGAATTGCTTAGATCTTGTTGTATTTATCTACAATAGCTTTGAATTACAGACTTCAGCAGACTACCATCATCAGATTGTGTCGTTAAAGTAAGTGAAAAAGGAATGAACATAACTTTGTTATACTTTCTTAAAGAGAAAACTCACATTTGATCTCCAGCTGTCAAAAGTACGCCCCAAAAAGATATTAACAGCCAATACTTAATATATAAGTCGTAAGTACATTATCGCTCCTTGACGAACCACGGCTGACCGTCATATAATAATATTCAGGAAATATCCCTGAACAACCTCTGAAATTTTGTCGGCACGCTTCGAGTTCAGTGTTTATTTTAGACTGTAGACAAGCCCTTTTCAGGAATCATTATATTTTTTAAAAAAGAAGAAGGAAAATTGTGCTTTTAAAGGGACAGTTGTAAAGTCTCGCAAAGAAATCCGAAGTGTCCACTGACTTAAACTTAAGCAGCTGAGGAAGCATCCAGAGAAACAAGGGAAGTCACGTTTAAAGCTATATCCAGACATTACCTCGGACTGACCTTGGGAAAGTACGGCGGAGAAACTAAATCTACGTCTGTTTCATCTACGTCTGTATCTACATCCATAGTCTTAGAAATTAGTGCGAAGTGCATTGCGGAGTGTAATTCTCATTGTACAAGGTATTAGGGTTTCTTTCCTTTCAATTTACGTATGGAGTGCGAAAAGAGCGATAGGTTAAGCATCTCTGTGCGCCCTGTAATTAGTCTTGCTCGTCGTTGTCGATGCCCAAATGAGCGATGCGTAGGGGATGTAGTATATTCCAAGATTTGGCACTTAAAGTTTGTTCTTAAAACTATGTAATTAGGCTTTCACGGGTTGGTTTGCATCTATCTTAGAACCTCTGCTAGTTTTTTTTTTCAACATGTCGGTGACTTTCACCCACAGGTCAAACAAACCAGAGACCATTCGTGCTATCCTTCTCTGAATATGTCCAGTACTTGGTACGGTTCCCGCTACTTCAGCAGATGGGTCGCGCAAGTGTTTTGTGACAATTACCCTTTGTAGACTGACTGCATTTCTCCAATGTTTTACCAGTAAATCGAAGTTTACCACTTGCTTTACCCACGAATGAGCCATGTGATCTTTCCATTTCATTTCGTTACAAATTTTTGTTGTATGTGTTAACCGATTTCTGTTGTGCTTCATTGATATTGCAGTCACATGATACTACATTTTTTTCGTTTTATTAACAGAAGAAATATTGAATTTAATTGATGAAAGGAGAACATATAAAAATGCAGTAAATGAAGCAGGCAAAAAGGAATACAAACGTCTCAAAAATGACATCGACAGGAAGTGCAAAATGGCTAAGCAGGGATGGCTAGAGGACAAATGTAAGGATGTAGAGGCTTATCTCACTAGGGGTAAGATAGATACTGCCTACAGGAAAATTAAAGAGACCTTTGGAGAAAAGAGAGCCACTTGTATGAATATTAAGAGCTCAGATGGAAACCCAGTTCTAACCAAAGAAGGGAAAGCAGAAAGATGGAAGGAGTATATAGAGGGTTTATACAAGGGCGATGTACTTAAGGACAATATTATGGAAATGGAAGAGGATGTAGATGAAGATGAAATGGGAGATACGATACTGCGTGAAGAGTTTGACAGAGCACTGAAAGACCTGAGTCGAAACAAGGCCCCTGGAGTAGACAACATTCCATTGGAACTACTGACGGCCTTGGGAGAGCCAGTCCTGACAAAACTCTACCATCTGGTGAGCAAGATGTATGAGACAGGCGAAATACCCTCAGACTTCAAGAAGAATATAATAATTCCAATCCCAAAGAAAGCAGGTGTTGACAGATGTGAAAATTACCGAACTATTAGTTTAATAAGTCACAGTAGCAAAATACTAACGCTAGTTCTTTACAGACGAATGGAAAAACTAGTAGAAGCTGACCTCGGGGAACATCAGTTTGGATTCCGCAGAAATGTTGGAACACGTGAGGCAATACTGACCCTACGACTTATCTTAGAAGCTAGATTAAGGAAGGACAAACCTACGTTTCTAGCATTTGTAGACTTAGAGAAAGCTTTTGACAATGTTGACTGGAATACTCTCTTTCAAATTCTGAAGGTGGCAGGGGTAAAATACGGGGAGCGAAAGGCTATTTACAATTTGTACAGAAACCAGATGGCAGTTATAAGAGTCGAGGGACTTGAAAGGGAAGCAGTGGTTCGGAAGGGAGTTAGACAGGGCTGTAGTCTATCCCCGATGTTATTCAATCTGTATATTGAGCAAGCAGTGAAGGAAACAAAAGAAAAATTCGGAGTAGGTATTAAACACCATGGAGAAGAAATAAAAACTTTGAGGTTCGCCGATGACATCGTAATTCTGTCAGAGACAGCAAAGGACTTGGAAGAGCAGTTGAATGGAATGGACAGCGTCTTGAGAGGAGTATATAAGATGAACATCAACAAAAGCAAAACGAGGATAATCGAATGTAGTCGAATTAAGTCGGGTGATGCTGAGGGAATTAGATTAGGAAGTGAGACACTTAAAGTAGTAAAGGAGTTTTGCTATTTTGGGAGCAAAATAACTGATGATGGTCGAAGTAGAGAGGATATAAAATGTAGACTGGCAATGGCAAGGAAAGCGTTTCTGAAGAAGAGAAGTTTGTTAACATCGAGTATAGATTTAAGTGTCAGGAAGTCATTTCTGAAAGTATTTGTATGGAGTGTAGCCATGTATGGAAGTGAATAATGGACGATAAATAGTTTGGAAAAGAAGAAAATAGAAGCTTTCGAAATGTGGTGCTACAGAAGAATGCTGAAGATTAGATTGGTAGATCACATAACTAATGAGGAAGTATTGAATCGGATTGGGGAGAAGAGAAGTTCGTGGCACAACGTGACTAGAAGAAGGGATCGGTTGGTAGGACATGTTCTGAGGCATCAAGGGATCACCAATTTAGTATTGGAGGGCAGTGTGGAGGGTAAAAATCGTAAAGGGAGACCAAGAGATGACTACACTAAGCAGATTCAGAAGGATGTAGGTTGCAGTAGGTACTGGGAGATGAAGAAGCTTGCACAGGATAGAGTAGCATGGAGAGCTGCATCAAACCATTTTCACGACTGAAGACCACAACAACAACAAACAAGAAGTGCAGAAGTTTACATTTTTGGATAATTAAACCAAGTTGCCAGTCATTGCACCACTAGGAAATCTTATCCAGATCTGGATGAATATTTGTACAGCTTCTTTCAAGCTGTACCCCATTATAGATGACTGCATTATCTGCGAAATACTTCAGGTTATTGTTAATATTCTCCGCAATGTTATTAATGTACAAAATGAACAAATAGTGTTCCAATTAAATCAGGGAAAAAATGAGAACGTATGACTTTGTTCGTTGGGATATCCCAAGGGGGGAGTGGGGGGGGGGGGGGTGGTTCATCCGACCGTCGGATAATAGTTTTTTCGACCAAATGCAACGATCCCTCTGCTTGCGGATATGTGAGAACTGTGTCATACACTATGTGACCAAAAGTATCCGGACACCTGGCTGAAAATGGCATACAAGTTCATGGCGCCCTCCATCGGTAATGCTGGAATTTAGCCTTGATGACAGCCTCCACTCTCGCAGGCATACGTTTGATCAGGTGCTGGAAGGTTTCTTGGGGAATGGCAGCCCATTCTTCACGGAGTACTGCACTAAGGAGAGGTATCGATTTCGGTCGGTGAGGCCTGGCATGAACTCGGCTTTCCAAAACATCCGAGAGGTGTTCTATAGGATTCAGGTCAGGTCTCTGTGCAGGCCAGTCCATTACAGGGTCGTTATTGTCGTGTAAACACTCCGCCACAGGCCGTGCATTATGAACAGGTGCTCGATCGTGCTGAAAGATGCAACCGCCATCCCCGAATTGCTCTTCAACAGTGTCAAGGAAGAAGGTGGTTAAAACTTCAGTGTAGGCCTGTGCTGTGATAGTGCAACGCAAAATAACACGGGTGCAAGCCCCCTCCATGAAAAACACGACCACACCATAACACAACCACCTTCGAATTTTACTGTTGGCACTACACACGCTGGCAGATGACGTCCGCTGGGTATTCGCCATATCCACACCATGTCATCGGATCGCCACATTGTGTGCCGTGATTTGTCACTCGGCACAACGTTTTTCCACTGTTCAATTGCCCAATGTTTACGCTCCTTGCACCATGCGATGCGTCGTTTGGCACTTGCCGGTATGATGTGTGGCTTATGAGCAGCCGCTCGACCATGAAATCCAAGTTTTCTCACATGCCACCTGTCATAGTACTTGCAGTGGATCCTGATTCAGTTTGTAATTCACGTGTGATGGTCTGGATAGATGTCTGCCTATTACACATTACGACCCTCTTCAACTGTCGGCGGTCTCTGTCAACAGACGAGGTCGGCCAGTACGCTTTAGTGCTGTACGTGTCGCTTCACGTTTCCACTTCACTATCACATCGGAAACAGTGGACCTAGGGACGTTTAGGAGTGTAGAAATCTCGCGTACATACGTATGACACAAGTGACACCCAATCACCTGACCACGTTTGCAATCCGTGAGTTGCGCGAAGCGCCGCATTCTGCTCTCTCACGATGTCTAATGACTACTGAGGTCGCTGATCTAGCAGTAGGTGGCAGCACAATGCACCTCATATGAAAAAACGTATGTTTTTGGGGATGTCCTGCTATGTTTATTTGTGGAGTGCAGGTGAATATAATGGAAGCACCTGTAGTGTAGTGTTGTGTTTGTGTTGTATGGTGACGATGATGAGGTTGATGATAAAAGAAGGTAGAGGGTGAGACGCAATGCTGGCACATAACCTATTGCTCTGGAACAGCACGAAGGGAGCCGCCGAGCGTAACTTCCCAGTTCCCCAGGCCGGCCTCGGTGGCCGAGCGGTTCTGGGCGCTTCAGTCCGGAACCGTGCGACTGCTATGGTCGCAGGTTCGAATCCTGCCTCGGGCATGGATGTGTGTCATGTCCTTAGGTTAGTTAGGTTTAAGTAGTTCAAAGTTCTAGGGGACTGATGACCTCAGATGCTAAGTCCCATAGTGCTCAGAGCCATTCGAACCATTTTTTGAACCAGTTCCCCATTTGACTGACGGATCACCACCATCGACAATGTGATGTGCCCTCAGTTCCTGAGCCTCTGGGGAGAGGTTTCTAATTTAATTGGCACAAAGACTGATGACCATGAAAAATTACGCAAATACTGGTAGTGAAAATTTCATCCATCACCAGGATTTGAACCGGCTTCCCTCCGAATTCAGTGCCACTGTACAGGCGTCAGCTACGGAGGCGGGTAAGTCGAAGCAGTTGCACGGGATTACGAGGGCGCAAATTACTGCGGTATGTCGCTTTATGCTGACCTGGGCAATTTAGACAAATCAATACGTATTATGTATATGCATGTGTATGTGTACATTCCATATCTCCACTAAACCACGGGACTGGTTTCAACCAAACTTGGTACTCATAGCACTTATTATCTGGAGATAATCTTTGTGGAGATAAGAACCATCTACCTATGCGGATGAAAAAGTAGGGTAGCTCGCGAAGTGCGAATTCTCAGATTTTTATTCATCCAGTATTTGATAATGAGAGAACTTCGTGAGTTGCAACAAACTTGACAAATAGTTTCTAACATAAATGAAATTTTTTCTCGCTGACAACTTCCACAAGACAATGAAAGAAAAAAGTTTGTGAATTACTACATTTTCCTGTTCATGCAGCAAATATGCCGCATCGGGCATGACGTTTTAATTTATTACTTGTGTGCTACTAACTGTACTCCCGACGCACTTTGCAGACAATATTCACATGTACCACTGAAACCATCCGCAAAATTGTATCATTGTTCGACACGTAGTTCAGGAAATATGTCTTAAGCACTGGCAGGTGCGAAAATCGGGCGCAGCATGCATGACGTTTAAATTCGTTGCTTCTGTACCAGCAGCCCTATTCGCAGCTCACTTGGCAGACAGTAGAAAATTATACCACTAAACATACTTGCAAAATTATATAATTGTACGACACACCATTAAGGAGATACGACGTCATTGTGATGTGGGTGAGTGAAATCGAAAATGCAGGACGAAATTCGCTACAGATACGAGTGAAATATGTGTACAGTTATGTGGGAAATAAGTAATAATGTATGTTAAATATATGTGAAATGTGTGTGCTCTGGCAAAGTCGCTACAAGAAAGCTCCTCTTAAACCCCTGGATCGATTTTTACCAACTCTGATACACATATTATGTCTGGAAAGAAATACCGTGAGGGTTAAGAACTAGCTTTCTCTTATTGGGATGGGGGTGATAACGTGGAGAAAGAAGGGGGTAGGAAGACACAGTCAGAGAGGGTGGTAGGACACAGATATGAGAAAGGACGAGATGGACACAGTGAGGGGAGAGGGAAATGAACTGAGAGAAAGGGTAGAGGAGGAGATAGACAGAGAGAGAGCTGATGAGCAGAAGGACAGACAGAGGGGGGAAGGAGGTGTACAGAGGAAGGTAAGAGGAGGAGATGGACAGAGAGAGGGCAGAGGAGGAGGCAGAGGGTGGAGGAGCAAGTGGGCAGAGGAAGGAAAGAGAAGGAGATGAAGAGAAGGGGGAGGGGGGGGGGGGAGAAGTAGATGAACAGAGAGATGGAGAGGAGAAAATAAACAGAGTAAGGGAAATGGATAGACATAGGGAGAGGAGGAGATAAAGGGACTGAGTAGGAGATAAAGGGAGTGAGGAGAGGGGCAGGAGGAGATGGATTCACAGAGGGGTGGGGGAGATGTAAAGTGGGGAAAGGAGCAGATGGACGGAGAGAGGTGTGAGGAGTAGCAAACGAATACATCGGGACGCAGGCGACACGGGGTGGGGCACGCACCAGCAAAGCGTGTCTTCTCGTGATTCCCACCCCCCTTGAGATACTTTTGCTCCAGCCGTTGGAGCTGCATATTGCAGGCAACATATCCAGGCGACGTTGCCGGCCACACGAAATGAAGCCACGTGTTCAACATCAAAGGCAGCCAGTGTTGCTCGGCAATGTTTGTGGCAGTACATCTCGGGACCAGATGTGTTAAACTGGCCACAGTGTTGCTGAGAAACGGAAGAAAGCGAGATAGTGGAAGTGAGTGAGGCTGTCCAGCATTTGCATTCCACAAGGAATAAAGTTAGCAAGTCGGGCTTCAAGTAATCCAACTGCTTCTGCAACTGTAATTCGTTAACTTTGGCGGAAGGACTCAAAGAATTCATGAATAGTTTACAGAAACAGTCAAATGTATATCTTAATATTTTACTATGGTTCGCCAGTAGAGTGGCAGAACGCTAAATTTCGTAAATGCGATGCATCTACGAATAGAATGATAAGACGTTACAAGTAATGTTTACAAATCACAATTGGAAAGTTGGTGCCCTTGAATAAGGATACACACGTAATGAAGGTTCAAAAAAGTTTACAAACCTTAAGAACCTATGTACAATGCAAAAATGGCTCAGCACTGCAGAACTTCTAGTAATACTAGGATAGCAACGGGAATATATTTTTTTTTCAGATTGTAGTCTTTGTATAAATTACTCTGTTTTCTACAGCTCTGGTCACGGATGAACCTATCATATTTATGGAATTCATTGCAGTGTACTTTGCCTACATTTGCATTCAAATGGTTCAAATGGCTCTGAGCACTATGCGACTTAACTTCTGCTGTCATCAGTCGCCTAGAACTTAGAACTACCTAAACCTAACTAATCTAAGGACATTACACACATCCATGCCCGAGGCAGGATTCGAACCTGCGACCGTAGAGGTCGCTCGGCTCCAGATTGTAGCCCCTAGAACCGCACAGCCACTCCGGCCGGCTTTTTGCATTCGTCTAGGCAACAAACACACCGAGTATCTCTTCTTAGCGCACCATCTTTCGACCTGAGACGAAATAATATTATCTCGATGCTCAGATTACGCGAGTTTGCATTGCAGCGCTGCCGTTGTGAGCAAGAAGAAACAAGGTTGAGAGTGAGATGGAAGCATTTATATAGAAGGACAAAGGTAGATAGTGTAGGGCCCGACCATACGAAATATTCTCCGTCCTTGGTTGACAACGCCGATAACAATTCGGGAACTACCAGCAGCCGGCCGGGGTGGCCAAGCGGTTCTAGGCGCTCAGTCCGGAACCGCGCGACTGCTACGGTCGCAGGTTCGAATCCTGCCTCGAGCATGGATGTGTGTGATGTCCTTAGGTTAGTTAGGTTTAAGTAGTTCTAAGTTCTAGGGGACTGATGACCACAGATGTTAAGTCCCGTAGTGCTCAGAGCCATTTGAACCATTTTAAACTACCAGCAACAGTTTGCGCCGTTAGCAATACTGCTGGGCTGTGCCGCAAAATCGCCGCATATTGCAGCCACGTTCACACCATAGTTGACGTCAGCACTACAGTAGCCACGCATCCTCGTGAAATGTGGCCCGTGTAAAGCAACTCTTGTACAACAGTTCGGGTTGAGGCGCAGGCGCAGGTGCAGCCCAGGGCGGAGCAAGGCAGGACATCCTCGTGCGACACACACACTCGTCACGCAGTTTGCATTCCAGAGCGAACGGGTTATCGAAGCAGTTCGGCCGTGAATGGTTTTTTGTGACACTAACCATTGTGAAATTCAAGTCGTTCTTGCTGTTGTGGTCTTCAATCGAAAGACTGCTTTGATGCAGTGCTCCACGCTAGTCTATCCTGTGCAAGCCTCTTCATCTCCGAACAACTACCTCAACCTACATCCTTTTCAATCTAGTTACTATATTCATCGCTCGTCTCCCTCTACAATGTTCGCCCTCAAACATTGTCCTCCATTACAAAATGGGCGATTCCTTCATGGCTCGGGACGTGTTCTATCGACGTTCTTTTACTCAAGTTGTGCCACAAATATCTTGTTCCCCCAGTTCTGTTCCCTATCTCCTTATTAGTTACACGATCTACCCATCTAATCTTGAGCGTTCTTCTGTAGCACCACATTTCAAAAGCTTCTATTCTCTTCGACTCGGAACGGCCTGTCCCCCACATTTCCCTTCTGTACAAGGCTACACTCCACACACACACACCTGCAGAAAAGACTTCCTAACAGTTACATTTATATTCGATGCTAGAAAATTCTTTCTTCAGGAACTCCTTTCTTCCTACTGTCAGTCTACATTTTATATCCTCTCAGCTTCGACGATCACCAGTTTACTATCCATGTAGCAAAACTCCTCTACTCCTTTTACAAACTAGCGATCTACTTCCTTCAGCACCGCCTGATTTCATTCAACCACATTCCATAACTTTCCTTCTACTTTTGTTGGTGTTCATATAAGAGCCTCTTTTCAACAAGCTGTCCATTCGTTCAAATGATCTTTCAAGTCCGCTCTTGTCTCTGAAAGAAGCACCATGTCATCGGTAAACCTCAAAGGTTCTCGATGAACTTTAATCCTTTATCTACATTTCTCCTTGGTTTCTTTTACTGCTCGCACTTGTACAGATTGGATAACATCGAGGACAGGCTGGTATCCTCTCCCACATCCTTCCCAAATTCTAACTGCTTCAAATATTTACTATCAAAAACAGTCTTGATCACAATGTATTTATTACGGTGAGCGGTTTCGACCACTACTGTGGTCATCTTCAGACCACCGACACATCTCGGACACATCTTGTGTCATGAGGGCGACCTCATCCGTCCTGTATCGTCCATCTGACATTTGCAATTCCAGTATGCACCGCCACTACTAGCATAGTGTAGTCAGTAGTGATTGACCACCAGACGGAGGTTCTTAGACGGTGGTCTGAAGATGACCACAGTAGTGGTCGAAACCGCTCACCGTAATAAATACATTGTGATCAAGACTGTTTTTGATAGTAAATATTTGTAACACATTGATCACCGATCGGCGACTCCATGGAGTGTTCTGTGCACCACGACCAAATAGTCAATAGAATTGGAAGGAGAATCAGCATCGGTAGTATTTTTTTAATCATTTATGTGATCGCTCTAAGCTTGTTGATACCAGTGCCTACCAATTTTAATTGTATATTACAGCACTGAGAATGGTCACTAAGTGACCTAAAATCGGTTTTGCGGATAAAAAAACAAAAAAAAACGACAAATGCTGATTTTCCTTCCTACATTGATAACTGTTCACTCACACAATGAATTCAAAAGTAATCTAACTGCTTCGCTTTCATGTTCTTCGACTCTTTTATAATTCCAGTCTGGTTTCTGTAAATGTTGCAAATAACCTTTTGCTTCACGTATTTTATCCATGCAACATCCCAAATATCGTGCTTTTGTTTTCTCCAAACGGCCCTTTAATTTTCTTGTAGGCAGCATCTATCTTTCTCCTAATCACGTATGCTTCTATATCGATATATTTCTTCTCTACCAATTCCTGCTTACCCATTTTGCATTAAGCATTCTTGAATTTTGCTGTCATCATTCATTTAATTTAGCGAAATCTCACTTTCATACAATAATAATGCCATCGTCACACTTTAATGCAATTTGATTTTTGTATCTTTTCGAATTTCGTAGTTGTACTACACAGTGTCCGAAGGGGGATACGATAGGATCGATGATTCCAAGCAAAACTGTTTAGTAAACATGGGCTATAAAATTCGTATCTTCAGAGCTGTGAGGACTTCTTCAGTAGCGGAGATATGTTTTACAGCAGCGGAGATGAACAAGGGCTCATAGTTTTTCACTTGTGCCTTTTAGAGCCCACGTACACTCAACGTTTTTGCTTCGAATGATCGTTCCTACCGTGTGCTTGAACACTGACCGCCCCCTTCTGTATATTCCTTAAAAGTTCCTTGTTCTTCATATTGCTTATAATCTGTGCACCATTTCATCTATATCATTATCATAACTCAACTCGCAGACCAGAGTTCTCAAATACGCAGTTATTTCGTTTTTAATTATCACCTTCTCCCGTACATCCTTCAGAATCTTGCAGTGTAAGATTGCAACGAAATTGTAAGATTGTACTTTGTTCATATTTGATCTCTTTGTATCCATCCAGTGCAGGTGACTGCAATGAATGCGTGTAAGTTAAGTATCGTTTTTGCGATAGTGAATTCGATGGGAGAGAAGGGAGAAGGTGAACGCCAGTGTGAACACGCAGCCCACTCTTCTGGAATAGCACTGAGAGGGCTGCCGGTCTTAGTGTACGCGCGAACTAAGTTGACACTAGGCGCGGTGGCTGATGGGAGCGACCGTAAAGGCATTTCCTATTTTACGATCGCAAACATCGGGCGCCGCAGCGAGTGTCAACGTAGTTTGCTCGTATGGTAGCCTCCCCATCCGAAGGACGGGCCAACCACCATCAACGGTGTCAAGTGTATAAATTTTTCTGTCTGTTGCCCCATCAGATTAGTGTCGTCAAAGAAGCCGCAGACATCAGAATGTGTCACAGTGACTTCAATCGTGACAGTGGCTGCATGGGAGAGGAGAGACTCGTAGAATTATTTACGTTCCAGCAGCTCAAAAAAATGGTTCAAATGGATTCAAGCACTATGGGACTTAACATCTGAGGTCATCAGTCCCATAGACTTAGAACTACTTAAACCTAACTAACCTAAGGATATCACACACATCCATGCCCGAGGCAGGATTCGAACCTGCGACCGTAGCAGCAGCGCGGTTCCGGTCTGAAGCACCTAGAACCGCTCGTTCCAGCAGCGTTTCGTGGTGCAGGCATGGGCACCATCTCATGGTGCGTAACGTACGTAGGTCGACCACTCACAGTTCGATTATTCGTTACACAAGATCTCCACAGCATCAGTTAAGAGAATCATTGAAACAGACGACTGCGGTTATTGTCAAAATCTCGAGTTTTTACCCGACTTACACTTCAGAAGAAGACTGTAAACATGTTACACAAGCAAGTAGCAGCGAGGAACTTGGTTCCAAATTAGTGTAACAAGCTATTACTCCGTGAAAGCCGGCCGGAGTGGCCGTGCGGTTCTAGGCGCTACAAAAATGGCTCTGAGCACTATGGGACTCAACTGCTGTGGTCATTAGTCCCCTAGAACTTAGAACTACTTAAACCTAACTAACCTAAGGACATCACACACATCCATGCCCGAGGCAGGATTCAAACCTGCGACCGTAGCAGTCGCACGGTTCCGGACTGCGCGCCTAGAACCGCGAGACCACCGCGGCCGGCCTTAGGCGCTGCAGTCTGGAGCCGAGCGACCGCTACGGTCGCAGGTTCGAATCCTGCGTCGGGCATGGATGTGTGTGATGTCCTTAGGTTAGTTAGGTTTAATTAGTTCTAAGTTCTAGGCGACTGATGACCTCAGAAGTTTAAGTCGCATAGTGCTCAGAGCCATTTGAACCATTTGAACTCCGTGAAAACTGTGGAGGTATTTAGAATTTAACCCTGAATCTGGCGTAGAGTCTGGTGAACAGGAAATATACTGGCGTTGGGAATGTTTTCACCGCCAGGATCGAACTTGCTACCATCTCGAGTCGGGCGACACGGCTCTAGCTTATGTTAAGGACTTCACCTGAGAGGAGCCTCGAAAATCAACAATATGATGCAAAACACCTTGTTATTTGTTTACTTATTTATTTCTCAAACTAGTTTTGGCGACAAATATCGCCATCATCAGTGGGTTCTTTGAATCTAAAACATGCAGAATATAGCTTAGTAATAGAAACATAGTAACGCATTATTTCATTGTTACTGTTCGTTTTTTGAAATATAATTTTATTTGGATACTTTCATACTACCTTATTTATAGTACGATCTGGCATGTTTTTAAGAATTATTGTTGCCGTTTGCGGCATATTTTCTGTGCTTTTTCTGTTGCCGTTTTTTCTCAGCGTACGTCATGTCACTTGCAACTGTGTGAATGGCAGTTAGTAAACAAATACTCAAAGGTGAACTTACGTGTGTCAGCGTTACACACGTGGGGTTGCGGCAGTGTTGTGGAATACAGTTTTGATGTGTACTGGGTTGTTACTTAGTTATTCGTGTACTCACGTTCGTTGGACGGCATTTAGCTGATTCTATACACAGAAAAACAAAACGTTCGCACTTTGTTTATGATCCAGAACATTACGCCGTCTTGCTGTTCGCGTGTTTCACGAGAGATGTATCGCCTGTTGCGAAAAGGCTATGAAAACTGTAGCTGGAGTTACGACGACATCTGTTCATTATTTATGTCTCTATGTGTTATGGGGTTCTTTTGCGTGTGTGTGCTTTCTGTTCTGTGTTCTTCGTCAGTTCTCTCAGAGCGATAAAGAGCGTGTTGTTGCAAATTGTTATGTTTTCGTTTATAACATTTTCCCCTTCCACTATAGCTCTTTGTATGTAGTAATTTTCTTCTGTTGTTCGTTGTCGGTATAGACTGCTGCTGTGTTTCTGAATGTGTAGATCGCTTTCGATATTAGTGTGTTCAAAAATGGCTCTGAGCACTATGGGACTTAACTGCTGTGGTCATCAGTCGCCTAGAACTTAGAACTACTTAAACCTAACTAACCTAAGGACATCACACACATCCATGCCAGAGGCAGGATTCGAACCTGCGACCGTAGCGGTCATGCGGTTCCAGACTGTAGCGCCTAGAACCGCTTGACCACGATATTAGTGGGGTTATGATTTTTGTTCATTAGGTGTTCTGCGAAAGTTGAAAGTGTGCTGTCACTCTTTAGAGCTGTCATGTGCTCTGTGTACCTCGTTCGGAAATTTCTGCTTGTTTGTCCAATGTATTGGGCCTGGCAGGAGTTGATATATATGTGTGTAAACCGGTTCATATATCCTCCACACTTATAATGATTGCGTTTCCAAAGAATCCTTTAACTGAAAGGACAGTGTTTGCCTCGTCGTAGCGACTTCATTACAGACGGCACTTTTACGAAAGAAGCCATCTCGGCATCTTCCTGAGCCGATTTGTTGTGCTTTTAATTTATGAATCAAGGGGCCCAGACAAGGAAGTTATATGTGAACAGGAAATAAACAATAAGTTTTTATTCTGGTGTGCTCAAATTTCAACAAGCGAAAGGAAAAATAGGTTTCTGCTGATCAGAGTATTCGAAGAAATGAACCTGCCCACAACTTAACGCTTCATAAAGACATGAGTAAGACATGAATTACGGTACGTAAAATATTGTTGTGTGATCGTGACTTTAAGTAATGTCTACAAGTTACAAATTTTTGTACGAATGTGGTTAATGTTAGAACGCGTAATACGTTCAAAACTTCATTTCTACTCCAGCACACACTATAAAGCCTTTCGTAACTGTAAAACGATGGCAGTATCTTGTATCTATGGTTCTACAATGTATCTGTGGAGCTTTCCAAAACTTGTGTTTGTTTGTTCCAGGTATGTACGCAGCCTTTGTGACCGGCTTGGGGTCACCTGTATAGTCCTGAAAGAAGCAGCCTTTCCACGCAGGTCGGTAGGTGTACAGTACGAAATATATCGCCGACAGAGAAGGCCGGCGCGCACCCTGGTGCAGTGGGCTCGTATAAAACCCGGAGGGCAGACCCGGAAATGGAGTCCTCTTGTATTCGCTGCTGTGCAGTGCGTATGTTACGCAGTCTTCTTTCTGAGTCAGCTGAAATCGAGAAGCAGAGTGCGAAATGACGACGCAGCGTTTCATAGTCGTTTACTTCCCTCTACACAACGTCGGCGCTGAATTTTCATAACGTGAAGATTAGTATCAGAGGATTTGTTGCGACAATGAACGTACGGAACTATAAAAAATTCTGCTGTCGCTACTTTCTGCCGGTGTTCTAATCATTCAGACGTATCGAGTTGTATAAGGCGACTAAATATTGGGTGTATATAGCCTTCCTTCTACATCTACATCTACATACATACTCCGCAATCCACCATACGGTGCGTGGTGGAGGGTACCTCGTACCACAACTAGCATCTTCTCTCCCTGTTCCACTCCCAAACAGAACGAGGGAAAAATGACTGCCTATATGCCTCTGTACGAGCCCTAATCTCTCTTATCTTATCTTTGTGATCTTTCCGCGAAATATAAGTTGGCGGCAGTAAAACTGTACTGCAGTCAGCCTCAAATGCTGGTTCTCTAAATTTCCTCAGTAGCGATTCACGAAAAGAACGCCTCCTTTCCTCTAGAGACTCCCACCCGAGTTCCTGAAGCATTTCCGTAGCACTCGCGTGATGATCAAACCTACCAGTGACAAATCTAGCAGCCCGCCTCTGAATTGTTTCTATGTCCTCCCTCAATCCGACCTGATAGGGATCCCAAACGCTCGAGCAGCACTCAAGAATAGGTCGTATTAGTGTTTTATAAGCGGTCTCCTTTACAGATGAACCACATCCTCCCAAAATTCTACCAATGAACCGAAGACGACTATCCGCCTTCCCCACAATTGCCATTACGTGCTTGTCCCACTTCATGTCGCTCTGCAACGTTACACCCAAATATTTAATTGACGTGACTGTGTCAAGCGCTACACTACCAATGGAGTATTCAAACACCACGGGATTCTTTGTCCTATTCATCCGCATTAATTAACATTTATCTATATTTAGAGTTAGCTGCCATTCTTTCCACCAATCACAAATCCTGTCCAAGTCATCTTGTATCCTCCTACAGTCACTCAACGACGACACCCTCCCGTACACCACAGCATCATCAGCAAACAGCCGCACATTGCTATCCACCTTATCCAAAAGATCATTTATGTACATAGACTCTTTTATAGCTTGGACACAAGTAATGTAGTGTCAACGGCTATGCGCGAACGGTATTTGAGGAGAACACGTCCGAATACCTCTCCCCATTCGCTTTCGCCCTTCTTCATGACGTAGTATTCGACGAGATGTTAAACAGCAGTGTTCCTTACCGCCTTCCAATAGAGAGTAACATTAAAATTACACCGTTTTTACCATCCTGGTTCATTTTTCCGAAGACAGCTACGGCGAGTCTCCTTGCAGTGTTGACTATAACGCATGGTTTGAATTTCTCCCGGTTCCCAACTTCCTACCTAACAAAACCAGCAAGATATTCCCTCCTTCACCGTTATTTCGCTGAAGTGTGTGTCTCCCTTAACCACATTTGCCCTCCGATCCTTTTACCGATAAGGCGAGGAGCCTCTCTTCTGTGGAAAGTCTGGTTCTGCGCTGCGCTGCGTCACCGGAAAACCCCGGCCAAGCCGGGCCTCTCACCACACCACACCAGATCGATGCCATTTACCGCATGCTTCTCCCGATATCTGTCTTCTTGTTCGACAGGCCACCCAATAAACTGACAACGTCTGTCGCCGGAGCGTCTCTCTCGTCAAAATGGTCTGCCATTCACATGTGGACAAGAGATTTAGCAGAGAAATCGTTTACGTGCTATGAGTCAGTTCAGTTTCACGTATACATTTCGCTGAAGTTGAGAGGTCCTATGCTCTCGTTATTTTTTGTCTTCCACGACTTCATTGTTTTAGATTATATTAATTGCTTTTATAAACAGATTGTTACCCAACTTGAGTATTTTCCAGAGTTGCATGCAGTCACATCGTCAAGAGGTGACGACACGACACAAATTTTAAAAGCACGTACAATTGTGTAGAAGAAGTGATCGAGCAAAATGTCGATTGAAAAGAATTATGACTTGTTCAATTCGTAAAAATGAATGTTAACTTCGAGTATGTTACCGAGGAGAGATAAAGACAGGACGAAAGCAAAATGATTTTACTTAGATATAGAAATATTTATCCGACTTAGGAAATATTAGCATTAGTAAGTTACAAATGATCGTCAATACAGAGATTTTCGTTAGAATTTTACCTGAACTACGCCTTCGCGCACGCAGGGATATCACTGCGAGACGAAAGTTATGGTAAAATTTCCCCAGGGTCTGACAACCTAACATCATACAGTGAATCCTTCAGAAATTTATGAAAAAAGCAAGATTCCTGCTGTTTAACACTTGATTTTTTATTTTTTATTTTTTTTTTATTTTTTTTTTTTTTTTTTTTTTTTTTTTTTTTTTTTTTTTTGCTTAGTACGATCCATCGGCTGTGTAACCATTCTCAAATAACTTCATACGAGTCAGTAAAACATAGAGTATATATTACAAAGCAACCATTAGTAACAGTCACCAGAATAACGCCAGACTAAAAGCAGAATAAAAAGAGTACTTACAATGTTTAACCTGTTAACTACATATGTTTTCGTGTAGTCATTTTCATGGGCTGTCCGCGGCTGGCCTTGTGTACAGTAAGATAAATAAAAATTAGACACTGTGTGAGTACAAGTAAAATAGAAAGTAAGCGTTGTTTGAAAACATCGTATAATAAAATGTTTTGCCACATTACCGGCAGTAAAAGTTGTAACCATGATACTTGGTGCAGTGAAAACAGTAGCGCACAACGACACCATTTCAAGTGAATTGTGCGCACTGACACCTCGTGGCAAACAAGTTAACGATAACCTTTGCGGACAGGCACCTCTCTGTGTGTGGTCTGTGCTGTCTAAGATATTAAAATGAACGATGCGAAAGGAGAGGAAGAAGGATTATTTTCTCTTATTTTGTGTACAGGGATCTTAACCGATACTTTTGAAGTGTAATTTTTTTCTTCGTAGTTTTGACATTTTATCCAGAGGTTCTCTTTCACTTGCTGTGTTAAAGAAGTGTGTAGGCGCACGAATGTGATCTTGACCTGTACTTTTATTACATTCAATATGAACTAGAATGTCACGAATATAGTGTCACAGAAGTAAAGAAGAAGAAATTATCTTAACAATTATTACTTCAGTTTATTGTAGTAAACTGCGGATAACAATGTTACATAAATGTTAGTATTGGAAAATTTGTATTTCGATAGTATCGATTACGATAATTGTACGCAGAATAAAGAGAAAATTGTCCTTCCTTCGTCTCCTAACATTTATATTAATATCTTAGATAGCACAGACCACACATCGATCTCACCTGTCGACATGTTTATCTTTGCCTTATTTGCGAAGAGGTGTTGCTGCACACAGCTCTAGGGCACCCTCACGAAAGTCTGTTTTTATTTTGATGACAAAAACCAATGACTGCTCTGTATTTTGTATTCTAATTATGTGTTTCTGATATGATATATACGCAGTTGATTTAGAATGACTACACATAAATGGTTCAAATGGCTCTAAGCACTATGGGATTTAACATCTGGTGTCATTAGTCCCATAGAACTACTTAAACATAACTAACCTAAGGACATCACACACATCCATGCCCGAGGCAGGATTCGAACCTGCGATTGTAGCAGCAGCGCGGCTCTGGACTGAAGCCCCTAGAACCGCTCGGTCACAACGGCCGGCAATTGCTACACAGCCGAAACGCTAAATGAACGTAGTACCTGTACGCAAAATAAAAATAAAATGGAAATAAATAACAGTGATTGTAGAAAGTTTATCGCGGCTGTGGACCCTGCTGTAACAAAATCCTACAGAAATTTATGTAAAAATGGCCCAGTTAAATTGTTCACAAAAGGCAGTTCTTGGTCAGTCGACTGTCGTGTTCTCGATAAAAGTCTTGTTGTAGGAGCCTGGGAGAACCTTCCCCCTTAACCTTTTAGCTAGGCTTCCGACAACGTTCAGTAGGTGCCAGATATTGCGAATAAGGCAATTGTAAAATTTTGCACTTGTGCCTGAACAAAGAGTTACAGTTTTTCAAAGAGTATAAGCAAGCGCTTTGTCGTGCTGGGGTCGTATACCTTTTATAGTCAGTCCATGCCCCTTCTGTGTGATCTCAGAACCCATCCAGATTACAAGACTTTGGTAATAGTGCACCATAGTTTGTTGAAATGATAACTCAACAATCCAAAAGCACAAATAGTATAACGTTTTCGAAAGTGAACGGCGTCTTTGTCTTCTATGCTGAGGAGAAATCTGTGCGTTTTCAGTGTTTGTTCCTATACTTCGTTTCTGCGTCATAGTGGTGAACCAGCAATGTCCATTGTGATCACATGACTGAAATCTCGTCTTCCTTGTCGTTGGGCGTTCCCAGCATTTTCGTTGCAGATGTCGTGCGCTGCTCTCTTTGAATGAGCTTCAACCAACGAGGGAGCAAGTGGGATGCCATTTTGACAATTGTTTGGACGGCTGATGCCTCCGTCATAGAACACCAAAACCTTTCACTTTTGCGACGATCTTCGGTTCCTGTATCAGATGATCTGCCACATCCAGGCGCGTCTTTCGGATCTCTGTGACCAGACTCGTTTTCAGTGGTATATGCTGACTTATTAACGTCTTACACCAAAAGCATCTCTTCGTGGGGAACGGCCATGTTACTCATCGAAGCAACCATCTTGCTTCTTTTTCCTACATTTTTTATTTAGCGTATCACATTACGAAACATTTTTTGTTTAAAAATACATATAAGTTAAACGAAATTCACAGCATTTACAAAGCGCAGACGGTGAGAGACATATCCATTTGCTGAATATATTAAATAGAGGTCATTGTTGCCACCTGGAACTCATCCGGCTTGCCAAGAAGGTTCGTTTTGTGCACGCGCATATAATATGCTGAATAGTTTGTCGTTCTCCACCACAACCACAGGTGGGAGATGTTGTTAATCCTCAATTGAACATTGAGTCAAGGTATCTTCTACTATCTGTCCTTACTCTCTTAAGCGCAGAACAGATCTTGCGGTGGTCTTCGGAACCTGGTGACCTGGTAGAGATGCAGGGCATCTTAAGTTGTTCTCGGGTAGCATCGTTCTGCCGTATTTCTGTCCATCGATCTGTTGTTGTCACTCCGTTGTCCACCAAACATTTTCATCTTGAATGAGATTTTCACTCTGCAGCGGAGTTTGCGTTGATATGAAACTTCCTGGCAGATTAAGACTGCGTGCCGGACCGAGACTCGAACTCGGGACCTTTGCCTTTCGCGGGCAAGTGCTCTACCAATTGAGCTACCCTGGAAACGAGATACTGGCAGAAGTAGGGCCGTGAGGACGGGGCGTGAGTCGTGCTTGGGTAGCTCAGTTGGTAGAACACTTGCCCGCGAAAGGCAATGGTCCCGAGTTCGAGTCTCGGTCCGGCACACTGTTTTAATCTGCCAGGAAGTTTCATTTCGCATCTTGTAAAATGACAGGAGCAGAGTCTGCTTTTATTGAGTGCAGGAAGGTCGTCATGTACAGGGAGATAAGGGTCGGCTGCTGTTTTTGTAAACTCCCACTATTTGCCACAGCAGTTCCGCCAAGCGACACCTATCAGAAAGAACTGTCTAATAACACGAAAACCTGGAATTCCAAGGCATTCGCAAGTATTTTAATATTAACTTTCTTACCAGAATATTGAGTCAAAGGTGTGATGTAGTTTGGAACTGGAAAAACGTGATTCATATTTTTATGCCCATGTTTTGGCCTTTGAGTGTCAATTTTATTTAATCACCACGACTGTTCTTTCTATTGCAGAAGTACAAAATTTCTTATGTGTGCACAGTCCACGATCCTTAAACAACGTCTAGCATACTTACAAAATTCATTTCATAGTCAATACAGTTCAAGTAGTCGAATACAACAACCTACTGATTTGACTTGGGGTTATTACCTTGGAATCTAGTATGCCGTCGAGATGGTCGGAAAAGAATGTTAAAAAATGACTCGCCGTTGGGGATGGACGGACCGCAAGCTTATGTTGGATTAATGTGAGTCAAGAAACTGGACTTGGCAGTATTCAAAGCAACTCTGCCCGCATCCGCCTTGAATTGCTTGAGGAAACCACGGGAAAGCTCATGCAAGTTCTGTAGACAGGAGATGGACCCTCACGCCGACCGCTGACTGTTGGGGTGTCTTAGTAGCGCGTGACCTCTCTAGATAGTCGGTGATGGACTGTAGGGAGTCCGGCGACGAAATTAAATGATTGGGCGGTGCGCGTTGTCCCTGCTCTGACACTGCTGTACAGTAGGGTCTAAACTTTTCATCAACCCTTCTAACCTGCACCTTTATCATATTGGGTTGAAATCCCCATCCATTCTCGTGCGCGCTGATATTGTCTCTTGTGTTTTTTTTTGGTTTGCGTGGGTAGTGGGGTGACTTCACCTTGAATTTAGAACTCACGATCCCTTGTTAAATACCACCATTTGAGCGTTCCGTCACGGAACATAACTGGTGTTATGCAAATGAAGGATCTCGCGCGTGCCACCGCAGCAAAATCTTCTCTGGTTTCTCAACGCGTCATCCCGCAGCGTGTTCCGGAAGGCACGTACTTCCTTCCACCTTGGTGCGAAGTCTGGCAGTCCGCTTCGTTATGCCTGAGGCGCGCTCTTCAATCCCCGCAACAGCCGCTCCGCAACCATCGGACAGACCACACGTCCTCCCTCCCCCACCCCCCACCCAGACCCTGTTTACGTGGCCGGTATTTATTATTGTCTTCCTATTGCTCAGAAAGCTTACATTGTTATGCACGAGTGTTTTTGGAATCTGGAGTTTGTTCAGTTTTTTCCTCTTAAGATTGACAAGACCGCGTTGTATACTTCAGTCAAGTTTGTGAATGCAGCTATCATATTTGTATAATTATTCTGAGAGAAATTTAGCTGTTTGCCAATAACTAATCGTAAAAGGATTTCAACTGTCCCTCTTTCTTTTCGAAATCCAATTTCCGGTAATAGTTTCTTCTTCTCACACCGCTATTTTAAGCGTCGCTTAATAATGTTTTCCATTACCATGACCGAACGCGGCAGTAAAGTGATAGGCCAATATGACTCGGGTTATCACTTCACTTTCTCGATTTGTGGATGGCGACTTGACATGTTTTTAGCGAGTCGGTTTTGATCTTTTGTGTCCATACAGTATTGTAAGTCGTGAGCAGCAGCAGTTGTCGATTGTCTGAAATGTGTCGTAGCATTGGGCAGTCAGTATAATTCGGGCCAGGTGCAGTATCCTTCCCTTGGGGGACCGCAGCCTGTATTTCTTCCAGAGAAAAGGAATGTGTATTGACACTGCTGTCCTTTTGTATTCCGCGTCGTCTTCCCTGCCCTTTACATCAGGTGGAGCTGTCATGCACAAGAACGACCGTAAAAGTTCGTCGAATGATGGATGTGTGTGCATGTCCATTGTCAGACCGTTTATAACGTTCCTCATTACAATAGAACTGAAATTCCTTCATTATTCACTTCGCAACAATAAACGGACTGACAGTGCAGCAGTAGCCACATAATACACTGCTGTAGCATTTGGAAACATAAGTCTTATAGTTTCTGACAGTCAGAAGTAAGGAGGCCAGCGAACAAGTGAGTTAAGAGTTAAGTGTAGTGCACACGTTTTAACTTGGTCGATTTTGAAAGAGGATATAGGACGTGGGTAAAGGCTAGGCAGATGAGTGTTGCAGAGGCAGCATATTTTGTTACAAGGTCTACCATCAGTGTCGGTAGATTGTTTCTGAAGAAGAGTTTTAGCTAGCACTAGCGATGCATTCAGAGTAGCTTCACCGTTCTATGAAAAAAGATTTTTAGAAATAAGCAGCAGAAATTGTGTCTTTGACTCATTAGTTCCTTGATTATTAAAAATATCATTTTTATTTATCATCACTTTAAAAGTAAAACTGTTTAAAGAAAATTCGTTTTCGTTCTGAAGTTCTGTTGCGCGCTAATGTTGATAATGATGGAAGGGTGGGGTGTCCTAGCTATCGGATGTCTGATTTCACTAAGGGGCAACGGAGTCAGAAACACTCGGAACCACTGAGGTAAAGAAACCGTCGTGCTGTTCGCTTAAACTCAACGTGACGCTCTGCGCTGTGGCTCATGGGAGCGACCATAAAGGCGCCTCCATTTCTCAGTCGTTGGTCCCATCAGCAACCACGCCGCGTGTCAACTTGAGTTTGCGGACAGTAAGGGCAGCAGCGACGAATGATGAATCATTCTTGTGGCGGTTCGGGCCACATATAGGGATTACCACTTGTAAGGGATACAGGACCCGTCACTCACCGATTACACAGCCCACAAACGGTCTATAAATGTCGATTCTCGGGCTCGAAGCATCGAGAGCGCTTTAACAGCGGCTTGTTGCTCAGTTGTTAAAAAAATCGCCGAAAGAAGCCAGTGGCAGGGGTCGAAGTAGCGCTTGAAGGTCTCGGCGTCAATAAGGACAAATCTTCAACAAAGAGCAATAGTTAGCTTATTATCTTTCCTTCGTGGGGGACCGCAGTTACATAGAATTTTTTGAAAGAAATTTCCGCAGTTTGACTGTTGTTTGTTCATCCATGTTACGCAATCATGATTTCGGATTTGTAATCATGAAATGTTAAAACATGTCTCATCTCTCTATAATAGGCGGCCGTTGTGGCCGAGCGGTTCTAGGCGCTTTACTCCGGAACCGCGGGACTGCTACGGTCGCAGGTTCGAATCCTGCCTCGGGCATGGATGTGTGTGATGTCCTTAGGTTAGTTAGGTTTAAGAGTTCTAAGTTCTAGGGGACTGATGACTTCAGGTGTTGAGTCCCATAGTGCTCAGAGCCATTTCAACCATTTTTTTTCTCTCTCTGTAACATGTTATGCTCCAAAGACCAGAAATATGTTTTCGATGAATGTCACAGACAGGTCAGACATATTTTAACATTTCAACATGCATTCTAGAATGATTGCAAAGCAGCAGTCATGATTGTGTAAGATAAATGAAAAGTTAAAAATCAAATGGCGGGAATTTCTTTAAAAAATAGTTTCGTAATTGGCGAGAAAGTGTATTTTCTGTTGAAAGTGAATAAAAAAGAGAACTGTATGAATAGCATGTGGAAGGGAGTTATGGCAATGTTCGCACCAACCGCACCGAGAAATGGTGGACTGCACTATTGATTGTATTATACTGTTGGAAATATATGTGTTCATCAGAGTGGCGTATGGCAATTAGTATTTCAATCAATAGTTCGGCTGTGTCGAAATTAACTGTGGGTAATTTGTAACACAGAGAGATCACTGTCTCATATTGTGTGTCTAAAGGGAATACATTTATGTCTGTACTGCAAATTCAGCAATGACTGTGACCGCAAGGAATTCCATTTTAGTGCGCAGACATAGTGTCGTTGTAGTGTGATTCTTGCTAAGCTGGTTATGCTTATCCGTTAGCCCTCATCAAAAACAAAATTTAGGGAGAATTGCTGCTGTATTGCGTTCGCAAGGTGGCCAGTCACAGGACTGGGCAAGTGCTCACAATGTCTTAGTTCAGCACTGTAGCTTCCATTGAAGGTTTGCCAGCAACATTGAGTGCAGACCTCCTACCCAGGTTAGCGAGATTCGGTGTACCTCGCATTTCAATTGCCTTATTAATAATACTGTCCCAGAAACCACTCGATGGCCAGGTGACAGACGTCTTTTCGAAATCGAAAGTGTGTGTCTCCAGTAAGCTGCGATGGAGCCGTGTTGATTTCCCTTTCTGGCTGAGTGTGAAATCTTATGGGACTTAACTGCTAAGGTCTTCAGTCCCTAAGCTTACACACTACTTAACCTAAATTATCCTAAGGAAAAAAATACATACACCCATGCCCGAGGGAGGACTCGAACCTCCGCCGGGACCAGCCGCGCAGTCCATGACTGCAGCGCCTGGGACCGCTCGGCTAATCCCGCGCGGCTCTGGCTGATTCTTACGTTGCGTACGTGCTCAGAGCAATGTTTGGAGTCGCAGCGCTGTGTCCAATGTATGACTTACCTTACTCGCAAGATACGTTCGGAGGCTTAGGTTAACGTCACAATGCCCATAAGTTTTTTGTTTTGGCAGGTGATCGGAAAAAGTGTGTGATATCTGTCTTATTTAGATGTGTCCGTTCTCGCGAAGGCTACGGCAGCATACGGCAGGTAGGAGATTCTGCTATCTGCATCTTTGCTCTTGATTCTGCGTCTCTGTATCTTCTGTGCCTTCCTAATATCTTTTCTCCTATAACAGTTGGAGGCAAAAATGTTTTCCAGATGATACAGCTCCATCGATAGGTTCCTGCCACATGAAAGTGTTCGTCCTATGTATCAAACATCGTTGGACGAACGACGGGTTTCCATCACTGAGGTGATACAAAAAGCTTTTATGATGATGCAGGAAAATAAGATACTACAACCGGTCAGTGCATTTTACTTTAATGCAACGCAATGCACACCAGAGCCTACGCTATTGACGGGAACAACTGAATGGAGAGGGTCGCATAATTTAGTTTTTGGAAAACAATGGACATACTGGTTGCATTACTGATTCATTCTTTTGAGTGAAGCTACTCTTTGGGAACAACCGAATGAAAACAGTCGTTTCAGTGGCTTATAGTTGAACGTATTGGGTAGATTATTATTCGTCCAGTCCTTTTGAGTGAAACTGGTCTTTGGGGGCAACCGAATGTGAAGAGCCAATACAGTCCGTTATAGTTTTGCATATTGGCTGAATTATTCATGTTTGCTTTTCAACTCAAACCAGTCTGTACTCTTTCTCTCGGCGCTGCCGGCCAATTTGAGTGTAGTTTTTAGGCGGTTTCCCCACACTCGTGTAGGAGAATGCTGGGCTGGTTAACCATCCTAAGAGATTTTTCGCAACGAATTCTTCCTAAAAAGCCAGTGATTAGATTACGAGCCGTTAAAAACATGTTTCTTTAACAGAGTTTGTCCGTAAAATAAATAGACTCGCCGCCGAACAGCGCTTCAGTCGCCAGCAGTTCGCTGGGTGGGGTAGGGTTTGTGTAAGAAGTCCACGCTCAGCAACGCACCGCACCGACAGGCAGTCGCGTCCGGGCTATGGCGCAGTGAGGATCGCGCGTGGCACAAAAGCTGTTTTTCGGTTTTTGTCAAGGCAGAAAACCTGAAAAATTGAGAGTTCTCTGGAGCAGCCCTACACTATTAAATTTTACATCTGAGAAACGCTGCCTGTGAGACGCTTGCCTCGCTTAAGCAGGCTTACTAAGACTAGACCCTGTCAAGGGGCCAGGTTTTCCAGCGGTTCAGTGGGTTCAAGAAGGGACCGAAGACCGTTGAAAATCTGGGGTCATCTGAACGCCCTCCAATGACTGATTTAGACGAAAATGTGACCAAACCGACAAAAATACAAAGAATTTGCACCTCTGGAACAAACCACCAACCCCCAACGCCATTTTCTACAAAGAAGTCGTTGCGTGCCTGCAAAGAGACGTCAGACGGAAGTGATAGGAGATCATTGGAAACATCATCACGACAACGCTCTAACCCACACCACCTTCATTGTGACCACCTACCTGGCCCAGATAGAGGTTCCAACCTTGAACCCAGGGAGCCCTCGCCTCGTGCGAATTGTGTTGGCCACCGTGTATCTATGCCCAAGGAGATTATTGTGAAGAATTTTAACAAAGTATATCGGTGGGATCAATAAATTCTTTTTACTACACCCAGTCTCACTACTTTACGGACAAAGCCTGTTTTCTGTCCACATCACCTCGCGTTTACCATAAGAGACCTGTCAGTGATGGGTGCAAACCGGTGGGAAGAAAGATACATAACTTCAGTTAATTTAAATTAAAAGTAATTGTTCATTTATTTAAACAAATTTACAATATCATCATTTTCTTTTGGGCCTTTGTCCCACTTCAACATGGTGTCGGCCCTAGTTAGTTTGGATTTGGCTATGTTAATCAGAGGGTGTCCAGATGCTCTTCCTGTCGCCACCTCAACTGTTAGCGTCTAGTGGAAGCCATGAAATAGTGCGAACCATTCAAATGTCTGCAAGTCAAGTAACTGAGGTGGGACGTGGGGACCAGCTTGGTATTCACCTAGTGGGCTGTGGAAAACCACCTAAAAACCATATGCAGGCTGGCCGGCACACCGGCCCTCGTCGTTAATCCGCCAGGCGGATTCGATCCGGGGCCGGCGCGCCTAGTCGAGTCCAGGAACCAAGGCATTAGCGCTCTTGGCTAACCTGGTGGGTGAACAAATTTACAATATAGCACTATTTTTAGACTTTCAATACCGTCCAAATACTTGTATTTAATGCCAGAAGTGCGAGAAATACGTATTTACGGAAATAAATACATAAATTTTGAAAATAAAATTCGTTAGAGAGTCGAACTTTTTATTTACCTCAGCTTGGAAGAAGATATGTTCTCTGTCTCCAAAATAGTTGGCAACCTTAGTAATACCTCTTGTATATTCGAAACTATGAACAAGTATGTAAGTAAAATGCGCCCAGATATTGAGTGAAAACATCCATATAGCTGGTGTGGCTATTATAATCTGTTTTGAACATCGCCTGCTCCTGTTTCCATCAGTGTGACTTAATTGCTATATTTCATAAAGACAATCTGCATACATTCAATGTGAAACGTCCCCTTGGAAAAATTATACAAGACTTTGCTTAAACTGACACACAATAGTTCTTTTAGCACAATGCAATCTGACTTTCAGTAATCCCTACAAAAGAATGGCCCTGACTAACATTAACCTATACCTTTCACAAATCACTTACCTCACCAAAAATCTTCGTCACTCGAACTACTGCAATACAGCGAGCGCCACTACTGCCAGCTAAATAAAAGATTCAAACTACAGAAGGCACTAACTACTGATAGGCATAGTTAGCGAAAGAAAGATTTTAATAGAGAACAAATAATGTATTTACCTTAATAGTCATAGTATATATAGCAGTTCATTACATCCAGTCTTACAAAAATCAAAACTCCGCTATCTCTCTCCCCACATCCACCACTGCTGGCGGCTCACCCCCAACTGCGCAACGCTACGCGCTGTTAACATCCAGCTGCCCAACACTACAATGGCGAGTATTACAACAATGCCAACCAGCCACTGACTGCACACAGCACAGCCAGTGATTTTTCATACAGAGCGCCATGTGGCGTTACCAATAAAAAAACCTAAACAGCCAACTTACAAATGTAGTAGTGGATTTTAGAAAAGTTTGAGAGCATTCTTTCATTAAGAAATACACTAGCTGTTTTTTGAGGTAACATTATCGCTATTTATCTCAACAAAGAGCTTGGTAAGGTACGAATGTGTGTGGAGATGATGTCAGTGCAGGAATTTTCGGCCGATAAGCGATGAGATGCTCTCCCGCACGGACCCTGTTGAGCACAACAGGTGAACAAAAAGACTCGGCTATCATCACCCTCTGTCAACGTCAGATGCGGGAGCTGTCGACTGTGGTGGACAGTCGGCTGGTTGGTGCAGCGCGGAGCCGCCAGGAGGCAGCAGCACTGACCGGGGGGTTCCCCGCTATCTCTGGTCGCAGCCACAATGACACCCCCGCTCCCCCCTGACCGCCCGGCAACGCTAATGCCAGCGAGCTGCGACGACCGGTCGATATTGGCTGCTCTGATACGGCCCAGTCGAGTCGGCTCTCAAATTTCTGAATAGCGTCGCCCGCCCCGCTCGCGGAGGAGGCCGGCCGGTTGTAATTGGTTCCTAGCGTCCCGCGGGGACATTGCGTCTGCGGCAACAACAGACGTCCGTTGTTGGCGGCACGAGGCAGCCAACTGGGCGGCCGCAGGCGGACGTTTTGTAGCGAACGCACTATGTGATAAGCGACTGGAGTTACTAGCATCGGCGTGGTGTTACGCAGTAACATGAAAGAAGTGCAGAAGTTATGCAGTTGTTCTACGAAGCAAGAAAAACCTGCACCGGAGCACAACATGGGTCTCTGGGAACCGAAGAGGTTCATAAAAAGGCACATTACTTGAGATGCGCCTAATGCCTTCATTGAAGAACATTCCACTTGTGCGTCGATTTATATTAATTATTTGTCATTATTTATTGCTCCAAATAGAGCAGACGGTAACCTATTGTCGTTTGTAATATATATTACTGTATAATTTATTTGGTAACTATTTCCTGAGGAATAACAATTTATAACTAATTCATTAATTACTAAGATAACTACTTACTAACAAAATTTATCAACATGCCAATTACAAACAAAAATCTTGGTCAGTTTACTTTCAAATATTTCTTTTCTCGGTCAGTTTCGGTTGAAAAAATGGGGTACTCGCCGTGGGACATGAGGAATTTCAGCTTTTTAGCCCCTACAGTTTCACGAAGTTCCTGCAGGTGGCAGCATCATATGTAGCCTTCAAAGTGGCGTCTGTAACGAGGTGCGTTTCAAGGAGAGAGCTGTCGCTGAGTTTCTTTTGGCGAAAAACCAGAGCATCGCAGATACAGAGGCGCCTGCAGAATGTCTACGGAGACCTAGTAGTGAACAAAGCCGCAACGAGCCTTTGGGCGATGCGTCTGTCATCACCGCAACGAGGTCGCCCAAACCTGCTCGATCTCATGGATGCCAGTTGGCTGCACACAGCTTTGACTCCCGCGATGTTGGAACGTGCGGACACTCTCATTCGAGGTGATCGACGTATCACAGTCAAACACATCACTGCTCAACTGGCCTTCTCTAGTGCTGGCCCACTCGTTCCCCAGTTGGAGTACTCAAATGTCTGTGCTCACTGTGTTCCTTGCGCCGAAAAACCATAAAAAGCAACTGTGCGAAATTGCTTGCGCATTACGAGGCTGATCGTGGCAGACAGAACAACATGGGTTCACCGCTTCGAACCGGAAACAAAACGGAAATTCATGGAGTGGCGTCACACAACAACTCCTCTGAAGAAAAAGATCAAAGCCGGCAAGGTCAAGGTGACGGTCTTCTGGGACCTTGAAGGGATTATTCTGTTTCAAGTCCTCCCTCATGGTGTAACGATCATTTCTGAAGTTTATTGTGCTACCGTCGGTAAACTGAAAAAAAAAGTGTGTGAAATCTTATGGGACTTAACTGCTAAGGTCATCAGTCTCTAAGCTTACACACTACTTAACCTAAATTATCCTAAGGACAAACACACACACACCCATGCCCGAGGGAGGACTCGAACCTCCGCCGGGACCAGCCGTACAGACCATGACTGCAGCGCCATAGACCTCTCGGCTAATCGGGAAACTGAAGAAAGGAGTTCTGTGTCTTTGTCACCACAAAAATGCAAACGAATTTCTCCTTTTCCATGACAACGCATGGCCTCGCACAAGTCTGCGTACCCACGAGTAGTTTACAAAACTTCGTTTGACCTCTCTCATCCACCCTACCGCCCGGATGTTTAGGCAGCAAGGCGTTGGCTGCAACGTCGACGTCGACCGGTAAAAATGGTTCAAATGGCCCTGAGCACGGTGGGACTTAACTTCTGAGGTCATCAGTCCCCTAGAACTTAGAACTACGTAAACTTGACTAACCTAAGGACATCACACACATCCATGCCCGAGGCAGGACTCGATCCTGCGACGGTAGCGGTCGCGTGGTTCCAGACTGAAGCGCCTAGAATCGCTCGCCCACTCCGGCCGGCCGTCGACCAGTAAAGTGGTGCCATATGCGCACAGAGGCCGTCACAGTAAGATGGTGTAAGGCCGGCGCACTGAACGGAGATTAAGCTGAAAATTAATTTCTAGCAGCCAAAAGAGTGGGAAATAATATGGTGTATTGGGATCCCGAGTAAAACCAATCTGCTTTCAGAAAAAAATACATACGTACATACAGCTAGGTTTTCCGTCTTCCGGCACAAGGTGTTTCTGGAATCCAGAAGGCTTTAACCAGGCCAAACAACTCAAATCCGTTAACGTCTGCAGTTTATAAGCAGTTTCTGCTGCTCGGCAGTATGCCTACCTCTTACCGCCGCCTTCACTACATCTACTTCTCTGCTAAGGAAACATGGGGCATTAACGGCTTTTGCCCAGTCTTGTCCCTGCTTACTGAGCTCATCACTTACACACCGATGAGAACCGAGCGAGATGCCGCAGTGGCTAGCACATTAGGCTCACATTCGGGAGGATGACGGTTCAAACCCACGACGGCTATATTGATTTAGCTCTTCCCTGATTCCCCTAATTTCCCTAAATCGCTTCAGGCAAATGCCGGGATGGTTTCTGTGCAAGTGCACAGCCTACTTCCTCCCACATCCTTCCCTAATCAGATGTGATCTATGACCTCGCTTTTTGATCCCCTCCCCCGAATCAACCAACCAAACCGATCAGCAAAATAATTATGGCCACCAGCTTAGTACTCCACCTTTGGAACGCAATGCACCAACGATTCTGAGTAGCAGGGCTTTAACAAGTCTTCGGTAGCTTTTCGGAGGTGTGTAACAGCTGGTATCTGCCTCACACCTCTTACTTTTTCTGTGAATTACAGGCCGCTGGTTTGAGGGCGCGTAGCAGGTACCCAATAGCGCCCCAGATGTGTTCCATCGGGTTCACATCAGACGGAGACGGTGGGCAAGACATCGAGTTCACTGTCCTGCTCCCACTGTAGGACGATTTTGATCTTGTGACACAGGCAATTATCCTGCTGGAAGATGCCACAGCCATCAACGAATATATCAAGCGTGATGGGACGCTTTGCCTGGACGATGGCGTACCCAGTCACGATCATCGACCCAGTGTTAACAAGAAAAGTGATTCATTGGTCACACATTACTTTTTCACTCATTCGCATTGATCCATAGTGCAATCTTCATGATGGCATGCCCACAACAGCTGTAACTGACAGTAATGTTGGGTCAAGAAAGGAACACGCAGGGGTCTTCTGATGGGAGCAGTATGTTCAGTAATGTGTACTGAAAGGTGCGCTGCGAAATACTTGTGCCTTTACTTTGTCGCCGTACGTAATACAGATCGCCGCCTATCCTGGTTTCCAGAGCGAGCAAGCCTCCGACATCCACTTTCTGTGATGAGGTTTCGACGCCCAACACCTTGTCACCCACTGGCGGTTTCATTGCCCTTCATTCAATTACTATAGATGCCAACAACAGAAGCACGCGAACCGCCAATCAAATTAAATGTTTACAGATGCTTGTTCCCAGGCATCGGGCCATAAGAGTCTGTCCTCTGTCAAAGTTGCTCATGGCAGTGGGTTTCCCCAGTTGCAGCCCGTATCGTAGCCAGAGTGATTCCCCTGTCGTCTCTTCTCCGCTTATGCAGGATGAATCAGCAAAAACTTGGGCCGCAAATACTGCGAAATGGAAAGCGCTATCGATGTGCGATTCTCACCGAATGGATTGGTATTGATGGGCTCGTATTCTTAACCAGTAATAAGATTGTAATGATACATAGTGTACTTTTTGTGCAAACATACACACAATGACTATTGACATTAACAAACTAAAAGTGGGGTACATTAGAGTGTCAGTGGTGTTCGTTGCAGGATTCTTGTGCGAGTCGTTTACGAATATCGTCTTTTGAAAAGCTTCCACACCGATACTTGTTTGTGGCATTCAACCTGTGTAGCTGCTAGGTACGATGTTGTTATGGTTGTTTACAGCGTACTTGCGTGTTCCTTGATTTCACTACGACTCGCCAGTCGGTGTGTGACACTTCAAGCAGGAGGTCGTGAGTGGACAATGGGCTTTACCAATGCAGAAAAAGCCGACATATGTCGAGAGTGTAGGAAGAGTGCAGTTCGTTCTTGTACGGTGTTTCCAATAGACATCAACCATCTCGGCAGTTATTTATCATCCTAAAATTAAAGCAATGACAGTCCTCAGTCGCAAAAATGTAGTCCTTTAACCTAGGTTTCGGCAACTGCTAAGAGTGTCTTCATCAGAAGTAAAACACTCAACTGGCTTATAAGTACAAAATGTTAGTAAAGTGTAAGTCCTGAGTAGCAGTACAAAAAAGAAACAGTACTTACATGTCACGTATAAAATAAATATGTTTGATGCTAGCGTAGCTCGACACGTGTGAGCAGCCTATAGTGGCTTGCCTTCTATGTTTTCTGTTTTAAAATGATGTGAGTATAGCTTTTACGCTTGATATTTATTTTATACGTGACATGTAAATACTGTTTCTTTTTTGTTCTTACACTTTCAAAAATTTCCTTAAATTTTGTTCTTATGTTATAGGCCAGTTTGAATTCACACTTCTGATGAAGGCACTCTTAGTAGTTGCCGAAACCTAAGCTAAAAGACTTCATTTTTGCGACCGAGGGCTGATATTGCTTTAATTTTACTTCGTAAACGGTCGCTGACAACGCAGCCAAGGTTCAAAACAGTAATTTATCGTCCTTTTCTGCCAGTTACGTGAAAGTGGTAATGTCACATATAGATAACGTAATAGAAGCAAACAAGTGATGAGATAAAAGAGGGAAATTAATGTTCTTGCTGCTATTGCAGTTGATCCGCTCGTTAGCTCCCGCGCAATCGCACAAGGAAGTGGCATGAGGCATGCAAGATTCCTATACGTTCTTTATCGACTTAGATTCCATCCCTATCACATCTCTATACATCGAGAGCTGTATGGAAACGATTTAAGAGAATCGTGTTAACTTGTGTGCATGGGAATTACGACAGTATCCTTCAGGTTTGTCATGTACCCGCGAGGGTAGCCGAGAGCGCTAATGCGCTGCCTCGTCAACTCGGGTAGGCGCGGGGCCGCCCGGATCGAATCCGCCCCGGCGGATTAACGACGAGGGCCGGTCTGCTGCCCAGCCTGGATGTGGTTTTTCTGCGGTTTTCCATATACCGGTGAATACCGGGTTGGTCCCCACGTCCCGCCTCAGATACACGACTCGCAGACATTTGAAGACGTTTGCACTACTCCGTGGCTTACACTAGACGCAGACAGCTGGGGTACACTAATTCCGTCCGGGGGCGTGGGGGGGGGGGGGGGGGGGGTCAGGGTGGCCGTGGGAAGGGCATCCGGCCACCCTCTGCAACTAACACTGACAAATCAATAGTAACACGGCCAACCCCAAGTGCGACAAAGGCCCCAAGAAAGAAGGAAACTTCATGTGTATCATGTATCATCTTGTTTGGTGATGAAGCCACATTTACCTGTCGTGGCCAGGTAAGCACCAAACCTTGAACTACTGATCTGTCGACAATCTACGTACGTTGGCTTCGTCAGGCGGAACGTCAGGGTCCAGGGAGTGTAAACGTGTGGGGTGGGATAACGAACCATCAGCTCTTAGGCCCGTGTTTTGTACACAGAACACTTAACACGCACAAGTATCGCAGCGTCGTAATAGACCCTCTTCCACGGATGCTAGAAGCAATTCCTCTGCAGACTAGCAGGAACCTGTGGCTATCGAGTCCATAGTACACGAAGTACTACAGCTCGTTCTCACTAATTGTTTCAAAATCGTTGGATTGGATACAGAGGACCTGTACCTTGGCCGGCCCATTCCGTGGATTAGACGCCTGTATACTTTTTTTATGTAGAGAGAGCCGACAGGCGTTGTCTACAAGGACATAACAACTACATCCTATGATATGCAATGACGTATATTACTGCAGCCATGCGAGCGCGTGTGTAGCAGTCGTTCCGTACCAGACTGGAAGCATGTATTGCCTTTGCCGGTGGTCGTTTTGAACACAGCCCCTGATGGTCAGGTGTCTCGTTGTTGTTCAGAATCCACATAACAAGTGTACGTACTGTTCTTGTTATTTACTGTATGTTACCATAGGCATTTTTCAAGTTACGGTATGGGAAATTTTCAAAATACGGTATCACATAAACAACTCGTACTATAACTCTGCAATAAATACCACTGACTTTCTAATGCGCCCTACTTTTAGTTTGTTGACTTCAATAGGACCTTGCAAAGAATTTATGTTTGCACAAAAAATACATTGTATTGTAGCAATCTGCTTGTAACACGCCCGGGGCTACAAATGGCGAGGGTCCCTTAAACTGTTTTTCTTTCCGACCGTGCGCCCTGTCCACACCACGTACCTGCGAAATACATCTCTTGCTCTCCTGCGGTATTTAAAACGAAATATTTATATTGAAACGAAATATTTATATTTTCCAGGTTCAAATGGCTGTGAGCTCTATGGGACTTCTGAGGTCATCGGTCCCCTAGAACGTAGAACTACCTAAACCTAACTAACCTGAAGCTGCGACAGTAGCGGTCGCGCGGTTCCTGACTGATGGCCCTAGAACCGCTCGGCTACTTCGGCCGGCTATTATTCCTGGTTTTCAGAAGAGTAAAGATGAAAGGAAATAAGGAACTAAGCTAAACCTACTAAAACCAATAACTAAACCCATAATTAAAATTAAAGCATACATAAAGAGTATTTATTTATAATAATAAATGCCGGCCGCGGTGGCCGTGCGGTTCTAGGCGCTTCAGTCCGGAACCGCGGGACTGCTACGGTTGCAGGTTCGAATCCTTCCTCGGGCATGGATGTGTGTGATGTCCTTAGGTTAGTTACGTTTAAGTAGTTCTAAGTTCTAGGGGACTGATGACCTAAGATGTTAAGTCCCATAGTACCCAGAGCCATTTGAACCATTTTTATAATAATAAATAAATAATGTTTTAATTAACTAACAAATAATAATACATTAAACCCACTGTAGAGGCTGGAGAATGATGCCACGCCAGTCTGTCGTCAATCAGTGACCAGATCTGCTCAGTAGGTGTGAATCCTGGAGGGCGGGCTGGGCAGGGCAACAGTCGGACACATTCGGCCTCTAGGTAGGTCAGGACACTCGGGCAACATGCGATATTGCGTTGTTGTGCTGAAAGACGGCGGTACCCAAACCACAGTCGCCGTACTTAAAGGGGCAGAAATGCAGCCCATAGCGCCCCATACTCTCAGACCAGTTGGTGCGCCAGTATGACCGTGACGATTGCAGTTTAGCAGTGTTAGTTCTTCTCGGAGCCTACACATACATATACGTTCATAATGTTAGTGTAGACAGAATTGGAACTCATGTGAAAAGACATCTTGGTGCAACTGATTGTTGTGGCTGGGTGCTCTGTTTCCGGCGTGCCTCTCTCTGGCGTTGTATCGAGGGAAACCGCAAATATGCTCACGGGGCCTAGCATCCTTGGTGCTCCAGACACCGACACGGTTTTCTGTGAGATTGCTTATCGTGCTTCGAGCAAACCCATTTCATGACTGGAGCTGCATAATGTGACTGTAGGATCTCACATGGCCCAGTGAACGATATATCTGTCTTCTTGGGCGCTAGTCGCATGATGCCACTGAAACGGTGCATGGAGCTGAGTATGGCCCTCCTGAACACATCGATTGCAGTCGTGGTATCCCGGCCATGGCAAGCACAATACTGCGGTATGTAGACGTTTCCCCTTCTTGCACGTGGCATAACAAAATATTCTTGCAAATAATCAACATTCAAATGCGACTGCTACATGAGAAACTTTTCTTATACAGGGTGTTATACGTAAAAGTGTAGATATTTTTATTGCTGATTGAGAATAGCGTACTGAACAACATTATGTCAGTATTTGCTTCATTTGCAGACCAATAATTGTTGCTTTTAGGAGTAGTATGTTTTTAGCGCGATACCACGACTGGAATCGATGGGTTCAGGAGGGCCATACTCAGCTCCATGCAGCGTTTCTATAGCGTCATGCGATTGCTAGCGGTAAAGTAAACAAAAGAAAATTTCGGAGTAGGTATTAAAATCCATGGAGAAGAAATAAAAAATTTGAGGTTTGCCGATGACATTGTAATTCTGACAGAGACAGCAAAGAACTTGGAAGAGCAGATGAACGGAATGGACAGTGTCCTGAAAGGAGGATATAAGATGATCATCAACAAAAGCAAAACGAGGATAATGGAATGTAGTCGAATTAAATCGGGTGATGCTGAGGGAATTAGATTAGGAAATGAGACTCTTAAAGTAGTAAATGAGTTTTGCTATTTGGGGAGCAAAATAACTGATGATGGTCGAAGTAGAGAGGATATAAAATGTAGACTGGCAATGGCAAGGAAAGCGTTTCTGAAGAAGAGAAATTTGTTAACATCGAGTATAGATTTAAGTGTCAGGAAGTCATTTCTGAAAGTATTTGTATGGAGTATAGCCATGTATGGGAGTGAAACATGGACGATAAATAGTTTGGACAAGAAGAGAATAGAAGCTTTCGAAATGTGGTGCTACAGAAGAATGCGGAAGATTAGATGGGTAGATCACATAACTAATGAGGAGGTATTAAATAGAATTGGGAAGAAGAGGAGTTTGTGGCACAACTTGACTAGAAGAAGGGATCGGTTGGTAGGACATGTCCTGAGGCATCAAGGGATCACCAATTTAGCACTGGAGGTCAGCGTCGAGGGTAAAAATCGTAGAGGGAGACCAAGATATGAATACACTAAACAGATTCAGAAGGAAGTAGGTTGCAGTAGGTACTGGGAGATGAAGAAGCTTGCACAGGATAGAGCAGCGTGGAGAGATGTATTAAATCAGTCTCAGGACTGAAGACCACAACAACAACAACAACAACATGTTTTTAGCTTGGTTAGTGCCTCCAAATACATGTAACAAGGCAAGCCATTAATGCTAATGTTCCCCTGGGCAGCGGGTCAGGAGTTGAAGTATGGATGCGTGGACACAAAACAATTAGTCTATACCGACAGACGTAGTCCACTTACTGGTGCAGATACTATCGTGCAGAAAACATCCGGCTGTACATTATTTGACGTGTTTGTGGGAAGAACACACTGATGTGTGTCTGTATTAAGGTACCCCATATAAAAATATCTCGACTTATGCCTGTTACACCTTGTATAAATAACTGTGAAGGCGCAACCTCTACCTGTTTCGACAGTGCTGAAATGCAAGGATGTAGTACACTTCGTCCCTATCTGACGTTAGATACATGCTGTCTTCATGGTCCAGCAATTTTAATAGTCAGTAGTGTACATGCGTAGCTAATACGTCTTACACTCATCCCAGAATTACGAGCTCACACTCGTCTTTGAGCCCTTTTGATTCTACCCCTTTTACGGCAGTTGTGCTTATAAGGACGCATTGCTTCTCGCCTTAGCAGACTCCTACCGCCCACTGCGACCCCTCTGCCTTCCAAAGTCCTGGTTGTAAATGGCGAACAGAGCAAGGTTTATCCAGCACACTGCGGAACAAGGCTCCTGCATATTCATCCTGTGTGCCAGCGAAGCACCTCTGGAACCCGGCATTTCTAGGAATCAGAGAATACGCACAGAGAGTTCAGTACGGCGACTCACTAACGTCCGAACACAGAAACGCGCTGACACGGCGTGTGGCACCGTCGTTTACGTCTTCACGGCCGGGTCTAATGTGCAGGCGACGATTCTCTTCGTACGTTGGTGTCAGACACTCTTCTCGCTGCATTCGTGAATGGCCCGCAGGCAGAACGGATTCTCGCACGCGACTGAATAAAAGATACCTCGAGGGATGCCACCAGGGCGGGCGGGTGCGAGCCTTGTCTGCAGTTCCACACAAGGGCGCGTGACCTGGCCGTTGATGTTCTCATTCAATGTAAATGTCCGGCAGATAACGTCAACGGCACTTCAGCGATATCTGCATGTAAACGTGCCTACAAGTACCGTGTGTTTACAAATGGCTCTGGACAGAATCAACACATCGTTCATGCCATAAACGACTTTTACGCAAGCACAAATCGAAGCAAGCCCCCATAAACAGAACCGCGCTTCGTTCGTAAACACGTTATGAATATCGACATTGAATTACTTCTGGCTTTATAATGGTTAAAATGGCTCTGAGCACTATGGGACTTAACATCTGAGGTCATCAGTCCCGTAGAACTTAGAACTACTAAAACCTAAGGACATCACACACATTCATGCCCTAGGCAGGATTCGAAACTGCGACCGTAGCGGTCGCGCGGTTCCAGACTGAAGCGCCTAGAACCGCTCGGCCACTCCGGCTGGCACTTCTGGTTTTAGTATCTACACAGATGGAAGGTATGAGGAAAGTCACTTCTTCCTCTCCAGCTCGTACTCCGTTAATGATTTGTTCGTGGACGGGATGTTAACTTCAGACTAACTCCTTGTTGCTGCAGCAAGCGGAAGAGGCAAGTTGTTTGGGAAAAGCCAGGAAAATTGAACGTTACGTACAAAGTACAGCAGCTTCCAGTCCTATTGTGCGTCTCCTGGGTTAGTGCTTCGATCCGGGAAATCTAGTAACCAAGTCCCCATCAACTTCAAGACGCGAGTTCGTGGCCGGTTTAGCCACTGACAAACTGTCTCGGGGAGATGACCGATTTTCACGGAAGGAAAACTTTGTATTCGAAGTTAGGTGCCTTCCGGCAAAGATTCTGAGAGCTGGTGAGAGCAAATTTTCGGAGTGCATTCTAGAGCTAATAAACTTCCTTCGTCCTACGTTTTACCTATGCCTGGTCTGAAGAGACACAAACTGTGGTATCTGCGAGTGCAACATATAAACTTCGTCGGTTTCGTAGGTATCCACTTGAAAATGGTTCGCAATGTAGGTGTGTGTGGAACAACATCTGTTGGAGTATCCTGTGTCTAGTGTTTATTTCGCAAACCGTTTTGGAGCATTTACGTGCGACTTTGCTAATCGACACAGTTGTGGGGAAAACTTAGTACTGTACTTACTCGCTAAACGGACACAGCAGTACATCGCTTAGGAGTTGACGGACAGGTACAGATGCAGACGAACCCCGCCATATTGATCTGTTGTGACGGTGCCGCTCCCCTCTGTAGCCGAGGCTGCGAAAAGAACGCAGGGCCAGTGGCATCGGACACGGAGGTTTCTGGCTACAGTCCAGGAACTGGAAAAATAGGGTTAACTTCAACATGTAATTCGTTATAATAAAAATTGGCTAGATGCTGCTAGGACTCGCGCACTGATGTTTCCGTACGAACTTAAGTACGAATATAGACAGTTCATCCGTCCTGGAAATCGATAATCTCGACCATTTTTGCCTGTTAGCGACACTGATACTCGCAAGCTATCGTTCCATGGATTCCAAGACTTTCTAGAATGTTTTAATTTCAAATATGACGGATGAGAAATGACTAAAGAAATATTTTGGGCTTTTACCCAATACGTGTCTTGTTTATTGCCAAATTTCAGGATTCTAATCAAGAGGAAGTACCCAAAAGGTTTTGATGATTGAGGTAAATGGCCGTATCTTTAGATTGAACTGAGTTATAAGCTTACCATTTATTACGGCGCCAAGGCACCATTTACCTTATTGTGTGACATAAATTTCAACCTGATGCGTATACCCGTCCCAGAGGAAAAAGGAATCTTAGCACACGGACGGACTGACATACAGATATACAGTCTGATAACAAATGACAAAAAAACGTCTTTCGTGCAGTATAATTACATATTTACAGTTTTCAGATTTTTTTCTTTGGTTGCACTGGAAAACCTTGCTTCTTACCAAATTTCATCATTTTAGGCGAACGGGAAATACCCTATGGGTTTTGATGAGTGAGGTTGCGAGTATCAAAATAAATGGCCGTATGTTTTGACTGCAATTGTAACATCTGTTTTTGACCTAATTTATATCTGTATCGATATTTCTATGCCAATTTATAGTATTGCTTATATATAATATTGTATCTGTAATGAAAAATCTTTGACCGTGTATACATGTTTCAGTTATATGAATTTTTGAACGATGTTGTTTAAATTGTGCTTGTGAATTTAAATAGCTACTGAAATGATTGTTATGTGATGTACTATAAATGACTTTGCCCATAATTAAGGAACGTAGGGTTGAATGTAAAAGATGTAGGGAAGCCCCGCAGCTACGGAAATAGCCTGGCGGAGTGGAAAAGGTGTGGTTGGCGCGCAAGTGGCAACTCGTCTTTTGTGTGGGGTAAGGCGTCTGGGCTGAGCAGTGCTGTGGTTAACTCTCGCTAACTGCAGTGGATCATAGTGGCTCGTATTCCTGGAGTTTTCAGGCCAGAAGAGCTGGGTAGTAACACACGTTTTTCAGTGGGGTCCGCCTTTAGCAAAACACAATTTTGTTTTTTGTCCTACACATGTTACACTGCAGTTGCAACATCGTCAGCGTTTTTGTATTATTGTGGCTGTTAAACATAAGGAACGTTCTTTACTGTTTAAATACATATGAATATTAGTTTCTAAATCGTAATTACAGGTTTTTGAAGAGCATATAAGATTGTGTATTCATACCTTCTTACCACATGGTGTGGTTTTCCTGCTGTATTACGTTTTTACAGTGACTGTTTTTCCTTACAGTTTGTCACATGCAACTATATACAACTTAATGTAAGCTAGCTGCAGGTGACAGACTGTGAGGAAAACCATTCTAAATAATACAATGAACATGTTAACTTTATAGAGAGACGATATGTTTGCCCACACGAGAGACTTCTGCCTCAGTCGCCTGGCCAGGGTGTCAGTGAATGGGACTGTCTACGTAGAGGAGTCGTTTGATCTACATCTACATCTACATCCATACTCCGCAAGCCACCTGACGATGTGTGGCGGAGGGTACCCTGAGTACGTCTGTCGGTTATCCCCTCTATTCCAGTCTCGTATTGTTCGTGGAAAGAAGGATTGTTGGTATGCTTCTATGTGGGCTATAA